>NC_056737.1:843438545-843757295 GCF_019279795.1 Protopterus annectens | reverse complement strand
AAGAGGTACATTCCTCTTTGGAAAGTCTGATGATGTCAGAATCCTAAAAATATAGCAGGAGAAGTAAAACCACCCGGCAAAGCATATAGTGTGCTGTGTTACTGCGTATGTCTCTAGTATTTTAACATAGCTAGGTAGAAGTTTGAATCCTGTAAACGCTGACAATGTGTGTGTGAGAGGTGTGTGATTTCCTTTAAGAAAAGTGCCCTTTTTGGAAACTGGGAAACACATTAAAAGAGGTACATTCCTCTTTGGAAAGTCTGATGATGTCAGCATCCTACAAATATAGCAGAAGAGAAACCCCCCAGCCAAGCATATAGCACACTGTGTTAATGAGTACTTCTCTAGTATCATAACATAGTTAGGTAGTGGCTTGAATCCTGCATTTGCTAAGTGTGTGTGTGACACAGTTGGTCAATGTAGTGTAGGTTTTGCTTTTACTATGATATGACATATCATGATTAAAACAGTATGCGCATTGCACACATCAGGTATTTGCGTGGCAAATAAATATGTGTACATGTGACCTCAATCAGTATGCAGGTGTGAAGCCTGCATACTGCATGAATACATTTGTTTCCTTTGACAGATTGTGCCACTGCTTCTCAGATCGTAGGTCACATATGTATGTATGTGACAAGCCCGGCCACTGTAGGGATCTGTGTCCAAGGTAATCTGTGCCACACACATCCATGACAGTTACTATAGAGTACTGTGAGTGAGGGTACATGCCTGGGGTATATGTCAGACATGTTCATACACAACAACGACTGGCAATAATGGACAGTCATTATAGGTGTACAACAGCCCTGTGGATAATCATTCAGGCCCCTAATGTCTTATGTGACACACCGAGGGACTCCACAATACCTATGGATATGTGGATACCAAAGGACAGATGACATAACACGTGGCTGTATGTACACATTGCTACCCAACATACATGTTGAGGGCTACCACCTATGTGGTACTGTCAGGATAGTATGTATAGTAAATGTGGATGAGTATGCCATAGGCAGCTTACTGTTATACAGCATGTATTGGACAACAGGTATCTGTCTGTATGATACCCTTGTGTAGGATATGCGTCCCATCCAGGGAATGCATTGTAGGCCAGTGCATGCATTTCCAGATGTGGATGGACATATCCCTAGTGTGTCTACATGTACCTAAGAGGGATATATGCCAAACAGGTGTGGTCCCAGGAATGGGTGGCGGTCAGTACCACTGGTTACTGTTATAGTATAGTACCGGAAGGATCCAACTGTTACTGAGTTCCCTACAACTGTGTGTCATTTGTCAGGACATCATCTAATGATTGGTTATAGTCATGCTGTTGAGGTTGTGTATACTACCAGACTGCAAATCATTGACAGGTATTAACAGTATCACCCACAGCATACTGTCAAGCCATGTCATACACACATGTGTACCCATGTTAGTGCATATCGGTAGTAGAATGCATACTGGCCATCAAAAGATACTATGAGATGTTAACAATGTGTACAACAGGGTATGTCACATGTCCCATGTGTCCACTGTGCACGTACATGCAGACAGTGCGCACCCACCATGTTCACAGATGTACACCTGCTAATCTGTAATGTACACACCACACACGTACTGTTCACTCACTAACACATGCTGGCAACACTGTACACTTCAGCCAAGTGGCACATGAGTGGGCAATACATATTCAGACCTAACACTGGTGTAAACAATGCTACATTGACAATCAGAGCTGTGATGCATAATGCCTGCTCAGATATACCTACGAGGATATCATTACACTTTCCTGTTGACAACTTGCTAATATTGCTACACTGCTATAATGTCACCCTGTGCATCAGAACCATGTTAGCTTGTTCCTGCTTCAATGTTACAGATGACAGGAGGTGGCACAGGTGTCATCATATGCACAGGGTGTGTTGTTGGTTTGCCAGAGCCCGACATTGACCCATCCAATTGACATGTCTGTGTGTGTGTGTGTGTGTGTGTGTGTGTGTGTGTGTGTGTGTGTGTGTGTGTGTGTGTGTGTGTGTGCGTGAGGGACAACAGTACAGCATGGGCCAATGTTGATGTAATGTGTGCGTGTATGTGTGAGCCCTAGTTGTTTGGTTAATGTGTGTGTGTCTGCATGCACACAGCTCCACCATCTGGCTGCCATATATGGGAGGTTGCGGGACAGCCACAGACTGTACTTGCTAGGCTGTACAGATCACTGTCTCTGGGCATGGACACAGTACTTGTGCCCTGCAGGGGTGCTACGGGCAGTATCGGGTACCAACCCTGACTGGGTACTATCATCAGAGGCAGAGGTATGATGACTGGACCCATGTCCCTGCTGGGACTGGCCAGAGCCACATGTACGTGGTCTACTAGGACGGTAAATAGACAGGCCAGCCCTAGCATTGCTGGGGCTGGTACTGCCACTACGGGAGCGACTGTGATCTGTGTGCCATCCACGTCGACTGCCAGCTGTTGCTGTTGCTGGCATGCGTCCATGTCAACGTCTCACCCATCCCGCATGGTCCTGGCTCATGGAAGACACATTGTGGAGGGATCTATTGTCTCCCCCCAATGTCTATCAATGACCTCGGTGTAATTCCGGATGGCACCGGCAAGGTCACGGATGCTGTCATTGATAGCGGTGTAATGGGCCCTCTGCACCCTTAGTCCCTGTCTGGTGTACCGTTCCATACATGCCTGTGCCTGCATTACAGCCCAGAACATACTGGAGGTTGTAATACCTCTGGGGACATGTCTGCCAGGGGCAATATGACCAGTGGTGCTCCCCCGACAACCCCTGGACATCCGCCTATGTGATACCATTCCAGGAATCCGGCTATGGCTGCTGTGAGGGGATGCAAGTGCCATGGGTACCACACTCTCCTGGTCAATGCCACCTGTATGCTGTCCCTCGGCTAAGGCCATTGGTGATGAGGGATGTATCGGCAGTATGAGTGTGCGCATAGATGGGGTTGAACGCTGTGTACTGTCGATTGGTGGACCAACGACAGACCCTATCAAACCTTCCTGTGCCAGAATACATGTCCCTTCATCTCCACTATTAGTGGCAGTGACTTTAGGTTCCCTGCTGCTTTCAGCCACCCCAAACTCAGCACCTGTGAGAGGAAGACAGGAAACACACTTTATAATCTGTACATGTTGTTAGCACACATGCACACATGAACACATGACCACATGACCACATGACCACATGAACACATGACCACATGACCACATGCACACATGCACACATGCACACATGAACACATGCACACATGCACACATGAACACATGCACACATGCACACATGCACACATGAACACATGAACACATGCACACATGCACACAAATACACTCCTCACTACAACACATACACACACACACACACACACACACACACACACACACACACACCAGCAATCCAACACATACTCAATAATGGGTGAAGGTGGGTGCCAGTATCACAAGGCAAACAGTCACCTCACACGTGTCAGCATGCAGAATATGTGTTAACTCAAGACCATGCAGTGCAAGTGTAGATGGCCCTATTTAATGACATTATACATGGCTTTGATGCATGTGTGTAGTTGTTCAGTGACTGGCTACACCCAGAACACAATATGTACATGGACACAACATTGCTGTGCATGTATTATCAGCTCTGCAATGTCCTGTGCACCATCACTCACAGGTATATATACCATGGCTGCATGTTTTATCTGTGTAACACATAGATTGCCATGTGTGATTTCAATGTCTGTGTCTATAATAGTGGGCACAGGTGTAGCACATGCATGCTATGTACACACACGGGATGAGTGATGCATGTAGACGTGAAGGAATCCCAGTGCTCAACATGGCACTTGTACAGTGGTTATGGTGAGTGTGGGACATATTGCAGATATGTCGGTGCCAGCCATGATATGGCATGCTACACGACTGCAACATTAAACACCACATATACCCAATGTGTGTCATGTGACCTATACACCCAATAGCATTCCAGGACATTTATGTGACACTTTGTACAGATGGTGACTGCTGTGCATATTGTGTATACTGGCATATGTAAGCACACACACAACATGCTATGCATATTGTGTATAGGTGCATATGTTTGCACACACACAACATTGAGGTGCAAAGCAATGACTGCTATGTGTAGTACTATGGTCACTGTAACTGGATATGGTGTAGTACCATGTGCCATCATCATCATGCATCTTGTGGTCACTAATGGCTACTAATGTGTGACAGACCACCGCCTTGCATGCTGTACTTGAACTGCAGTGCTGTGGCTATGTTCACAATTACACAGCCACTTTGTACATGGGTGTGTGAGGTGCCCAATAGGGAGCATTGCCTAACATGACTGTGTTATGTGTTGAAGAGTTTTGCACAGCCCCATGATAGGCCTCTACCCCTGAGGTACATCATGTGTGTGTGGATGACATGTGGGATACTGAAGTGTGACCTTACAGCGGGTGTGTGGTAACACCATATGTAGCATGTTTTTGTGTACTGTGTATGATAAACATGTTATGTTGTGTATAGCTGTAGCAACTATGTCTACCCAATGTGCAGTACGGAGTTGCCACAACTGTGTCTGATGCTCTGTGTATTGCATGTCATTGAGGCAGCTACTGACATTACTGAGCTGTGCAACGTCTTACAGCAAACATGCATGGCATGCATTATGCGTAGGTGTGTTACGTGTACATGGCCTACACCTCACCTATGACATGCACATTTCATTACCAACATTTCAGTTATACCACACTCACCAGCATGGATTGTCTGCCCTGCTGTCACACCAGAGGGACTTACGAGAATATGAGAGAGTTTGTCAGTGGCCACAACTGTGGCATTGCTACAGTGGGTATGCTAAACTACAGTGGAACAACAGTCAACAGTCACAGGTGTAGAGATAATATTCCAAATATCAGTATTGCATAATACTAGGCAGCACAACTGCTAAACACACAGTACACATCTCACGTAGACATAATCTAACAATACAGTTAACTGTAGTCTACAGATAGGGCATGTTACCTGCTCGCTCCATGTGAACATGCTGGGTGGCTCCGGCCTCCATGACAACACATGTCACAGGTTGTTGCTGCTGTTGTCCAGGAGCCACCAAGTTTAGGAGCAGCTCCTCCACTCTGGTGAGGGGGGGGATGAATGGCCACTCCACCACCTGTGGCAAGCTGTTGTCTTTTGATATCAGATGCACGCCGCTGGACATGTCTAATTAAATCACTGCAGTGATGGCGTACCTGCTCATATGTCTGGTTATGCATGCCTATGTCATTTACCCGACGAACAAGATCCTGCCACAGTGCAGTCTGCTCCTGCTGGTGCTGGCTGCTTTGGGAAAACAGCATTGTGTACTGCTGCACCAAGCTTTGGACAATTTAATCTTCCTACGCTGCTGTGTACAACAGGTTGCGTTGGTGGGCCATCTGGCTGAAAAAGATATGAACGATATGTATGAGCGAGTCCTGTGGCACACTTTAAACCTTTAACCAAAGATATCACTTTACTGACATATATACCATCCATTTGTCTGTCAGGGGTTACACACGTTCACCACCACTTATTGGTTCTCAGGCCACAACTGACTAACAGTGCCTGGCACACTCTATATATCACACCGCTATACAACAGTACCCGGCACGCTGTTTGTGACACAATGCACAACCTCGACACAGGGGTATATATATCACACCAATGCACGAACAGAGATGTCATCCATTGCAATGAATGTAAAGTACAGTTACAGTAGTACCAGTCAACCACCTTAGTCATTGATGCCATAACCCTGCCTAACATATGTGTACAGTTGTTACTATAGGTGGCATACTGCTGTAACAGAGTATATATGTTGCTGGATACACCCTGTAACACACATATGATTGCAGCCATGGTACAGGCATAATTACACAAACATCAGACAAACATACAATGCACCACTGTATGCCAACACAGATGAACATTACCTGTGTACCATACAGTACTATGTGCCACTACTTAAAAACCCTTATGCCTGAGTTTTGTCCTCTGTGCAGACTACAGGAAACACACAAGACAGTGTTTCCAAGCAATGTGAACACACATCATACTGTGCTGTTTAGGCCTACAGCTTCAGGTAGTACTACAGTTCCTATGGGAGTTGGATTCACCAGCAGTACCACTCACTAAACATACATGCATTGCTTTAGCCTACAATGAGACACCACGGTCGTCAACAAGGAACTACATCACATTGTATGCCATACTACTATGTCTGCCTAACAGTACAATACACATCTTTTCCTGGTGTCACAGCTAGGATAGACACTACCATGTCAGATACAACTTTACACTAACCTATCACACCTTTACAGACCTTGCACACATTCAGCGTTACACTTATTCAACCTCACATAGCAGGTCTTGCATTGAGTACATGTGTGAGTGCATAGTGTCATAGGTAGGTTATATGCTATTGGCCCTAGGGCCTACAGCAGCCTAGCCATATGCTACGCTGGCCTTTGACACACATGTACTTTGATTTCACTTGCCCCTGCCAACCAGAACCACAGAGGGGGTTCCTGGGGTGCATTACCAATCTCCCAAACAATCATCAGGGGTATTTATGACAACTGCTAATGAGGAGCCTTGTTTGCTATTGCTGGGTGGTCTATTCCAGTGTATGGCATATCTCTGAGATAGGAACCTATCCCGCCAGCATGTGCTGTTTAGTGAGCTGATGAGGTTTAGGGCCCTAGTGTGTGTATCCCAGACGGATTGTGATATGTTGCCATGGTGGTTGTCACCCAGCTATGGGTGTGACATACCTCTGTATGTCCAGCAGAGGTCACCTCTGTGTGGCCAGTAAGCAATACAGTCTAGATGTGGTTTTGTGAGTCAGTCTGCATAGGGCATCTGTTTGCGGCCAGTATTACCCTTTGTGAGGTATGTCTGTGGCATTTCCACCTGCTGTAGTTGTCATGTGAGGTACATACCACGCAGGGCATTGTGATGAGTAGAGGGGAACACTGACCTATATTTCCCTAGATGACACACCTGTTGTCATGACACATACCACGCAGACAGATTACAGGTCTAGTGTGACACTGTCTTTATCAAAGAGGTGGCTACTGTCCACCTGTGTCCAATGTTCCCTTTTCACACCTTTGGTGTTAGGTAGATCTCTACCTATGTGGTAGTTAATGTGTACAGTGTTTTGGAAAGGAGGAATGGCACTGCAGTATCAACACTTGTCTACACTCCATGCCTTGGTCATCACACACCTGTTGCAGTACATATGGTCCCATGTCTCTCTCTCTCTATGTATATATATATATATATATATATATATATATATATATACACACACACATACATGTACACATCCATTGCTGTACACATAGATGTACATATAGGCACATGTACAGTCCACCTTTCATGGTGGGGATATCAGTTATGCGACAGTTGTGGGATGTACAGTTATGTGATTATATTGCACAGTGTTGTGCAGAATGCATGTGGGTGTCCTCGGCCCATGTAGCTTTAGCAGGCCTCACTGGCTGTAACACAGCAGATCTGACAAATCAGTCCCTCAGCGTTTATCCAGCACATGACATATATCAGCACTGCATGCTGTTTTCTATGCCACACACTATGACCTACTAGATATATGCACATAACAACCCTCAACGACAGATATCTGTCCACCCTTCACTAACAGTTGCAGTATGTCCCTTGCCCTATGCACATATGCAGATACAGATAGATATGTACTGCTGCCACACATGGATGATTTTCAGTTTGTACAGTACTCTTCAGGAAAATCTACTACATGCCAACACATACATATGAGTTACATACCTTACCTTTGTATTTCCCTGCTCCGTCTGTTACAGTTTTGTAGTTTTTTTTTTTTTTTTTTTTTTTTGGTTTGTTTGTTTTGGATTTTCTCGCTCTGTTTCTGTTTCTCTCTCTGTTTCTCTCTCTGTTGTCTGTGGCTCTATCTGTGTCTCTCTCTTGCTTTCGCTCTCTGTCTTCCTGTATGTGCAATGATATTATTGCATGTGTGGACAGCAGGTACAGCCTGCTTTTCTAGGTATCTGCACTTGGGCATGTGACAGCCTCTTTACCAATTGCTGCCCATCATTCAGTAATTGCATGCAGCCTGCTGTGTGCTGATTGCATTACTCACTGTGATTGCAGCCCACTTCTATAAAATGCTAGGTTAGGTAAGCATAGCCCTTTCAGATTTCCAAGGTGGGGCCCATGCTTGTTTGCTCTGGACACCGTTGTGTCAGTCAGAAGGTTGGTATATGTCTCTTATCTGAAGCTAGGTTTGTAGCCAGTGATATGCATGTTGTACTCAAACCTGAATGTTGCTGCTTCCAGTACACACTTCTCAGTGTAGACATGTACTCAACCCTCCAAATGCTAACACAGGATACATGGGAGTATGTACTTTCTTTCTGAATTAGACATTTAACTGCCATAAAAATGTGGTTAGTGCACTGTATTCCTGTGGCACATGCAGTGTTTCTGAACTGCTATACTGTAATTATTACGTTACTCACCTCTGAACAGTTTGTGGTTTGTTTGTGTTGACATTAGCACAGGCTGCTCAACACAACTGGACATATTTCAGTACTGAGTATGCCTACCTACACCCTTTTTTTTGCCTGAATACACAGGTGTGTTGTACCTTTGGGTAGGGGTGCAGAACTGCAAAGAGCATTTTTTATTATCATGTGAGGTTTATCTTGCTGAACATACAGGATTGCTGTGTACCTGTTAGTCTACCAAGGCAAGTAGTCTGTCTGCGTAGCTCCCACCTGTGGACATATCCAGATGGTAGCTAGAGGTTAGCCTATTATACTTTGTCTGTGCACCACACCAGTCTTTTCAGCACTGGCACATTGGCATTGTCACAGTTGGTTGCTAGTAGTACAAGGCTACATCCTGTGATATTTCTGTGTTGTACTCCTACATAAGGGCATGCTTGTGGAACTCCTTCCAAAGCTATTTGCAGAGTGTGTAACAGCAGTAATGCTGATATGCCTGTGTGTTTCTGCCTCTGCCAGGCCTCAGATACTCTCAGGTATATATTTGAACGGCCTCAGTGAAAGGTACATATACGTTGGATACACCTGCAATATATTACAGACATATTGCAGTTGAGACTTTCTTGGGAATCAGAGCATATGTATACCTACACCTTTTCTGACGTGCAAGCAGTGTCTACTCTCACCTATTGAGATTATTCATTACGTGTGATTCCACACTTGTCTGCCTAAAGTTAGTACTTTCCAGGGTGATTCAGTGGGGCACAGCTAACATTTGTTTGCAAATCAGAGACATCCCTGTAAAGAAGTCACAGTTGGGGTGTCTGGCCTCTGCCCTAATCAATTTTGCCAGTATTTATCCTGGTCTGATACTGTGTGGTGTTTGTAAGGTGCTACTGTAACATTATTCCCTGCTTGGATGGCTGTTTCTCTTTTCACAGTCATGTCATGCAATTCCACAACAACTGCTGGTAAAGACCCACAGAACAGGATTTGTGTTATACCATTCCTAATTTCCATTTACATTCCCTCATTGTAATGCATGATATATTTATGTCAGCACCAAGTTGTTTGTATATCTGCTGTGGCTTAGTGGTAATTCATGCAGTCTATTGTGTCAATGGTCTGGGGTTCGAGACTGACAGAGGTCTTTTCTTTTGCTGCTGAGCAGAACAAGGGCCCTTCCATAGAGTGACTAAGGCACTTTTAAGCAGTTGTAAGCAGGTTTGCGTGGGTTTGCATGATGCTTAGCGATGCTTAGCTAAGCACACACATGCGCACACTCACTTAAACCCGCTTACTACCGCTTAAATGTGCTTACTCCCGCTAACCCCCATGCTAATTTCTTTTAAAGAAAAGAAAATGGGGAGATAGGAAAGTGGTGAAAAAGGGGGCACAAACAGCAACAGACAGTAGGTAAACAAGCTCAGGATGTGCAGGACGGGTGTAGGGAAGGTCCATAGCTGCCCATTTCTTTACAAGCAACAGCTTTGCATATGCAATAAATTTGGAGTGAAATTTGAAACCTTCCACCCCTGGGAGAGGGGTGAGGACAACAAAGTATGTTGTATTGCCAATTATAATTATCAGTTTACATGTCCAGTGGAATGGGCAGCTATGTATGGGGCGTAATTTCTTTGTGGGTACAGATTGCCCTTTTTTTTTTTTTTTCAGGTGAGAGTGGAAAGTGAGGTAGAGGAAGTAGGTATGTTCGGAGGGGAGGTTGGGGAGGTAAACAGACAAGATAGATAAGATGCATACAAGGGTGGTGTATGACACTTGGGGTGGGTGAACACAATTGACGGGGACGGATGTTTGGAATTCACAAGCCCATGAGCTCAAAGATGGTAACAGTGGAACTGAGATCCCCACCCATGGGCAGTCACCACTGCACCTTCACAGCCCTGAGGTGGCTGTGCTGGGGGCTGTGAAAGATGGGCAGGCTCACCCATGAGACACACCACTCTCGCCTCGAGCTGGCTTAGGGGATCAGTGACTGAACACTGGATCTCCCTACATACCCCATCCCGGACCCTTCGAAGGGTGACAGGTGGCCCTTCTCCACCCACGCTTACATGGGGGGACGAGCCCCATCCCCTGCAGCACTTCCACCCAAAGGTGGCACAGGACCAATGGAGGAGGGGAGCCTGGGCTGGGCACCGGACCTGCTGGTGCCAGGTACACTCGCCAGCTGAGGAGGGACAGGTGGGTCCGCTGGGACTGGCCTTCCCATACATTCTGTGATTAGGCATGTTTAATTACAACATAAACAACAGCATTTTAGATTAGTTGTAACAACATGCAGTAATATTCCCATTAACCCAACACACCAAGGTTGAACAGCAAGCATAACACATGCATATATTGAATGACAGTGGCTATTCCAACAGCATGCAGGGATGTTTAGTAGCAACAGGCCACCATGATTGTGGTGTTTGAACAGGGCACATGCATCACCGTGAATGCAAATATGTATAGAACAATAGGACATATGTCCCAACAAATATTTAAGATTACACATACCCATTGAGGTGTGGAATTGCATGGTTTATGCACATACAGTAGGGTGTAGAAAAAAAACTCGATTAACATCTTATAATTACTTTTAGTCTACACTACATTCCTAGTGACTGCAAGTGTATATCCCCTACATGTATTATTACACTTGCCTCCATGCATTAGGTTGTGTAATGGGTTTGGCTAGTTCAATATATGCCTGACCTATATCTGACATACTAACTGTCCAAGATGCAGATGTTACTGCTACATATTCCTTGATTGCATTTATATTTTTTATCTACATATATGGATGTTTTCACATGACATTTTCACTTCTATTTGTACAGAACCCTGCATTTCTTGACACACACTCACATTTCTGGGGAACAAATTAACATGCTACTCGTGTGCCAGATTTACTTATGCATGCCAGCCAGTAACTGACTGTTGAGGACTGTATATATGCTTCACAGCTACTAGCACTTCCATCACCCACTTTATATGGGACTGCACAACTCTGGGTTGCCAGCACTTTTTAAAACAGTGCTATTTGTATAATGCAAGGGTACAACAACATTTCAAACTAAGTGACACAGACACACTCTGGGTTTTAGACCTTTATTAATGACATTACACACTTTTCCACAGGCTCACTCCTTTATTTGTTATAACGGTGCATATGGAAGACATATTCAAGACATATTATACCTTTATTAATAGGTTAGAACACTTTTTTTCAGGCTCACTCACTTATTTTATATGACAGTATCTGCAGAGATATTATTCCAGACATATGTTACCTTTCTTAATGGGTTACTACACTCTTTTTCTGGCTCTCTGACTTTTTTATCTGACAGTACATGCAGAGGACTTATTCAGGCCATTTATGGCTGTATTATTGGACTACAACACTTTATTTCATGCTCTCTCCCCTATTGTATATAACAATACATGCAGAACAGTCACTAACCTGCCTGGTGGCACAGCCTTAGCAGCCTATCTGCATAGGCTTGCTGATTCACAGCATGGTCACCTGCAGCTGTAAAGTAAATTAAGGGATATTGAGACATACCTATCCATTATACAGAATCAATTATTAATTCCTACATACTGCATTCCATGGCTACCTACTTAGTTGTGGGGCATCCTGCATCCCACGGGCCTCCTGTATCCATTGGTTCAGGCGGTCCTGCTTCCATCTCTTCAGGTCTGCATGGTGGTGACGGACCTGCTCACCAGTCCGAGGAATGCCTGTGACACTGGTGAGGTCATGAGCTATCCGGTTCCAAGCATCTGCCTTGTACTCTGTCCCTTGGAACTGGCCCTGCAGGAGTCTTGACTCATGACGGTGGACAAGGAGCCAAACCATGTATTTAGACTCCTCGATGCCCCAACGTTGCGCTCGGAAGCATGTACCCGATCCAGCACCAGCCATTCTAACTGCAGATGTGAGCTACAATCAGTTATGGCGAGTATTCCCGCCTATGGGGCTTAAATATGCCGCATTTCCCGCACTTTTTTGTGATTGGCCATTTTTGAAAATTCTCGGCTGACTGCAGACCTGCTTAGTAATGGTTAATCTACCATTACTAAGTATATGTATGTTAACAGTGGCTGTTTAGCCTAAGTTGTCATGTCTTAGTGGTTCTGTACTTTGATTATGATGCACAGAGTCCTGAGTTTGAACCTTGTCATTCATTTTATTTTTATACTGTCCAGACAGGCTAGGGGGTGTGGCTGCATTTAAGCAACTTTGCTCTACGTTGCTCCATGGTGCCCTACTGTGCCCTGGTTGGTGCGGCGCACACGTCCGTGCAAACACATTGCACTGGTTAAAGCACTATTTTGCTATGACCACCTCTATTGCACTGGGTAAAGCGCTCTTAAACTTTGGGCAAATCTATTGCGCTGGGTAAAGCACTATTAAACTATGGGCACCTTTATTGCGCTGGGTAAAGCGCTATTAAACTATGGGCAACTCTATTGCACTGGGTAAAGTGCTGCTTAACTGCAAGCAATTATATATCAGGATCCTTTAAAAATATAATATTTTGTTCACTGATACATTGGCCATTTCACTGCTTTTTACTGATATTTTAATTATATTTGTCAGGTATTATTCCATGTACTGATTTAAAACATAAATAAGAAGGGGAGTGGTGGGAATCGAACCATGAATGCCTCTTCTTTGTGCGAACGCTCTACCATTACGCAATTGCTATTTAGTGTGATTTGCATAAACATTCTTTCTTATGCTCTTCCATGTCGGAATTGCTAACTACAGCTAAGCAATGGGCACACCCGCGCACACACGCACAAATATGGGCAGCTATTTCTGGAATTTAAAAAAATAAAATTAATTTTTTACTTTTTATAACTGTGATGGGGGTTTACAATGTCAGGGAGTGTGGTGTTGGGTGCTAGGACATTTGAGCGGACTCGCTCTTATGTACTTTCATTTTACTTTTCCAAACCTTGCAGGGGTATGGACATTTAGACTGCTCAGCAGTCAGACATGCCCCCTGCTTTCCTACCCTGTCCGTGTAAGACTTACAGTTGAATCAGCATGCCCTCATGAATATTCATGGCATGCTGACATCATACCGTTCAACTGCAGCCTCTGAGTAAGACTTATTAAGTCTTACACGGAGGATTCATGAATCCGGGTGTATATTTGTACTGCAATCATTTGGTCAAAAACGTATACCTTGTTACACATTACAAATTGGACATTGTTTTCAGAAGTACAGCTTTTTCTGGTTCTATAAATTTCCGGCGTGTCCTTCCACGAAGACCTCCCTAGGGTTATGTAGCTGGGGATTCTGCCCCATTCGTGAGAAAGAATGAAAAGGACAACATGAGATTTAGGAGTTATGTACTTACCATAACTTGGCATCTGTGTTGTCCATTTTCATTCTTCCTCATGTTCCCTCCCATCCATCCCCCACCTTGTCTCTTCTAGAAGTACCTGTAAGATTATATTGGAACTTTTAGTTTCAGGTTTGAGCTTTAATCTCTTCTTATATCTATTTCTGTCTCTATTCTAAATTAGGAGATTAAGCAGCAAACTTGATCTGAGGTGTTTTAGGTCAGAATAGAGCATTATGGGTAGAGAGAGCAGCTCAAGATTAGGTCTTTTGTATGCATCCAAGTCAGATCTGATGATCAGATCTGAACCCCATTCATGAGGAAGAATGAAAACGGACAACACAGATGCCAAATTATGGTAAGTACATAACTTCTAATTTCTTCAGAAAGCATCAGCTATAAAGGTCAGAGTCATCCTCATAGCCCCTTTCTGGCTTTGACAAGTCTGGTTTCCCTTCTTCTGGCCTTATCTAGTCCACCCTTCCTGGGTGATGGGTCAGATCCAGATATAGCTCACCCATCAGGGTCAACCCATCCAAACCAGAACATTCAGTGCGTTAAACTGATTTCATGGTTTCTCCAGTTCCATTGATGGTTTGACAGTCTGGGTTTTCATCTTCAGTTGTCCACATTTTACCTTCTTCAAAAAAAAAAAACTCAACTAGTATAAGTTATAAGAGCAAATGGAAATGTTTTCTATTCAGACAATTGAAAAAGGTACTGACCCTTTCTCAACCCCTCTTCCAGCAATTTTGGACTTCGACTTCCTGACACACCTTTTCTAATGTGGAGTCAGCTATTCCACAACCAAGGTACAGTTAGCTGCAATATTCTCTTTCCAAATGGGTGAAAAATCATACATCCATTGCATTTCCCAGATTATAGAAAGCTTTCCTCCGAGCACACTTCTCAACCTCTTGGCACAAGAAATCTAGAGAAAGCCCAAAATAATGGAGAGACAAAGGCCCAAAAACAGAGAAATTCTTAAATATTGCTCTTATTAACTTAGAAAGTTGACGGCATAACAGGTTTTGCATTAGCATACATTTTCTGAAGGGTATGAAGTCTGAAACTTAAATTGCTGTCATTATTTAGTGACTTCAGTCATCAATATGCCAAAAAATCCATATTTTAGGAGGAGCAGACCAAAGCTATGAGTCAAAAATATGGGCATTCTACAAAAATCTGGCCATTTGAGGGGTATGCCTCTGAGTTACCTTTCTTATATCCTCAGCATAAAGATTCAGTTCCTCCATGGGATATTACTATTGTGCTACAGGCTTTGACTGGGCACCCATTCAAACCTGCTGCTGGGATAATCTGAAGCTTTTACCACATTATTTCTTTTAGCTATCACTTCTGCCAAGAGAATTTCCACCTTCATCTATCTTCAAACCCTCCTTACCAAATTTTTCATAAGGACATAGCCTCCCTGATAACCAACTCCTCTTTTTTCCTAAGGTGACTTCTGAATCATTCATTAATCAGTCCATAAATCTTCCAGTGTTCTTCACATATTTTTTTAACAAGGGTGAATATACTTTGTATTCATTAGATGTTCATTGTCAGTTACTTTTTTATTTACATCAGACAAGACCTTTCAGAAAATCTGGCAAGTTATCTGTGTCCTTCTCAAGAAAAGCAGGGTCCAAAGTCACACTCTCGCAATAGTTGTCATACTGCATTTCCTTGTTTATCAAGAAAGGGGGTTTCCACTTCTTTCATCTGCAAAGGCTCATTCCGCCAGCTCTGTGGCTTTATCTACAGCATTATTTTCTAGCGTTTCAATTGGTGGCATATATGCTGCAGCTACCTGGTCCAAGGTACATACCTTCAACTCACACTATAAATTGGATATGCAGTCCAGATTTAGAGCCTCCCTTAGTTCAACTGTGTTCGGGAATATCCTTCCATAAGGCCATTCAAGTGAGAAAATAAATGGAGACTCTGTCCCATACACTGAGGAATGGATGACATAGATAACAGCAGATACGAAGGCTATGTTGTTACCATAATGATAGATCTATGTTGTCTCTTTCCATCCTTCCTCAACTACCCTTCCACCAGCCCTCTCCTTATTTCATAGGCACAGTTTTTTTTAATCATGTTTTCATTCTGAGGTGGCTCTAGCTGACCTTACCTTGGCTCCTGAAGGTCTTTTCTTTCTCTTTCACTCTCCTTTCACAGACTGTCAGCATTTAGGTCAGCTAACCTGTTTGGCTTTCAACACCTTTATATTTTTAAATTCCCTTTTATTGGTGAACAAACTCAATCTGAGGTATCTCGCTTTCTAAATAGGGATTATGAGTAGGGGAAGGAGCCTGAAAACAGGATCCAAAGATTAGAAGAGGCTGAAGCCAGATTTGGGGACAGATCTGAGCCTCATATATTGTGGAAAGATGGAAACTGACAACACAGATCTATTGTTGTGGTGAGTGCAAAACTTTCATTGAATGTACATGAAGGCATGCATTCTGTATCCAAATGTGGTAACACCTCCACACACATTTTGATATAACATGGGTTACCTGCTCACAATGAGGGGTACCAGTGTCATTCATTTTCTCTTCCTGTACCCACTGATGGCCTCCCTACATAACCACCACTGGTATATAACCTACCCAAGCACTGGACAGCACTACTACTGGATAGTGATGATGGCATTGGCAGTTATCTGCATGGAGGTGTAGGTGGAACTGATGTGAACCACCATGGACTTCATAAGACAAGTTATTACTCTGTCCCTGCATAGTATCTCAACATGGATGCCACACAATTGCGTAGTCAGCTTCATGCTGGACTTCACTGTAGAAAATTATGCCAGGATAATAGTCCGTCATATTTCTTGATTGATCCTGTGTGTTGCCCACATGTCTGGAGCCTCATGTGACATACATCAGTATCAAGAACCTTTGTGAGGCTCCATAATGGTGGATATATCCACAATACATGCAGTGCACTCGTGCTGCAGCAGACATAGGGGTAGTGATGATAGTGATGATGGTGCTTAGAGCTATGGAAGACCTCTACTCCAATTGGGATGGTGAGCACTTAGACCTTATAACCTCAGATGCATCTGTGAGTGAGACCACAATGTACTGTTGGTGGATATACACCCAGAATGGAGACTGACCATGCAAATGTGTCATCAGATTCTGACTAAAGTATCTACATGTTGCCATCACAATGGGGCTAATTTTAAAAATAAATTTCAACCACACCTCATGTTATTCTTGTAAAATTATATACTGTTTATGTAAGGACAATAATGAAATTCAACTCTTTGGCTTGCTCTTATTCAAAAGGTGCTCTATTAATGTTGGAATGCGTGCAAAGGAAATTTACAAGGAGAATTAATGGCCGCCAAAGCCTTACTTCTCAGGAACGCCTAGAAAAACTTAAATCTGTTTTCTCTTAGATACCATTAGTTATGTGAAAGGCATTGTTTTAATTGACTAGCTTTCTTTGATAAAGAACTGAGTTTTTGTTAAATATTAAACTATTAAAATTATGTAAGACTTCACACAGTGCCAGTTTCACATTTCAGTTTGCAAAATGCAGAATCTTACTGAGATCAAAAATGTTAAATCAGGCCATTGTTAGACTGTGGAATAAATTGTTTCTATTGTAAAGCACAGAACTGGAGTCATGTAAAAATGCCTTAAATATGGTCAGGTCAGATATACTCAATGAAACTGGAGCCTGTGTTCTAATGATCTTTGACCTATATGCAATAATTATTAGCAGCAACAGCAGCCATGCATTGGTGTCAAAATGAGCCTGTTGTCCTGCCCCAGCACTTACATATGCCAACATACATGTGTTCTGTCCTGCAAATACATGACAAAAGACATGTCAGACTGAGCATGCGTACTTCTGCTAAACCAGAGTTCTTTTGGCATGCAGGCTATGGCTGGCCATGCAAGATGTACCATATTACCCAACCTACCTCTGCTGCCATTCTGAGATTGTTGCATACCATATGTTCTTCTACAGAAACATTGAAAATATATGCTGTAATCACCATGCAGTCTCTCTGTGTAATCCTGCTGGACACAAGTCTGCCAAATATGGTACTAATCTAGTGCATCATCTGCCAAAAAGTATGAGGGTAGGTCCATTCCCCATGGATGATCCCAGAACCAGTGCCCTGCTGCATGGACACCAAACAATCCCCTGGATCTGTTGCTTGCTGCCACCAGTTGTACCTCTTCTGTGAACAACCTCTCATTTGATATGGAATATGCCTTTGTCATGACATGGCATAGCATATCTATGACATGCTTCAGCTTTGCTGTAGTGTGTGATTCTGGCCCTCCACAGCATTTATATCATAGACCACTGTCTGCATACCTGGTTCAATAAAGGCTGGTCAGTACTCCTCCTCCCCATAGGCATCATCCACTTGTCCTGGGTACTTGTAGCAGAGCATCAGTTTCTGCAGGGCTGACCTTCACCAGCTTCTGCCACCCCTGTCATTCTCAAGGCAAGGCAAGATACCTGTGAACACCTAACAAAGAGCTCCAGACTGCATACTGCTGGGATTGGTATGATAACTACTACATGTAAAGGTGAAATTCACATCTCATTTTGATACAGTAACTATTTCTTTTCTTGACGTTTTGTTGGTAAAGGCTAGACCTAATAATAGGTACTTTAAAAAAAATTTCAGGAAAAGTACCTATTCTAATACTTTCTTAGATTTTTCTAGTTCCCACCCCTTCCACCAAAAACATTCTGTAGTGAAAGGGCAGTTAGTTCGGGCCGCAAGGATGACTCTTTTAATGAAGATTTTTTAAATGAGTGCAATACCTTAAAGACTATGTTTTGTAAACGCGGCTACCCTTCAAGTCTAGTTGAAGAGTTCCTTCAAGAGGTCCACAGTACAAGACTAACAGGGCATTTTAAACCTATTTTGAAAGTAACAAGTTTTAATGATCATAGTAATGAGTTATTACCTGTTTTGCCTGATCATCATCATCTTCTTTTGGCTGTTCCCGTTAGGGGTCGCCTCAGCAGATCACCTGTTTCCATTTCTTCCTGTCCTCTGCATCTTGCTCTGTCACACCAACCACCTGCATGTCCTCTCTCACCACATCCATAAACCTTATCTTAGGCCTTCCTCTTTTCCTGTTACCTGGTAGCTTCATCCTCAGCATCTTTTTCCCAATATACTCAGCATCCCTCCTCAATACATGTCCAAGCCAACGTAATTGTGCCTTTCTGGCTTTGTCTCCAAACCTTGCAACCTGGGCTGACCCTCTAATATACTTATTCCTAATCCTGTCCACCCTCGTCACACCCAGTGCAAATCTTAACATCTTTAATTCTGCCACATCCAGCTCAAACTCCTGCCTTTTTGTCAATGCCACTGTCTCCAACCCATATAACATAGCTGGTCTCACTACCCTCTTGTAGACCTTCCCTTTCACTCTTACAGGTACTCATCTGTCACAAATCACTCCTGACACTCTCCTCCACCCACTCCATCCTGCCTGTACTCTCTTCTTCACCTCTCTTCCACACTCACCGTTACTCTGAACTATTGACCCCAAGTATTTAAACTCATCCACCTTCGCCACCTCTATTCCTTGCATCCTCACCATTCTTCTATCCTCCCTCTCATTCACACACATATATTCTGTCTTAGTCCTGCTGACCTTCATTCCTCTTCTCTCTAGAGCATATCTCCATCTCTCCAGGGTCTCCTCCACCTGTTCCCTACTCTCACTACATATCACAATGTCATCTGCAAACATCATAGTCCACGGGGACTCCTGTCGGATCTCGTCTGTCAACCTGTCCATCACCATTGCAAATAAGAAATGGCTCAGAGCTGATCCTTGATGTAACCCCACCTCCACCTTAAACACATTCATCACTCCCACCGCAAACCTCACCGCTGTCACACTACCCTCGTACATATCCTGTACCACTCTTACATACTTCTCTGACACTCCTGACTTCCTCATACAATACCACAACTCCTCTCTAGGCACCCTGTCATATGCTTTCTCTAAGTCTACAAAAACACAATGCAACTCCTTCTGACATTCTCTGTACTTCTCCATCAACACTCTCAGAGCAAAGATTTGCCTGATGAAGTTGAGAAAATCCATATCTTAGACAAAAGTATTGTTGATGATAGTTTTTCTTATACTATTAGCTTTATTACTCCAGTCAGCATAGATTCAGACTCTTTAAGAAAAGTTTAGATGAAGAATTGGACTATTTTGGAGGAAGACACAAGTATTAGGGCAAAAGTAGGAGATTGGCCCAGACTAATTTTTAAAAAGAGTACTAATATTAAAAATATTCTAAAAAAGCATATACGATTATGGGTGAGAAGCCCTGGAATGTTTAAGTGTGGGTCATGCCCCTGTTGTATGTACATTGATGCAGGTAGTTAGTTCCTTTACGATTAGGAACAAGGTGTATAATATTAAGGATTAATTTAATTGTAACTCCAAGAGAGTCACTTATTTGGCTAAATGCCAGGTATATGAAAGTTTTTATATAGGGAAAACAGAATGCAAATTTAAAGAACGTTTGTACAAACACCAATACAGTATTGGTAAGATTAATTTATGTAATGCTTTAGCGAAACACATTTCCCTGAATCCTGGTCATTGGTTTAAACGTAAGATTATTGACCAAGTGATTAATGAAATAAGGGGTGACTCTTGGCCACTAAGGTTATAAAAAAGTGAACTTTTGTGGCTATTGAGATTGAATGCCTATAGTTTCCATGGACTTAATGATTATTGTTCTACTTATTGTTTATTAAAACCTAAAGCTTTGGAAAGATAATGACAATTTTATACATATATATTTTAATATATTATAACATATACGTAAACATATATGTTTTTATTTATTGATAGTTTTCAATTTAATTTTATTTTATTTTTCTAGTTTCCTTTTGATGTATTTAGTTATAATTGTGGTTGGTCTGGTGATGTCATTAACTGGTGTCACATGACTTTGTGTGTTTTGTTATTTAAGTTGATTGTTCTGTTTGCAATTTTATCTAATGAAGTCCCAGTTATTATAGTGGACGAAAGTGCTAATCCTTTGATTATAACTGTTACATTTGAGTTGAGAGTTCTTTATTCTCCCTTTGCACCATAACGTTTGTATCTTTTGGTTTCACATGTAAAGGTTATCCTAGGTATACTACATGTAGTGAAAGGGCAGCTATGAGAATATGCCATATAACAGATGCAGGGATATATATGAATGCATAGTGTAGGTACATGCCACACATTGGTATAACTGTATTACTCAGAGGGCCGAAACACTTAGGACAAAAATGTATGTATAGTATTTGGCAGTCATACCTGCTACCAAAATCTGATAGCATCCTGGGTAATGTTGGCCACTCAGCCCTACCCTATCACAGTGAGTGGTTATACATGTGCAATCTACATACGCTATACCTGTGTAGGTGTATATTAATACGGCTGCTAGTTGTTTGTAAGGTGAATTCCTGTCCAAAGGTACCCATCCTTAAGAAGGTATTGAAATAGAGTATTCCACCCTCTTTCAGAGTACTGTGTACTTCTCAGCTATGCCTATAATCTGGAAAGTACTGCTATTCCTGCAAATAGTGCTGCCCATATAATGTCACAAGTCTGCATGACCTATCGAGAAAATGGTAGTGTGCCTGTAAAATAATGCACTTATACCTGTTTGAAGGATATGCACACACACTCAAACACATGCACGTGCACACATGCACACACACACACACACACACACACACACACACACACACACACACACACACACACACACACACACACACACACACACACACACACACACACACACACACACACACACACACACACACATGGCTTTCTGCAGTGACCTGCTGTGGAATGGAGTTATGTTATACCATTTCACTGTGCTTGCAGACTTCTTGATGCATTCCCATATATAATTCTGCCATTTTCTGTATAAGTATATTAAAATATACTCAAGGGCTATACACTTGCCTGCTGCCTGTCACAGAGCTAAAGAATGTTTGCATGGGAATGTGAGTAATATCTGTTGTTCTGACATCTTGTCTTAACACTTGTCACAGTTCTCTGATACGTGTTTTCTCTTCCTGCTTGAGCAAAATGACAGGAGTAAGGATTGCAGAAGACTGAAGAGGCTAGAAGCCATCCAAGATTAGTTAATCACAAATATTGACCAGTGTTTTAAATACATTCAGTCCATTTTCAGGATAGAATCACTTATGACAGACTCCCTATTGTGTCACTGCAGGCACCTCAATCACAACCTGCCTCTGTTGATGTGTCCTCACTCAAGGAACGGTCCTGGTCTGTTAGTGGCAGGTAGCCCAGCAACATTGCTTTACATGGCCCAAGCACAGCTGGAGTTGATGATGGAGGCTGCAATGGAAACAGCAGTGTGCAGTGAAATGGCCTGGAGGGACAGCCTTCCAGAATGGCAATCAGATGCATTCATTCAGCCAACCTCTATCATTGAAAAAACATGGCCAGGTGTAATCCATGTTACCAGCCTCCCTGATCCATTAGCAGGTGATGGATCACAGTAATGCCCCCTCTGAGCTGAGGTGACCCATGGTGCTCCACCCTATCGCTAGTCATGTGGTACCCTTCATTTTTTTGTCAAACCCCATACACTGAATTTTCTCCATCCCATTTGTCTTGCTTCTGTGTGTCTCCATCCAACCCATGTTTTCCAGTGTGTGTGTGTGTGTGTGTGTGTGTGTGTGTGTGTGTGTGTGTGTGTCTACATGTTCAATGTACTTTCTCATGTCTCATTCTGGGAGCTCACATTTTTGGTTCTAGCAAGATCTGTCCAATGTGGGGTGCAGAGTCTTTATGTATTGTTTCTTGCACTTCCTTGAACTGGGTTTGCAGCATGGGTATGTCTACTTGCATAGTTGTTACTCTTCTCACTTATTTACCTTGTAAGCTAGCTGTGTGAAAACACTGCCTGACTTGATCTGGATATTTAATTATTCTCACCACAGCATGTTGCCTAGCTATGCAAGCCTCACACAGTAGAATCCTGTCTGAAGTTATACCAATCATCAGGGAACCAAATACGCAAATCAGTGAGCCATAAGCACACAAAGTAAGAACCTGGGAGGACAGACATTTTGTCTAACATCAATGATTACATAGACTCTCCTTCAGGTGTCACTGCATGATCAAGAATAACAGGAAAAACAAATTAACTCTATAAATACCAGCAAAAGTCTATTGTTTTTATAAAGCTTTGTGGTTCTCAGTAGATTAGCAAACCAGTTATATAATTATATTTCAAGGTTTCAAACTGTCAAAAATGTAACAGATACAAAAGACTGCTGGATAGAAAGTAAATAAAATACAGTTAGTAGTCTGTTGAGAACACTTTGTGTGATTTCATTGAATTGGTCTTCACCTTGTCTTCCATTTTGTAGTGGTGAAACTCAATTTCAGGAATCTAGTTTGGTGAAGTGCCTTGGTAAGTGGTTTGAGGGTGATGTTCACTAATTAATCCTAAACTACACTATCTGACAGCAACAGGGCATGTCTGCAGTATGGAGGCTGTAATGTCTATATTTTGTGAACACACACACACCTACCCATACCTCTCAACTGTACAGATTTTCGCAGAACGTCCAGATTTTTGCCTCATGTTTTTGGTCCGTTTTTCATAAAATTTTGGTTTTCTGGCAAATCATTGAGGATTAAAGTCAGAAAATTATGACAAGACATTTGAGTTTCAGACTTGAAACCCTTCAAAAAATTCATGCTAATGCGAAACCTGTAATTCTATCAATTTTCTAAGTTTGTAAGAGCAATTTTTAAAAAGTTTCCCTATTTTTGGGCCTTTGTCCCCCAATTATTGATGGCTTTGCCCAGATTTCTTGTTCTAAGAGGTTGAGAGGTATGATACACATGCGTGCAAGAAATTATAGTAAAATGTAAAATGGATATAAAGACTAGAGAGTAACAGTCAACAACTTACCTTCAGCTATAGATCAGTCACCATTAGTCCACAGTACTAACTGACAACAAAAATATTTCTCTCCCTGCAGCAGTCATGCTAAATCTTACTGGTTAGCTTGTTTCAGTGAACTAAAATGTCAAACAGAACCACAAGAGCATTGAATTTCTAGACTCTATGCTTAGCAGTCCAAATGGTCACAGTAACTACTTCCTTAAAATGTAACGGTAAAAGAAGGCAATGGCAAAACCAGGTATAATAGCCTGCTTGTGAATGAGCTGACTCTCATACTCACTGTGCTGTTTTAAAGACTGCCCAGCCAGCAATAACAATGTACGAATTTTCTTTTCTCTTTCACTCACTGTCCCTCTCTCTGTTTCAGCCCCCCCCCACGAACACCTTTTCTGTCTGTCTCTTTTCTGTTGTGTATGCGAGTTAGACTTAATCAATTTGATTTGTGAGTCCACAGGTTGTGGGAGCATCTAGACTGACTTGCAAATAAATTGGTATGAGTTGGAACATCTGCCAAAATAAATTAAAACACTTGGCAATATACAGATGGAGGAGCTGTAGTCCAGAAGCTGAATATCATTAACCACCCATGAAAAATGTACCTTCTTATACTACAGTTCAACCAGGAGAAAAGGACTCATTTCAGATCATAGTAAGTTATTTAAACTTGCAGATCTCTACAGATGCTGCAAAAAATTGTTTGCAGACACACACACATACACTTTTGAGTATGTGCACGGGTCTACATTAGATAAACGAAAGTTTATCTAATCGAACACTCACATGAGTGAAAACTGCGGAACTCGAAACCACAATTGTGAGATCGAGGTACAGTGAAGATGGGAATATTTGCCCTTTCCTCACTGTAGTGCGATCTCGGAGTTGGAATATATATTTAGAGGGGGTGTGGGGGGCACAGCCCCCCACAATTACAGTTTCGAGTTCCTGGATTTTCGCTCATGTGAGCGTTCGGTTAGAAAAACTTTCGTTTATCTAATATAGACCCTATGTGCACAAGTGCAGTATACAAACATTTTTTCTTTCTTTCTTCATTCTGTTAATTTTCATCTTTTTACTCATATTTGCTTTTGTTTTAAATAAAACAGCAGTACCACAAAAGTGCTCTGTTAGTTTTTGCTTATTTTTTTCTTCTCCACATGGTCACAAAATACTGCTCTAACAAAGTTCCTTATACCACCCCATGCTAACTTCATTTTCTGAAGTAAAAAGCATTATCTACTTCTAAGCAGATATGATCACCTGACTCAGGAACAGATTTCCCCCAACCCATCCACTGTTCTATTTGCTGACTTGTATTTACTAAAACCAGTGCCCCTGTCAACCAAGCAATAAACACATAAATACTTAAAATATAAGGAACAGTGACTCTTCCAGAATTTTCAGTAGACTCTACTTCATTTTCCCCATTTCTCATACTGGTCTGAGAAGACTATTCCTAAAACAAGATGAGTAGAGATTCACTGCTGCATTAACGTTCTCCAGAACACTTGTGGAATGCATAAGTTGAATCTTTTTCAGGACATCTTCAAGTTGTTTTTCTGCAACCATCTCTTTAATCCAAGTACCTATTGCCAAGATCACCCACATATATCCCATCTGTTGTTATATATTACACAACTGAAGGTCTTGTGGTTTTAAGTACTTAAAAAGTACTAGTGACTGAAACTGCCTTTCACGTTTTACCATTATACTGACAGCCAAGAGTAAGACTGGAATTCCGTTCCCATTCAGCATTCACTTCTGACCATAATAGGTAACAAAAAAAGTTGCCATTGATTTTTTTTGGCAAAAGCCACAAAATCTGATAAATCTGATGCTGTCAATTTTCAATCATTCCTCAACTGTTAGGTTTGGATCTGATCCTCAGATCCAACTCAGCCATTACTATAGCTCATGGACACCTAAAAGCTTCCGACCCACAATGCACCAGCTTCTAACATATGTCAGATCTCATTTGCTGCTTTTGCAAAATAGATGTGGTCATCCATAGCTCTCAAGTTATTTTCAGTTAAGTGATATTTTTCTTCACCTTTATAACATTTCTTTTTTTTTGTCTTTTCTACACTTTATACGATTGTTTGCACTCAGTGTATTCTTCATGTAACATTGTTTACAATTTTTCCCTTTTTTTATTATATTTTCTAGTTTCTAATTAACTTTTTCTTGCACACCTGTGTATTCTACAATACCATTGTCGGTACCTTTGCCTCTCTAATATTGTAAAAAAAATCTTTCCTTTTTATTCCTTTACTTGACATTAGTTTTTGTATTAGTGAAAAATGTTGGAGAAAGGCCCTTCTGGGTTTAAAAAAATGTCAGCAATGTGGGCATAAGTTTCCTACTTTGGATGCACATAATTTATGTGTATATTGTTTGGTCCCAGATCACCTGAACGTGGATTGCTTCATTTGTAAAAAATTCAGTCCTCATGTGACTGCAGATAGCAAAAATAAGCTAATTCTGAAGGGGTTATAATCTACTACTTTTTCTGAAGCAATTACTGGGGCTGAAACCCCCAAAATAAAACTTAAAAAGACTTCAAATAGGTCCCCCAGCCCATCTGGTTCTTCCACTCAGTCTTCAATGGAACATCCAAGAAAGAATCAGAAGATGGATCTGAAGGCTTCTGCTTCAAACGTGACTACACAGTCACAGAAGACCTTGATGGATCCAAGCTCCTTAGATCCAAAATCTCTCCCTCATACCCAATACTCACCCACCACTGACCTGGTGCTATCCAAGTTACCATCCCCACTCATGGACAGACAGCACTCAAAATCTCACTCAGCCTCCTCACATTCTTCAAGTAGTCTGACTGAAGCTGATGTGGATAGGATGATAAGGAGGTTTATCTTGTTGCAAATACTGATGGGCGTTCTTCCAGCTCCTACCCCTTCAGGTCAGGAAGTCCTGGTTCACACTACCCCTCAACTATCGGCTCCTTCTCCAATCCAACCATCTGTTTCAGAGTCTCTGGGTCCAAGTTTACCAAGACCGTCTGTGTCAGATCCAAAGCTATATTAGACCTTGTTGTTATCTTTGGTTCTGAGGAGTTCTCAGAGTGCTTCAGCTTCTACAACTTTGGAGCTGGATGACTCTTGGAGCCATAGCATCCCTGCCAGATCCAAGGTGTTGAAGTTAACTTCAAAGTTAAGGAACTGTTTCTGCCCCTCGGAGCCTCAACATTGGACGTCTGGCACCTCTGCCTCTGGTGGACTGCCTTCAGAGCAGAGGGAGTCGATGGGGCGGAACTTCAGCAGGATGAACTGTCTTCCCCCCCTCAGATTTCTCTTTAGGATCTCATGTGTCTTTGCAGCTTGATCTTCAGCATTCAACTCCACAGGGACAGCTAGTCCAAACACTCCAGGTAACCCAGCAGGGTATCATCATCTCTTCTGATACTTCTCCGGAGCATCCCACCAAAGATATTCCATAGAAAAAATAAAGTGCAAAAAAAGGCACTTGGATTCCACAAAGGAATCTATTACAGAGGATACTGATTTTGATGGAGAGGAAGTATTCCCATGATCACCTGATGATGTCTCATTTGGAGAAATCCTTAAGCAAAGAGGGGGTTAGTCCTCCCACAATCCTTCTCCAGAGGAATCAGTATTCCTGGAGGCATTTGGATCTGGCTCATCTACCTCCTGGGTAATTCCTCCCACTGATGAGCTTATTGATTTGATCTCAAAACAGGCATGGAAGGAACTTGACTCAGTTGAACCTATCCCTAAGACACCAGATTGGATTCTGGCACCACCTGCAGGATGGGAGTTTTGGAAGAAGGGAGTAGCTGTGGATACCATGGCTGTGTCAGCAGCCACTAAGAAGGAACTTGTAGAACAGAGTTCTACTGTCCATCCCTCTAACAGGAGTCCACGGTTTTTGACAGGTTTGGGAAGCATGTCTATGCTTGAGTGACCTTTGCTCTAAGGTCACTGAACTACCTGACACATTTCAGTAGATTACAAAGAGATTTGATAAAATAATTGTCAAATTTTCTTTCAGGGACCACTACTGCTGAAATTCAGGCTTCTGTGGCTTCACAGTTGGTGACCCTACAGTCAATTTCATGCTCTCCAATGAAGCTTATCTCTCATGCCACTGAGGATACCTCAAGGGAAGTGGGTTGAGGCATTTCCATTAGGAGGCATGCCTGGATGTGCTTATGCAATTTTGTGGAGCCCTTCAAGTCCTCTTTCATCAATGGCCCCTTTAACAGAACTTCTTTATTTGGCCCCAAAGTGAAGGACACACTCTCCAGGTGTGAAAAAGATGGAAAGACTCTCTGCTGTGGGAGTATGTTTTTCAACCCCTCAAATTACCTTCTCTAAGAACCCAAGAGGAGGATGAAAAATGCATTTAAAAGAATCTCAGGGTCCTTTCCAGGATATATTGGAGACAGTTCCCCCAAAGGCAGAGGGGGGGACTTAAATGGAAGACACCACTCACATGGCACAAGTGGCCCCCAAAACCATGGGTCTAGTGATTATTTCTTGGGCAGGCCCTATCAGCACTAAAGGAGGCCCAATTGTCCCCCTCTGGAGGCAACTGGGGGTGGTTTATCCCTGCCCAGGGAGCCTGGCTAGATATAACAAAATATACATTGGTGCAGAGGATCATTTCCAGAGGTTATATAATTCCTTTTCCCTTCCACCTCCATCATCATGCAATATTCCTGATGTTCCACCCAGTCAGAGGAAAAGAGCAGCAGCAGATATACAAAAGCTGATATAAAAAAAGAGTCGTCCAGCAGATTCCACCACACCAGACAGAATCTGGAACTTAATTAAGATTATTTTTAGAGCCAAAGAAAACGGGGGGCTGGAGACCAATTTTGGATCTCAGCAAGTTGAACAAATTAGTTTGACACACAAAGTTTTAGATTGTCATAGTTCAGTCCATTTTGCCCTTTTTTGGCAAGGACAACTGGATGTGCTCGGCAGACATTCAAGACTCGTACTATCACATAAAATGAACAGACAGTCCAGAAGGTACTTAATCTTCCAGCTGGGAGCCAGTCATTACCAGTTCAGAGCCCTGCCCTTTGGTCTCAACACAGCCCCCAGGATGTTCACCAAATGCATGGCAGTGGCAGCAGCTCACTTGAGACTACAAGTATTTGGGTATTTCCATATCTAGATGAGTGGCTTATCACTGCCCCAACCAGACATCTACTCATGACAGAGAGAGATCAGGTACTCCAAACATGCTCCCTTCTTGAAATTACAGTAAATTAATCTCAGTTAGAACCATCTCAAATACTAGAGTTTATAGGAGCAGTTTTCAACACTATATCACCCCAAGCTTTGCTTCCTCTAGCAAGAGTACAAACCATAAGATTTCAGGTCAAGAAAAATTGTTCACAGTACAAAAATTTCAGCCTGGTCACTTCTTCAAGCCTTGGGGTCAATGTCAGCTACCATAATTTTAGTCCCCCTGGCAAGATTTCATATCAGAATTCTTCAATGGATACTATCAGCACAATGGTCAGTCTTTATCAGTAAATGTCAATCCAAATAAGGATCACTCAGACATGCAAGGAATCCCTTTAGTGGTGGATTTGATCAGATCAGGTTCTGCCAGGGCGTCCTTTCATCCTCCCTCAGCCCAAGGCCATAGTGAACACGGATGCATCCCAGATTGAGTGTGTGGGGGGGGGGGTACTTCCTGAGGAAAACTGTCCAAGGCACTTGGTCTCCTGAAAAGGCCAATTTGCATATCAATGTCCTAGAGATGACAGCAGTTGGGACAATTGTGAATGAAACAGACAATATGTCAGTGGTTTGGTACATCAGTAAACAAGAAGGAACCAGATCTTATCCACTGTGTTGAGAAGCACTCAGAGTGCGGCAGTGGGTGATCTCATCCAACCACTTTCTGATAGCAATGCACATCCTGGGGAAGTCCAACGTGATAACAGACAAATTGAGCAAGTCCATTCTACTACCTCATGAGTAGTCTCTCAACATGAAAGTGACAGAAATGATTTTCCATAAGCCATGATCTCCCCACTGGGGGAATCACTGAGGAATGTTCAGCTCCATGATTGGGCCCCCCAGTCTCCTCTATGCTTATCCCCGGACACCCTTAATTTCCAAATTTCTGCAGAAAGCTGTCAGGTTGAAGAGGAAAATCATCCTCATTGCACCTTACTGGCCTTGACAGGCTTTTCCTCCCCTTTCTTTGGCCTCACCTTCTTTATCCAACTGGGATTCTGGATCCAATTTCAGACCTCCTGTCTCACCCAATAGGCATGGTTCACCTGGTTATCTCAGACATAAAGCTGACAGAATGGTTTCTCCACTTTCATTAATAGCCAGACAGCCTATGCTCTCGCTCCTTGTCTGTCATGTCAACAAATGTAAAATAAAAAATAAATAAATAAAATAAATATCTTTCCAAAAAGTTTCTATGAGGAAACTTTACAAAAGTAAATAGAAGAGGTTTGTTTTTGTGTGCATCAAAAACATACAGTAGACTCCCACTTATCTGGCCTCACTTTAATTGGCCTCCTCTTTAACCATTCATCAAATTTCTGCTGTAGCCCTAGCAAAAGGCATCACATAATAACAACACTTCTACCTCCTCTGGGCTAAGTAGTGACAGACATTTGAGTTTTAGACTTCATGTTCATTAGAAAAATGCATACTAACACAAATCCTGTTATTCTAGCTGAATACATGCTATTTTGTATGCTTTTAGTGATTAACCAGCTATTCGTTTATCCAGCCTAAAGTCTGGTCCCAGAGAGACCAGATAAGTGGGAGTCTATTGTATTGATCCTTTTTCAGCCCCTGTACAAAGTATCCTAGAGTTTTTCACAACAATTTTCAATGAAGGAGCTAGCCCCTCAACCATTAGAGTTCAGCTGGCAGCAATCTCTAGCTTCCATATTGGATATGAGACTTCTTTCCTGGCCTCAACTAAGCTTTGTAAGGCCTTCTTGAGAGATACTCCTCTACTCAGACCACCTTATTAAGACCCTACTCCACCATGGGACTTGAATCTTCTGCTGCAGGCCCTAATTCATGCCACCTTTGAACCAGCAGCAAAATGTGATCTTAAATTTCTGACATGGAAAACTATCTTTCTAGTGGCCATTATCTCAGAAAGAAGAATTTCAGAACTTCAAGCATTGTCCTCTAAACCTCCTTACTTGATTTTTATAGGGAAACCAACAACATACGAATGAATGAACCAACCAAACGAAACTGGAGAGCTGCAACAAATTTATTCCGGTACCTCGGCTGAATGCCTTCAAAGGAATAAAACATTTAACTTTTTTGCAGTTTATATATTAAGCATAACATCAATTAAATAATTAATCAATTACACAATAAAATGAAGTTAAATTAAGTTAAAGAAACATTCTTAATATAAATGCATATATAAAAGGATTAGCTAAATAAGTATAAATCCCAATACAAAATACATACAATATATGATAGTCCAATTTCTGAACATTTTAACACTGTTCATAATGGTGTTATGGACTCTTTATTTTTTGTGCTTTAGCCAAGCCTGTATCTGGTATTGGTAACTATTTACAGAACCTTTTGAATCTTGAAAGTAGATTTATCTTGAAGTTCAGCACTTTAAAACCAAGGGGTATGAATTTAGAAATTAATCTTACGATTTGATTAAATGAAATCAAATTATGATATAGTATGTCTTGTGATGCGCCTTTGGTATTTTTTATGCATATATTGATGTTATGCTTAATATATAAACTGCAAAAAAGTTGAATGTTTTATTCCTTTGAAGGCATTCAGCCGAGGTACCGGAATAAATTTGTTGCAGCTCTCCAGTTTCGTTGGTTCATTGATTTTTATAGGGACAGGGTAATATTACAAACCAATCCTTCCTTTCTTCCTTAGGTAATGTCAGAATCCAATATCAACAAAGCCATTAAACTTCCTGTCTTCTTTCCAAAATTTGAAAACAAGGGAGAATACATGTTGCACTTGTTAGACATTCATAGACAATTACATTTCTGCTTACACAGAACAAAATAAATTAGAAAATCTGATCAACTATTTATCTCCTCTGTGGACTACAAACTAGGCAAATCAGTTACAAAAGTAACTTTGGCAAGATGGCTTACTGACTGTATATTTTTGTCTACAATAAACTGGTTATCTCATTATCAAACCCTTTAAGACCCCACTCAACTAGATCCATGGCAACTTCGTCAGTATTTTTATTTACAGTAGGCATCCCATTGATGAGATACGTGCAGCTGCAAATTAGGTTAATCCTCATACCTTTATTACTCATTACAAACTAGATCTGGTCTCGAGGGGAAGAGCAGCCTTTGGTTCAACCATATTCAGGAGTATTCTTCCTTAGAGTCCCTCCGGGATTTCAGGCAGCTGGGGATTCTGTCCCAGTAGTTGAGGAATGAATGAAAATTGACAACATCAGATAAAAAAGGTGTGTACTTACCATAACATTTCATCTGTGTTGTCCATTTTCATTCTTTCTCAACTCCCTGCCCACTTACCCCCCCATCCTTTGTCGTTATGGACTTCTGGAATAACGAGAGTTTTTAAGGACACCACTGAGCCTTATATAGAGCTCCAGATAATGGCTTCTTCTGTCAGGAATATTATATTAATACTTCTTACTTTATGTCATCTAGAAAACAAGATATTAAGTATATTAGAGTTTGGTACTTTACAGGAAGGAAGGAACTCGAGAGCTTTTAGGTGGCCATGAGCTATAGTAATGGCCAAGTTGGATCCCAGGATCGGATCCAAATCTAGTAGGTGAGGAAGAATGAAAATGGATAACACAGATGGAATGCAATGGTAAGTACATACCTTTTTTTACAAATGTATGTATTTATTTATGGCTGTGGTGAATACATATTTTTAACAAGAGGGAGGAGCATAGGGTGACATACAAGAGTGCAGGAAGATGCACACAGGTGGATTATATCTTATGTAGAAGGGCCAGTCTGAAGGAGATTGGAGACTGTAAGATGGTGGCAGGGAAAAGTGTAGTTAGGCAGCACAGGATGGTGGTTTGTAGGATGACATTGGTGATCAAGAAGAGGAGGAGGAGTGTGAGGTCAGCACCAAGGATCAAATGGTGGAAATGGAAAAAGGGTAATTGTGAGGTGGAGTTCAGGGAAGAGTTAAGACAGGCACTCGGTGGCAGTGAAGAGTTACCGAATAGCTGGGTAACTACAGCAGAGCTAGTAAGGGAGATGGCCAGAAAGGTGCTTGGTGTGACATCTGGAAAGAGGAAGGAGGACAAGGAGACCTGGTGGTTGAATTGCAAAATGTCTATCATGCAGTACATTCCCATGAAAATCATAGCTGACTTTAATCTGCAGCTGAAGTGCATATCTGCATTCTAACATATTTAAGTAACATGCTATCCACTTGTGAGTTCAGCAAATACAAATATGACACTGAAGGTATAGCAGCATACATCAAACTTCCTATTTAAAAAACAATTTAATTTTAAATTATTCAAAATTAACAAGTATCAGAATTATAATCAACACAATTGCTGCTGGTGAATGATCCTAATGCACATAACACATTCTCTGTGTCACTTTATCTATGTTTATGGACATGTCCGATAAAAGGACATGTCAGAGAGAATGTATCCATAACCAATGTGAGCAGCTCAATCAAGGCCATGCGATGGCACGTATAACGCAGCTTACCAGTGGGAATCAGTACATCGCCTGAGCATTTAAATACTGGCCAGCAAGAAGCATGACAAGCACATGCAACATATCCTGCCATTTGAATAGAAGCATGCCTGACACTGCCTCATGCCATATTAGCATAACTGAACTTTGAGAAAAATAAACTTGTAAACATCAACATAACATTATTATTGTGACTTGCACTGTTTAATAATGCTGTCTGCCTCGGTAAACTATTCATCTGAGTATATGGCAGTAGGTCACTATTTCCTTTCTTTTGCCCACGCATGTGTTCTCTAAGTAGTTATGTCTGTGTGTAAATGTAAATGTGAGATTCAGATGAAATTTCTCCCTCTCTACCCACCTGATAGTCCAAAGAAAATACCACATTCCACACAACCATTACTAGGGAACAGGTCTTCGATGCACTTTCGAAGGCCAAATACACTGCACTGATGGGCCCCAATAACATCCGGGGATGCTTATTAAATACCATGAAACATGACCTCTATGGTTCACTTGAATCACTTTTCAACTGGAGCTTACTGTCAGGTTTTGTGCCCAAATATTGGAATAGAATGGATGGCTACAGTCATTCCCCTGCACAAAGGAGGTCCAAACACTGACCAGGGTAAAAACAAGCCCATAAGTCTGATCAGCTTCATATGTAAGGCCATGGAAGAAATCATCATGGACATGATAAATGAGGACATAGGTAACATGCAAGCTCTGTCCCTATCACAGTTTGGCTTTCCTGAAGGAAGGTCATGCATAATAAATCCTGGGTAATTCACTGAGAGGGTCGACAAAGTAATGGGTGTGAGCAAGACTGTGCACACAGCTTACCTCAAACTTCTCACGGCTTTTGATATAATACCTCACACAGGCATTATACACTAGTTCACCAAATTAAATATAAATGCTTTTATCCCCTGATGAACAGCCACATGGATCACTTATAGGACCCAGGAGGTCAAAACAGGTGAGGTCACCTACACCAAGAACTCAATCACTAGCAGAGTCCCCCATGGCTCATTACTGGGGTCACTGCTTTTTGGCATCTATTTCTCTGAAGTGGAAGCAAACAGTGAAGGTTTACAGCTATGTTTGCAGATGATAACAAGCTGGGGGTTATCACTGACTCCCATGTAGATACAAGCATTCTTCAAGAAGGCCTATCATTGACTAACAAGTGTTGCCAAAGCCATGGTCTTAAAATAAATTCTAAGAACTGCTTAATTGTACCCCTTGGAAAGTCAACCTTCCTGGATAATTACTGTATTGATAATCCCCAGGACTCAACACAGTGGGCAGGAATCTGTGTATGCATGTATACATTAGACTTACCTTCAAACACCACATGACTACAGTGGTAAGGAAATCTTTTTGTGTTGCACACGTTATAATTAAGGGCATGGCAGCTGGGGCCAAAGAGGTTATTATCCCATTGTAGCCTGCCATCATCACAACAGTCATAGAGTACAATGCTCCCTTCAGTATGTACCTCATCAGGCAAATGCAGAAACTACAACTACATCAGAGTTTCAATAAAAAAGAAAACAAGGTGTAACAAACCTGCCTTATGCATAGTGCCTTAAAGACCTTTCCCTCTACTCAGTCTGATATACATTGCTGAGTGGTGATCTACATTTGGCTTACAAGACATCTGCAAACTCCACAGTTATGAATCTCCTGCATATTCATAAGTCAAACATTACCAGAAATACAAGGTCTAAGGACAAGAATTGTGTCTGGGACTTAAACAGAAAATTCTGGCGAGACCAATATGTTCCCCAGAGACTCCACCTCCTATGAACAGGCTTCAAATCCATGTGAAGCTGAGTTCATCTATTACACAATTTAAGTACAACCTAGACCAGTGGATGGGGAAGTGGAAATTTACACAGTGCCAATAGGTACTTTATAAGGCCTGGCCTACAATGGCCTATTTGGATGCTGGCCATCATTTTTCTTTTGTGAAAACTTGGCTAGGCAAAGAAAGGGCTCCCCAGGTCATTAGTGTAGTAAAAAACAATTAACATAGTAAATTGTAGTGTCTGCATCTAATGATTTATATGAACAGCCACCAAGTGTCATTGTTAAAATGAGGACAAAGTGAGATGACTATATTGTGGAAACTAGGCAAGCCATATGACAAACATCTGAGCCAGGCACCAATAATTGACTGAACACACATCAGTATAATGAATACAATAATAACAAATATTTATGTTCAGTCACCACAACCTGTGAGATATGATAATTTAATATATCAAGTACTAACAGTATTGTATGTGTATAACTGTATGCATTACCTACCTACAGTTAGTACCAATAAATAGCCTGCAACATGCAAACATTCTGATAATGCTTGCTGATTCTGAAATTGTTCAAATAAATGTCTATATGCATGAATATCAGCAATCCTGGGATGAAAGTGTGTTGTAACAAAAAATACGAAGGTGTTGTAGGCAGATGCAGTACCAGTGTTGAACTGAAGGGCTTGCTGATAACGAAATGTTACAAAGAAATGCTTATCTATACAACTATCAACAAACCCAGGATACAAGAGTGTTTTAACAAAAACATCCAAGGTGGTATAGGCAAATGCAATACTAATGTTGAACTGAAGGGCATGCCACACAGTCTGTAAATGACAGTGCGAACACTAATACCTGTGCAGTCTGTGAATAAGCAGGCTATGCACTACAAACCACTCAATGGGAAACCCATCCACACCTACAAATGCACCAAAACATCCATTACAAACAGCAATCCGATCACTACAACTTCTATGCATGACAGCTACCTTGAAATATGCATGACAGGTGCACAGACCTGACTGTCATTCAGGATGTGGGTTACATTTTAAAAACTGTCTGCAGAAAAAAATAGCGTAACACTAAATGATATTTCAACATTTTTTATTTAAATCAGACTTTTAAGTGCAACTATAGTGTGATCATTTCACTTATCTTACTGATGCATGATGGACATTCATGCATTCTAAGCAATATGCATGTTAATGTGAAAAACAAAAGGCCCGAAACAAGGATCAGATGCATTACATTTAATAAAACAGAAAAAGCAATCAACATACCTCTCTCCTTCTGCTGCTCCATAAGCCTGTGCATCCATTCGATGCACAGGGCAATATTTCTGGTCCTGTCTTTCTTGCCTGAAAAAAAGAAAACAGTATCTATGAATGATGTATTCCTCAAATAACAGGGATATACATTTCTCAGATCAGAGTCTAGAAAATGTAATTGTAAAGAACATCAGATAATTACCGAACACATTTTGTAAGAATACACACAGGCTTTTATCCCTGAGCATAGCTTGGAGGACATGAGATTCAAACCTGCATCTGTAATATACATCCAAACTCTAACTGACACCTACCTGCCTAGTTAATCCATCTTGATCAAAAGTATGTGTTGTAAATACAGTGAAAAGACGTGATGTTATGACATCATCTGGCTGGGGATGGTTTACTAAAAGGGATACTGGCTTAGTATTTCAAAAAATGAACGTGCTGGGCAAGTAGGTAAATACTTAGCAAAAATTAATTCATGTCTGCACTGTGGTCACAAACATTAACAGCAATGGAAAACATACATTCCTCAGACAGGGGGATAGTGTCATATATCATTCAGCTTCTGGTAATAAAACCATAACAGTTGCTGTACATGAGGGACACAGTACGGTATGTATGAGGACTAAGATATTTCTTGGCAAAATTCAATTCACAAAGCAAATAGATAACATCTTTCCTCTTCTGCATTTCAACTGTAAGTCTGCCTATCTCACTCCCTCAAAAGATAAGGATGATGTGGTTCTTGAAGTGAATTTAATAATTAATGATAAAACAATACTTGAAAGCACTTTCGAAAATAATATCATATTGTAAAAAATGTGTCAGACATATAACAGTCTCTATCAAGCTTTACTAACCCTAAAGTTAAAGATCTGTTGTTAAGAATGGTAATGGATTACAAATATATTTGTAGGAATTCACGGAATAACAGTTATTCATAACCATGCACAGAATAAACATTAATATCAATAACTCAAATACTCTTCTCTACATAACTGCTATGTGTGAAGGAAACCAAGATAACAATTTAATGATATGTTTCACTTATGTGGATTGGAACCCACAGCATGCCAAAATGTAGACATGTCAGCCAGTTTCCTTACAGGCCAAACTAACAGGCAGAACATCTTCTTTGTAACAAACAGGTACTGCTTGTGTTTATTTGAATTTATGTGGACAACAGATGAATACAGAAACTTCTGACACTTACTGGCCATTATAATCTAAAGAAATAACAGCTATCAACACATAACTGAAAACATATGCGTAAACAGTCAGACAAGCATTCCTTTTGGCTTAAAAAGGGGCTGCAGTAAGAATGTTCAGTTTATTAGGAGGAAAGAATTAAATATGTTATTTATGAGTTAGTATTCAGACATATACTGCTACAGTAGCCAATACTGTTGTACTATAACGGATAACTGAGAAATGCATAGTCATCAGTGGCATAGGTTCTACAGACATCAGTGATGCATGAGGACATTGTGTGTGAAATTATACCGTTATATGTTGGAAAACAGATGTACATCTACAAAGTTCAGAATTTTGTGTACTATAAACATTATTAAATAAATTAACACCATGGGAATCAAATCCACACTTATATAGACAGCACTTACCACACCTACTTAATTATCCTGAAGAGCTAATTGTGAGTGCAGCTACTTGATGATTATAAAACCCATCTATCTGATATATTTGGGAGATATATATATATATATATATATATATATATATATATATATATATATATATATATATAAATGTTATAGGAATTCTCAGGTATATGTAAAATAGTAAAGCTTACTGTAGGATCCATGGGCTGTTTCTGTACCTCGGCGACCCTCCATTGATACTGCTCCATGTCAGTCTGATGCAGGTCATTATAGCCATGGTGAACCTGCACTCCATTCTGGTTGATCCCTGTACATCTTTGGTGCTCCTTTGTAATTTCAGTTCCAGATGTCAATCATCCCAAAGTTCCTTGGCCTGGCTATCATACGAAGCTCCACTCCAGCATAGGCAGTCAGCATCTGGGTGTTCTTCTCCTTGATCCAGTTGAGTACATGTACACATTGCTGCCTCCTTTAACTAGCCATGTCGATATTCCAATGTAAAATTAGGATAAATGCAAAAAACTAAAAAATGCTAACTAAGGTTCCACTCAGTTCGCAGGTGGCAATGGTCTGATTTGTAAATGTAGCAAAATCAATATATAAAAGTGGCACTTATGCAATGTTATCAGATCATTCGAAGATGACTGGCACATGTCACACATGGTAACATTTATCAATACCTACTAGGTACTTGCACAGTGTACCTGGGTGTTAATGTGAATGTAGACAATTTACGCAGGCATATGGGATTCCAAAACCTAGAATTTTAATGAACCTCATTAACTATGTATGGTGTAAATGGTACTTAAAGATGGATGCACATTAGGTGCTCTTACGTTCAGTGATACCTGAGTCAGAGGTAGTTGATAATGCAATCTGACAACTGCTAGCATACCTGTTTTGGGGAATATTGCATTTGTTAAACTTATTAATTTTTATTGAAAATATGTGTTTTAAGAGAAATAGTTGTAACTTACTGGAGTGATGTTTAATTGACCTTTATGGATACAGGTGTTGTCACTTTCATTAAGGACATGCAGTAATTTCCCATATGCAATTGTACAGACAGATTTACATTGCAGATGTGATCAGTACTTTAAGACAGATTTTACAGATTATCCGTATTTCTTATGGGTAATTCCATACACTCTGTATTGTAAGTACGGAAGCCCTCAGATTCTGACACTATCCATATGTTCTTTTGCTGTAACGGATATTTCTACATTGATGTTTCTTAACAAAAGCCTTAATTCTTTGTTCTTTCGTTGTTACAGATATTTCTTCATTGATGATTCTGCACAAAAGTATTAATACTATGTTCTTTTGCTGCTACAGATAATTCTTCATTGATGGTTCTTAACAAAGATCTTATAATTACTGGCTCGGTATAGAAAGGATCTATACTCTCTGTGGCCTGCTTATGGATGCTGAGGTTTTCTGACACTTTCCATAAGTTGTTCAACTGTTAGTTTGTGTAGTATGTAATGTAGTATTTAATGTAAAATGCATGCAGACTCCTGTGGCATAATGCTATTATCTTTGGATCTCCCTTTAACACAGTGGCATAGATAGAGTTTGTGCTGTCTGGGGCTGTTTTTGAGTTTGCTCTCCCCCCCCCAACAAAATCATGGTCAAATGGGGTCCTCCCATACACAGTCCTACCACTTGCAGCCATGAATGTCCCATTACTTGGCTATTTCTCCCCAGTTACTATAAACACTGCAATGTGCATACTGCTTTATGATTTACTTCTTTGGATTTCATTTAAAACTTTTATTTTAAATGTTATAGCACAAACACTGATATACATCTGCTAAACAAAGCAGTACAGCCTCACAATGAAAACAGACAGCATTAAAAGTTCTCTGCCCGTGAAACTCACATTCATTGAAACCCACATTCAAAGAAAATGCATCTGGCCAGTGGCAGATAAAGTTTACCTTCAGCCTGTTTTCAAATCATAGACCCCTTGCAGACATATTTAGAACCATGCAAACATACATGTGTTCTTTGACTCACCTTCCTGATTGTATTAAATTATAGTCCTTGTATAATATAGCATACTTGTTGGAGCATGTTTTAAATTTATTGTTTTGAACATTTTCCCAGTAAGCAATGTAACAAAATTCATGAACCAATAATGACAAAACTGCCCAATTCAGAACATTTGCATCATGTCTACTCAAACTTCTGTCATTACAATCCACCAATATCAGTAAAGATGCACAATCTCTGCAGATGTAAAAGTCATCTAAATAATTCCACATTAAAAAGATCTGTAACTAATGAAGAGCTTACTGCTAGCAAGCAACTTTATATTTCATTGTTTCATCTACAAATAAAGTGCCTGTTGCCCTTGAAGAATAAATTTCCTAATTTAATTTAGTTTCATTAAAAAATGATAAGCTAGTAATATTGTAAAAGGGGATGGATGGCAAACTGATAACAGATTCATCGTTACTAGGTATCTCCTCCAAAGGAGGACATTCTCAGAACTGCAGCATTCATGCCTTTTGAAGTACAACACAGTACAGTATCAAAACTCCATCTACATACTGTGGGAGTAGAATCCACAGCCTTCTGCATCAAGAGCAAGGACACTACCTGTTGTGCTACTAATAATGCGAATACGAATAGACTTGCCATAAGCAGCATTAAACTACTCTTCCCCTGAAGCTCTCAGCTCCTTGTAAAATCCACTTGACACTCATCTTTCTCAACTTTGCAACGCAAGAAATCTGGAAAAAGCCAAAATTTATTGGGTGGGGGACAAAGGCCCAAAACCAGGGACACATTTTAAACATTGCTTGGATAATCTTAGAAAGTTGCTTGAATAAAATGTTTTGCATTACCATGCCTTTCCTGAAAAATAGGAAGACTGAAATTTAAATGGCTATCATTATTTAGTGAATTCAGTTCTCACTGATTTGCCAGAAAAACACAAATTTTAAGAGGAACAGACCAAAAGAATAAGCTAAACATTTTGTGAAAATCTAGACAGTTGAGAGCTATAGACTCAACTCCTTGACTCATAAACAAGTGGTATGGGTAGAGATTTCTTGCTCTTGCTCTTTGTACCTAAGGTACAGAGTTTGAGCCTCAGAAACACTAACCACCAGGTATACCTAATTGGGTCATTTTATACACACATATATACACACACACACACCCCTAAACTGAAGCAAATCCACACACACACACCCCTAACCTGAAGCAGATCCACACACCCTAACTGAAACACACACAAACTGCATTGAACACTCCTAAAGTGCACACACATGCAAAGTGAAGCATACACAAACTGTACTGAACACTTGTAAACTGAAGCACACAGAAACTGCATTGAACACTTGTAAACTGAAGCACACAAACTGCATTGAACACATAAACTGAAGCAGTAAACAACTTCTGTGAATTAAAAAACGCCAGAAAGCAGTAAGCTAAATTCCTTTACTTGAAGAAGCAGCAAACGTTAGCTGGTGAAGAATCAATCAGACAGTAAATGTGACAGTCCCAAAAAGTGCCGTCCAGGGCCCCTCTCTAGCTATGCCACAACTCCCCACAGACAGCTTCTAAGGATATCATTTTACAATTGTTACAGTATGTATGCAGACATTGGTGTTACTTTTTATATGTCATATTTGTCACAGTCAGTGTTTTATAGACTTTTGCATTTCACAGGAATGCATACTGTTTATGGTGACACACGCTGTTCACATGATCATCTACATAACTGGGCTCCCACAGGAATATGAGCATATGCATATCATTGTCTTTCAGATGGCAAACAGTTCTAGGGGTGACAACTTTTCCTCACAGGAAAATGACACCATACTAGATCCTCTGCGACAACATGGACGGAAACACCTAGGAGGTTACTAGGGTATTAGCCTATTGGCCTTCTATTCCGAGAGACTCCCCCATCTGTGGAATAGACTTTCTCTCCATGTCAAGCAGAGTACCTCATTACCCCTTTTTAAGTGCAACCTGGATAACTGGATGGGAAACAGAAAATACACCCCTGGGATTCTACCTGTGTCCCTGCTGGACAGCAGCTTTGGGTGCTGACTTGTCTAAACATGGGCTAAACACTTTGCTAGGCTTATAAGGGCCTCAGGACTAATAGCCTAGCAACCTCCTATCATCCTATGATCCTATGATCCTACAGTTTGGAGACATGAAGTGTTGACCGACAACACCAACATTACTAATGCAGTTAGAGATCACAACAGATCCCGTGAGACCTGTTAACAATGCTGCTCAGGCATGATACCCCATGCAGCCAACAGGTTATGACTATATGAGATATTGAGGGATGCCACCGGTGGTGGACCATCACTGAGCCCGGTAACATCACAATATTTCTGGCCTTCTTACATACAGCAAGAGGTGAGCAACACATACCTAGGGATGGGATAGAAGCAGGAGTTCCATGCCAAAGATGTATGTCTTTCTTTCCATGACATGGCAGAGTATAGAGTAAGTCACTGCATATTGCTGCTGCATGCATATTAATGTCTTGTCATTTTTGTTTTTCAGCAGTGGATTTGAACCGTGCATGTAGATCCACACAGGGGGAAGACGATGACTATAAGAGTAATGGCATGAACTCATACAACTGCAGTACAGACAGAACAGTGCAACCAACATGTGTAATGCTGTCTGCATTAATACTCGCATGTCCATCTACTTCTGCACAATACCAGGGAATGGCAGGTGAGTGTCTCCATACTGTTTTACTGTGTCCACTACCTGTTATTGTTCAGGCTCATGTCATGGCACTGATGTTTACTGTCATATTGATATTCCCCTAGCATTGTACACTGCAGGTACATCCAATGGAGGCCCAAGCCATGCATGTGCAAGTACAGACACACCAGTTATGTTACTGCAACAGGTTCATAGTTTGCGTCCATGTGTAGCACACATGTAAGACATCACATTAATGTCACTGTTTTTCAACACAGGGCCATCTGACCAACGGGTGCAGTTTCTGTCACTTGAGTATCAGCAGCCCCTGTTCATTTATTTATTTTATTTATTTATTGACATTTGATTTCTGGCAAAGTCTGACTGGGTAGAAGCCCATTTTCAGTGGAGGCCCATGGAGAAAAGCTCCAAATTACTACAAAACATTTTAAGAACAATAATTTTACTGTCATCAAAAATAAAACAAAAACATCTGCACATTGGTTTAGAATCGATACAAGGTATATGACAATCATACCTCTCAACCTCTTAGAGCAAGAAATCTGGACAAAGCCAAAATAATGAGGGGACAAGTACTGCTCTTACAAACTTAGAAAGGAGATAGAAATACAGGTTTTGAATTAGCATGTATTTTTGAAGGGTATGGAGTCTGAAACTCAACTGTCTGGCATTATTTTCTGACTACAAACTTCAGTGATTTGTCAGTGATTTGCCAGTAAACAATTTTATGAGAAACTGACCAAAAATATGAGACAAAAATCTGGATATTCTGCGAAAATCTATACAGTTGAGAGGTATGAGACAATCATTTAATATTCAGAGAAATTTTAGGAAGTTTGTAGAGAAACTAAAGGTAAGTTAGTCTAATAGAAATAGGAAATGCAATATGAAGTGAGGGAAAAACAGATTTATGATATATTTAGAGAGAAAGTCAGGGAAGAAAATTAGATAGCAGTAAAGAAGTAAGTGAAGACGGGACAGTAAGGAGGTGTAAGGAATGAAAAGGTACTTGTTCACATTTAGGGATATAAGTTTATGTTGGTTCTGAACAAGCCTGTGTCACTGTGTTGTATATGCCATGCTGTCATTATTCTGTTGGAGGAATACATGCCCGTGTTGTTTTTTCTTCACTTTCCTACTGCAGGATCCATAGTACAACACACAAGCCCTCAACATCAGGAGTCTGTCAGTGTATGCTATTAATTAGCTTCATCTATGTCATTGCCGTCACTCTGTTGCTGTCCTCCATTAATACTGTGTCCCTCTTCCCATTCTTAGGCCAGACTGCATCAATCTCATCAAGTGCATCCACAAGTGGTATATCTATGTAAAACCTGCAGTATGTTGTAACTCTGTTCAAACTGTTCATGCTGGCAATGATGTGATTAATAATTCTGACTTTCTTTCCCTACAATAGTTGAAGTTCATCCCTCTTCAGTCATGCCATTTTCCCAGGAGGAGTTGTCAGGTGTGTGTTTTGTTTGTATTCTTCACATATATCATGTAAGTTGGCTATGTAACCTAATTGTCTACTTCCTGTTATGTAAATTCTGTGACCCATACAAAGACAAGACCTCATGTTGTCATTATTATCTGTAACATTTCAATGAAATATGTGTCATATGTCTTTAATGATGTTCAACATGTGATGTAAATATGTTGTCCTGATCTGTGTCATCTTTCCCTTCTTTTAGCACAACTATTCATATCGTATATTAGCCCATCCAGTGATCACGATGTGGAATCTGATGTGTCTCACTATGGTAGCATGGCCCCTGGCACATAGGACAATGGCTAGGTGATACAGTTCAGCCAAGATGGTAACAGTCATGTGGATGCAGCTGTAGCCTCAGATGTGGAGGGACACTTTTCTGGCCATTCTGACAATGAGGGAACATCAGATGGTGAACAGGATGAGGCCTGTGAACAACAGACCCATGTTGAGACTGCTGCTGATGTTGACAGTTCCCCACAACACATTGATACCAGCCACAATAGTAGATGTAGGCATCCAGATGGTGTGCTTGGCCAGGTGTCAGAGGGTGTCCATCTACTCCTACAGACAAATGAACATTCCCATCAACATTGTGGATTAGACATCTGTGTGCTTGCCACTTTAACAGATTGAGTTGTACACCAGCTGTATGTGCTGCATGAAGGACAGGAGTGCAGACACAGTGAGGTAGTGGTGTCACTAGCTGCTCAAAATGAAAGTATACTATCTGTGGCATGGTCAATAGAAAGGCTGGCCTCTTTAGTACTATAGAAGTGCTGTAGTACAAGCAGAGTTCTCTGTCCCTGACTGTGCTTAGCTGATTGCCAAATGTGAGAGTTAGAACACCTCTCAGCAGAACCAACTTTGAACATCCAGCATCAATGTCTGTGCTCTAACGTGCACACCATCACACTGCTGGCCCATTTGCTGTGGTCCCACATGTCACGACCAGACAGTCAAGTCTTAGTCATGCTTCTTCTCCTCAACATGGTGTTGTCACTCCATCAGTCTCCTCTGTGGAGCAACCTGCTACAAGTGTTTCTGTATGTGGTAGAGGCAGAGCAGACCACTGTGTGAGCCATCAGCATGCTCACCCTATACTGTGTTAGAGTGAGTCCAACAGTTTAATAAACCTAGTTGACTCCATGTACTACATTGCTTTATTATACTTTGCTGAGATATATTTGGCTTGTGATATTACAAGTTCTTTAAATGTCCTGTGTTGTTTCTCTTCTTTCAGCTTATTATAGTGTAGAGATAGCAATGGGTTGCAGTGATGGATGTCCCCTACTGTTTGCCATACACTGATACAACAATCTGAGTCTGTATGTATACCTGGTGTCAGTTGTTCCCTGAGCTGATGATCCTTTTGTGACAGATTTATATATGTTCATAATGTTATATATTATGATTGTGGTGTTATGTCTGATGCTCATTGTGTACATATAGTGGGTAATTACCATTAGATGCAATCTCTGTTGCTGTGGTGGGGCAACACATGAGCATCAATGTTTAATCTGTGTACTCATGTATGTGTGGCTTGTCATGACTCAGAGTTGTCGGTCAGACATTGCCTTGTTGCCCGGGCCTGCACTTGTTGTTGCACCCTATGTTACCTACACCAGTGTCTTCTGCCACCTATGTCCTTCTCTTCCTCCTCTGATACCTGTGGGATGTCACCTTCAGACCTCTGGGGTTCTTTGGAGAGTTCACCAATACCCGAAGCTGGAAGACCTCCATTTGCTCTAATTAGCATGTTGTGCAGCATGGCACAACATTATCATCTGTGCTGTCTTCTCAGTTGTGTATTGCACTGCACCCCTGGATGTATTCAGACATTGGAACCTAGCTTTCAGTACACCAAATACACACACTGTACTGCTCCTGGTTGTTGCAGGTGCTCTGTTGTAGGCTTCTTGAGCAGGGTTGACTGGTTCACAGCACACAGTCATTAGCCATGACTCAAGTGAATAGCCACATTCACCTTTTGTGGGGAATAAAAACACATTTGGTCAGCATGGATATTGTTGTGAGTGGTATCCTTAGTTTTCATCTTAGCTTTGTTTCTGTACTTACCCAGTTGAAGTTCCTCCAATATTTCATCATGTTGGAATGCACCCCTCAGTCCACTTTCCCTCAATATAGCAGCATCATGGACACTTCCAGGGTTTGTTGCCATGTTTGTTATGCTAATAAGGTTGTGCAAGAACAAACAACTGATAAAATATAATCAGATCCTGCAGATAGACTAGTGGTGGACCGTAGCTGGGATAGCTACTAAAATTCAAAAAAATGACACGGATATATGAAACTTGAATTATGTCACTGATAAAACAGAACGAAAAAAAGATGAAAAAAAGATGAAAAAAAAAAAAAAGAAGTGTTTTTTCATCTTTTTTTCGTTCTGTTTTATCAGTGACATAATTCAAGTTTCATATATCCGTGTCATTTTTTTGAATTTTAGTAGCTATCCCAGCTACGGTCCACCACTAGTCTATCTGCAGGATCTGATTATATTTTATCAGATGTTTGTTATGCTGCCATATGTTGCACATACAACCTGGCAGTTCAAGGTTGGCCAGCCCTTTCTGTTTATGTGTCAGTCTGCTTCAGGATGGGTTATACATTACATTGTTGAAGCTTTGGGTAATCGAATACCTAAAGCTCAACACCAAAACAGCGAAAGCTGTAAACTTTAAACGGCCACTTCCATGAATTCTTTCATAGGGAAAGAATTCGCTTGGCTGAAGAAAAAAAAATTTTCAAACCCTAATCGAGTTGGAGTCTGTGCTCCTCACACCCCCCAACTAAATATACCAACTCCAAGATCGCTCTACAGCGGAGAAAAGGGCAGATTCCCGATAATGACCAAGCAAATTCTTTCCCTATGAAAGAATTTGCGGAAGTGGGCGTTCAATGTTTACAGCTTTCTTTGTTTAGGTGTTGGCCTTTAGGTATTCAATTATCTAAAGTTTTGATCACCTAATATGGACCCTTCAGGATGTACTAGTGTCTTGACAGTTATGTGTGTGCAAGATTAAACAGTCTAGTTAAAAACTCCACTGCCATTTCACCTAAACACCTCCATGCTTCCACAGGTATGTCATCTGGACCAACAGCCTTTCCATTCTTCATCCACTTCATCCACTTCATAGCTGTCCTTACTTCTTGCTTGCTAATCCATTGCACTTCCTGGTTCACTATCAACACATCATCCAACCTTCTCTCTCTCTCATTCTCTTCATTCATCAGCCCCTCAAAGTACTCTTTCCATCTGCTCAACACACTCTCCTCGCTTGTGAGTAAATTTCCCTCATTATCCTTTATCACCCTTACCTGCTGCACATATTTACTAGGTCGGTCCCTCTATATAGCCAATCGGTACAGGTCCTTTTCTCCCTCCTTAGTGTCCAGCCTTTCATGCAACTCTTCATACGCCTTATCCTTAGCCTTCACCACCTCTCTCTTTGCCATGCACCTCATCGACTTATATTCCTGTCTACTTTCTTCATCTCTCTGACAATCCCACTTCTTCTTCGCCAACTTCTTTCTCTGTATACTCTCCTGTACTTCCTCATTCCACCACCAGGTCTCCTTGTCCTCCTTCCTCTTTCCAGATGTCACACCAAGCACCTTTCTAGCCACCTCCCTTACTAGCTTTGCTGTAGTTACCTAGCTATTTCATAACTCTTCACTGCCACCCAGTGCCTGTCTTAACTCTTCCCTGAACTTCACCTCACAATTACCCTTTTTTTGATTTCCACCATTTGATCCTTGGTGCTGCCCTCACACTCCTCCTCCTCTTCCTGATCACCAATGTCATCCTACAAACCACCATCCTATGCTGCCTAACTACACTTTCCCCAGCCACCACTTTACAGTCTCCAATCTCCTTCAGACTGTCCCTTCTACATAAGATATAATCCACCTGTGTGCATCTTCCTCCATTCTTGTATGTCACCCTATGCTCCTCCCTGTTGTAAAATACGAATTCACCACAGCCATGTCCATCCTTTTCACAAAATCCACTACCATCTGACCTTCTGCATTCCTTTGCTTAACACCATACCTACCCATCACTTCCTCATCCCCTCTGTTCTCTTCACCAACATGCCCATTGAAATCTGCTCCAATTACCACTCTCACCCTTGGGTACAGTCATCACCACTTCATCCAACACACTCCAAAATTAGTTTTCTTTCTCATCCATCGCACACCCAACTTGTGGAGCATATGCACTAACAACATTCATCATTACACCATCAATTTCCAGCTTCATAAACATCACTCTCTCCTACACTCTTTTCACCTCTAAAACACTCTTAGTATACAGTTCCTTCAGGATAACCCCTACTCCATTTCTCCTCCCATCCACACCATGATAAAACAATTTGAACCTGCCTTCGATACACTTATCCTTACTCACCTTCCATCTGGTCTCTGGCACACACAATATACCAACCTTCCTTCTGTCCATCATATCAGCTAGCTCTCTCCCTCTACCAGTCATACTGCCAACATTCAAAGTTCCAACCCTCACTACCACAGTCCTAGCCTTTACCTGCCTTTGGGCATGCCTTCCCCCTCTTCTCCTCCTTCGGCCAACAGTAGCCCAATTTCCGCCAGCACCCTGTTGGCCAATAGTACTGGTGGAGGTCGTTGTTAACTCGGGCCTCGACTGATCCGGTATGTATATCTGTACTATTGTCCACATGTATGATTTGGCAAAATTTTACACTGGATGCTCTTCCTGATGCAACCCTCCCCATTTATCTGGGCTTGGGACCGGCACAAAGAAATTCACTGGCTTGTGCATCCCCAGTGGCTAGGTTAGGAGACCAAATTGAATATAAACATCTTAAAGATGAGAGTGGTCCTCTTAGCATTGCAGGCGTTTCAGAACTCTCTTCCTCTACAGACAATTGCTATCCAAACAGACAATATGTCAGTGGCATGGTACTTCAACAAACAAGGGAAAACCAGAGCTTACCCCCTTTGCAAAGAAGCAATGAGTGTCTGGCAGCAGGCAATCTCCTCCAACTGCTTTCTTGTAGCAATGTGCATAATTGGGAAATTCGACAAACTCAACAGGTCTATCCTGATGCTTCACGAGTGGTCTGTCAACCATGCAGTGGCAGAAATGATCTTTGGCCAGTGGGGTCAACCTTGCTGCAATCTGTTTGTCTCTCCCCTCAATAACAAATGTAGTAGGTTCTTTTCCCTAATTCCCCCTCAAGGGGAGTTACCAAGAGATGCTGTAGTCCACACTTGGCCATCCGGTGTCCTGTATGCTTACCCTCCCTTACCTCTAATCCCCTGATTTCTTCAGAAAGCACTCCATTTGTAGAGCAAGGTAATCCTCATTGCCCCCTTTTGGCATCAGCAAATTTGGTTCCCCTTCCTGTGGTCTCACCCTTTGGACACTGGACCCCATTCCAAATCTACTATTGCATCCATCAGGGATGACTCTCCTGGACATTCCAGGCCTCAGACTGACTGCATGGTTTCCCCAATTCCAATGATGGTTAGACAGTTCAGGCTTTCCTCTCCTGTTCACCAAATCTTATTTTCATCCCAGAAAAAAATGTATAAGCGTAAATGGAGAAGATTTTCCTTTTGGTTGCAACAGAGGGAGTTGGATCCCTTCAACACTCCAAATCCTGCTGTTTTAGATTTTTCAAGATGGTACTAGTTTTACCCCATCGACGTCCAGATAGTAGCCATCTCTAACTATCACATAGGAGATAATGCTTACACTCTAGCTTCATCAAAGTTATGTAAAGCATTCCTTAAAGGTACCTTTCTGCTTTGACCTCCGATAAAGGATCCTGCTCCACCTTCGCATCTTACTATTGTATTAAAGAGCTTGGTACAATCTTCCTTTGAACCCTTGGCTAAGTCAGATTTCAAATTTATTTCTTGGAGAACAGATTTTCTTGTGGCTATTAGTTTTGCAAGGCGAGTTTCTGAACTCCAAGCACTCTCTTCAAAACTGCCTTATTTGAATTTCCATAAAGATACAGTAACATTATGTACTAACCCCTCCTTTCTACCCAAAATTGTCTCTGAAACAAACATCAACCAAATTATCAATTCGTAAGTCTTCTTTCCAAATTTTAGCAATAAAGGAGAATACATGCTTCATCGTTTAGATGTACATAGACAGCTTTGTTTTTATCTTCATAGAATGGAGTTCAGAAAAAAACTGTTCAACTTTTTGTTTCCTTTATCAGTAACAAATTGGGAAAACCGGTTCCAAAATTATCTTAGCTAAATGGGTAACAGACTGTATTTCCTATATTTACTCTAAAAGGTTTATCCTTTCCAAAACCTCCAAAAGCACATTCAACTAGATCTATGGCCACATCTTCTGCGTTCTGAGCCAGAGCTTCCATTGTCATATTTGTGTAGCTGCCACTCAGTCTAATACTCATACCTTTACTGTTCATTACAAGTTGGATATCATCTCCAGAAACAGGGCTGCATTTGGTTCTGGAGTTCTCCTAAACATGCTTCCATGAGGGCTACCCAAGGTTATTGTAGCTGGGGACTCTGTCCTGTTCGTTGAGGAATGAATGAAAATGACGGCATCAGACATAAAAGTTATGTCCTCACCATAAATATGCATCTGTGTTGTCCATTTTCATTCTTACTCATCTTCCCTCCCTCCTTCCCCCTATCCATGCATTTATGAGTGACCTGATGAACTTTTTTGTTAGGAACCACAGTTCCTGTTTGAGCCCCTATTCTGTACCTATACTGTTTTCTTTCTTATTATGATCTATATTTTAGATTGGTCTATAGTAACAGGAAACTCGATCTGAGGTAATGCAGTAGTTAGGGGCATTATGGGCAAATGGAGGAGTTCAAGAGTAGGATCAAGAATCTAGAGTAATGTGGCCGAGTTGAATCCAAGGTCAGATCTGAGATCCTTTAGTTGAGGACAAACAAAAATGGACTATACAGATGCATTGTTATGGTGAGTACATAGCTTTCATATTTCCTTGAGGTCCATATAGCAAATGCCAAGGATTGTCTCACATTTAAGTTATGTTGGGTGCACATGATGTGTTTTGGAATCAGATGGGCATGTGCAGAATCCATAATTATCCTCTGCAGAATCGCTAAGTGTGCTTTCAGCATGTTTTCTGTAATAGTGCTTGCAGCTGTGCTGTCCATAAATAGCTTTCTCACACTTTATGGAATCTGGCCAACTGTAATTGAAGAATAAAAAAAACACTGTGACCATCAGCAAAAACTGCAATAAAACAGACACAAATAAAGAAGCAGTAAATCAATCTCCAGCAAATAAACATTTGAGCATTTAAATTTTGGGGACCTAAAGAAAACAACTGATCTGCCACAGTCATGTTAAATATTTAATGAAATATAACAGAACTGTCATGACTGCTGCAATTATAAAACTCATACTTTCTCGTTTCCATTTTTCATTTCATATTTAACTGGTTACTTTGACTGACTCATGGACTTTTTTCAGTCATAAGTCAGGCCATTATAACAAGAGTAAATTTTAGACACACACACACACACACACACACACACACACACACACACACACACACACACACACACACACACACACACACACACACAGGCATTGCATGGCTGTGGCTTATCCCTTCAAATGTGCTAACCTAGAAGAGTCAGGTATTATAGCAGTGGATGGCCCTTTAAGATTCTTTTAAGTCTGAGGTGGGCCCTTGGAAGACTTCAGTAGGAGTTGCAGAAGAAGGTACTTGGTGGAATATCTTTGAGAAGGGACCTGGACCTTGACAGGAGAAGTTAGCTGATTTATTGCTACACGTGTAGATGAAAGAGCTAATTGATTGATTCCTGCTGGAAAAATTGAAACTCCATGAAAGACCCAGTTAAACTAGAGTTTTCACTGTGTAATACTTTAATCCTCATGTGGGTGGGCCCATGGGACACATGCAAATGACCCATTAAGGACGTACCAGTGTTTCAGCTATGTGGCTTCAGAATGCCCATGACTTTTTACTTTTAAGTCTTTACTGGTGCATTCAGAGCAATAAAACCAAACCCTTTTACCTATAGATATGCCATGTTTCCCCCATTTTCTAAGCTCATCAGTACAGCATAAGTGGATCAGTGGGCTCATCACTGGAAACAGAAAACTGAAGACCAAGTCTGATGTCCACAAACATTAATGTTCCTGCAGAATACATCAAATATTATCCAAAAGGCAAAGGGTCACACAAACAAACTATTCAGTAAAAGTCTAAGAAACACCCAGCTAAGCTAGAGACTTCACTGTGTCTACATTAAACCTCCTGTAGTGGTGGCCCGTAGGTTTTATGCAAATGACCCCTTGAGAAAATTCCAGTGTTTCATGTGTATTGCTTCTGAATGCCCATGAGTTTTCATTTTTTTTATTTTTAAGTCTTTATTGGTGCATTCAGGAGAATAAAGTCAAACCCCACTAGCTACAGAGATGTCACATGTCTCCCTTTTTCTGAGCTTGTCAGTGCAGCATTAAGGCACTTAATGTTTGTGGATGTCAGGTTTTGTCGTAGGCTCTCTTGTTTGGCACCCTCACTACTCCCAATGTTTAGGACCAAAAAAAAACTAGCCTCATATTGGTAATTGTAGCAAGGAGCGTGCATGCTAAATAACTAAATATATTCCCTTACAAAGCTGTAGTATTACTTGTGGGTTCTTAAATGAGTTCTTGTGCTCAAAACTCCTGATTATGCCGCGTCTCAGCTTGCATCTTTGTCAGTCGCTCCTTCATATGCGCACACACGTTTTATATATGTGTGTGTTTGTGTGTGTGTGTGTGTGTGTGTGTGTGTGTGTGTGTGTGTGTGTGTGTGTGTGTGTGTGTATATATATATATATATATATATATATGCACACGTGTTTTTGTGTGTGTTTGTGTATGTATGTATAGATATAAGTGAAGAAGGAGGACTCCTGAGTACCCAGAAAGAACATAAAATTGACACAGACATGAGAACATGCATGTTTACTACAGACACTGACAAAACGTTAAGACTGGACCCTGGACTTATTAGGCAGAGATCTTACCACTGAGCTATCCTCCTGCGCAAACATCACCAGTTTGCAGTCATTTGTTGATATCATCTGTTATGTAGTACTCTTTAAAATCATCACCTATCCATCATGCCACACTATGTATAAGTAGCAGTCTCAGCTTATTTATTTATTTATATTTTTTATGAGGTAGTGCAGTGATCAATATTAATTCCGCGGTGGTGGTGCTGCGGTAGCGTTGTTGCCTCACAGTAAGACGCTGACTGGTTCGACTCTCAGCTAGAGCGTCTTCTGCGTGGAGACATGTGTGAATGGGCTTACCTTCGTTAAAGGATGTGCATTAGGGCTGGCAACTCAGCACGTAAAAATCAACTGCCAGTCATTAGCGGACCGGAGTTGCGCTGTGGTGACCCCTAACCGTGAAAAGCCAAAAGACACAACAACAACAAGTGCAGTGATCAATACTGACCAACACCAGGCTCAGCCCAGTGAAATACAAAACATTTCAGAAATAAAGAATACAGAAATGTAAGCAACAACAAACAGTTCAGTCTAATTACATAAAAAAGCTGTGTATACACATTCCAGTGAGCAAGTACAGTGTAATGTGCACTTGAGCAAAGTGTAATGTACAATATATACATTAGTTTCTAAAGTGGGTCAATCTTCGGTGAATCTTGAGAGAGAAGAAGAGACTCTGAAAGGAGATAGGTTAGGTGATGTCCTGTGTTGAAGCAGGAGCATTTGGCTTGGAAGAAAAAGGGCTTTTTTCAGTTGCAAGCTGAATTTGGAATTAGTATTGATGTGATGTTGTTTTTATTATCCATTCTTCAACTGATGGGTTCCAGCTTCAGACACTTCTATAGACGTTGGTTCCATATCACAAGCTTCTCCCCTTATCCATAATCCTCTTTAGCTTGAATTACCACATATCTCATTTGCCACTTTCTGGTCTACTGTAACTTAGATGTTTATTTTTTCAGATGTGTTTTTTGGTGTTGACTAGCTCTCTTAGACTCTCCTATTTTCCTACCTCCCCTCTCTTATTTACACACACACACACACACACACACACACATATATATATATAGATATATATATATATATATAGATAGATAGATATATACATATATATCAAGTGTTATTTTAACATTGTTTCTTAACCTTTATGGACATCATGCCCTACTTGATTCTTGTTAAGCCATTGCCCTTTATCTATCTAGTGCTACCTACCTATCATAGGTATATGTTTTGTACCATTGTTGGTATCTAGTGCTACCTACCTATCATAGGTATATATTTTGTACCATTGTTGGTATCTAGTGCTACTTGCCTATCATAGGTATATATTTTGTACTATTGTTGGTATCTAGTGCTACCTGCCTATCATAGGTATATCTTTTATACCATTGTTGGTATCTAGTGCTACCTGCCTATCATATTTTGTACCATTGTTGGTATCTAGTGCTACCTGCCTATCATAGGTATATATTTTGTACCATTGTTGGTATCTAGTGCTATCTGCCTAGCATAGGTATATATTTTGTACCACTGTTGGTACCTAGTGCTACTTGCCTATCATAGGTATATATTTTGTACCATTGTTGGTATTTAGTGCTACCTGCCTATCATAGGTATATATTTTGTACCACTGTTGGTATCTAGTGTTACTTGCCTATCATAGGTATATATTTTGTACCACTGTTGGTATCCAGTGCTACCTGCCTATCATAGGTATATATTTTGTACCATTGTTGGTATCTAGTGCTACCTGCCTATCATAGGTATATCATTTGTACCATTGTTGGTATCTAGTGCTACCTGCCTATCATAGGTATATCTTTTGTATCATTGTTGGTATCTAGTGCTACCTGCCTATCATAGGTATATATTATGTACCATTGTTCGTATCTAGTGCTACCTACCTATCATAGGTATATATTTTGAACCATTGTTGGTATCTAGTGCTACATGCCTATCATAGGATATCTTTTGTACCATTGTTGGTATCTAGTGCTACCTGCCTATCATAGGTATATCTTTTGTACCATTCTTGGTATCTAGCGCTACCTACCTATCATAGGTATATCTTTTGTACCATTGTAGGTATCTAGTGCTACCTACCTATCATAGGTATATCTTTTGTACCATTGCTGGTATCTAGTGCTACCTGTCTATCATAGGTATATCTTTTGCACCATTGTTGGTATCTAGTGCTACCTACCTATCATAGGTATATATTTTGCACCATTGTTGGTATCTAGTGCTACCTGCCTATCATAGGTATATCTTTTGTACCACTGTTGGTATCTAGTGCTACCTGCCTATCATAGGTATATATTTTGTACCATTGTTGGTATCTAGTGCTACTTGCCTATCATAGGTATATATTTTGTACCATTGTTGGTATATAGTGCTACCTGCCTATCACAGTTATATATTTTGTACCATTGTTGGTATCTAGTGCTACCTACCTATCATAGGTATATATTTTGTACCGTTGTTGGTATCTAGTGCTACCTGCCTATCATAGGTATATATTTTGTACCATTGTTAGTATCTTGTGCTACTTACCTATCATAGGTATATATTTTGTACCATTGTTGGTATCTAGTGCTACCTGCCTATCATAGGTATATATTTTGTACCATTGTTGGTATCTAGTGCTACCTGCCTATCATAGGTATATATTTTGTACCATTGTTAGTATCTAGTGCTACTTACCTATCATAGGTATATATTTTGTACCATTGTTGGTATCTAGTGCTACCTGCCTATCATAGGTATATATTTTGTACCATTGTTGGTATCTAGTGCTACCTGCCTATCATAGGTATATATTTTGTACGATTGTTGGTATCTAGTGCTACCTGCCTATCATAGGTATATATTTTGTACCATTCTTAGTATCTAGTGCTACCTACCTGTCATAGGTATATATTTTGTACCATTGATGATATCTAGTGCTACCTGCCTATCATAGGTATATATTTTGTACCGTTGTTGCTATCTAGTGCTACCTGCCTATCATAGGTATATATTTTGTACCATTGTTGGTATGTAGTGCTAGCTGCCTATTATAGGTATATCTTTTGTACCATTGTTGGTATCTAGTGCTACCTGCCTATCATAGGTATATATTTTGTATCATTGTTGGTATCTAGTGCTACCTGCCTATCATAGGTATATATTTTGTACCATTGTTGGTATCTAGTGCTACCTACCTAACATAGGTATATATTCGTACCATTGTTTGTATCTAGTGCTACCTGCCTATCATAGGTATATAGTTTGTACCATTGTTGGTATCTAGTGCTACCTGCCTGTCATAGGTATATATTTTGTACCATTGTTGGTATCTGGTGCTACCTGCCTATCATAGGTATATCTTTTGTACCATTGTTGGTATCTAGTGCCACCTGCCTATCATAGGTATATCTTTTGTACCATTGTTGGTATCTAGTGCTACCTGCCTATCATAGGTATATATTTTGTACCATTGTTGGCATCTAGTGCTACCTGCCTATCATAGGTATATATTTTGTACCATTGTTGGTATATAGTGCTACCTGCCTATCATAGGTATATCTTTTGTACCATTGTTGGTATCTAGTGCTACCTGCCTATCATAGGTATATCTTTTGTACCATTGTTGGTATCTAGTGCTACCTGCCTGCCATAGGTATATATTTTGTAAAATTGTTGGTATCTAGTTCTACCTACCTATCATAGGCATTTATTTTGTACCATTGTTGGTATCTAGTGCTACCTGCCTATCGTAGGTATATATTTTGTACCATTGTTGGTATCTCGTGCTACCTGCCTATCATAGGTATATATTTTGTACCATTGTTGGTATATAGTGCTACCTGCCTATCATAGGTATATCTTTTGTACCATTGTTGGTATCTAGTGCTACCTTCCTATCATAGCCATATATTTTGTACCATTGTTGGTATCTAGTTCTACCTACCTATCATAGGCATTTATTTTGTACCATTGTTGGTATCTAGTGCTACCTGCCTATCATAGGTATATATTTTGTAGCATTGTTGGTACTCCCTTTCCTTTCATACCATTGCTGCTGTTCTACTTTTCCTTCTTTTCTTTTTGCCTTTCCGTTCTTGAGTGATTTATCATTATGGCTGACAAGTCTACAGGATTTAAAAAAATGTTCTTGGTGTGGGCATAAGATCCCCAATTCTGATCCCCACCAGGAATACATCTCTTGCCTTGCATCGGCACATCTCAGTGTGGAATGTGAGATCTTTGCATGATTTAATCATCTGGAGCTGGCTGAGCACTGTAACAATCTGGTGTTGAAAGGGTTGCTCCTTCTACTGCTACTACTACGTCTGCTACTTCTTCTTCAGCTGCAGCTCCTACCCTTAAAAAAAAATCTTCCAAGAAGACTAAGGGGGAATTCATCTGTTAAAGGCAAGGAGTCTAGAAAGCAATCCCCTGATCTTTTTCCTTCCTCTTTTTCATGTTCGTCTCCATCTGAAAAGGTTTGCATGCCATCAGATCCATCTGGTTCCTCGGATCTGACAAGAGACAAATCTGAGTCTCAGTCCACTGCTCCACAAGTTACACTCTGGAGCTGATACCCTCTAGGATCTATTCCCCCTTATTATAGGAGACCCCTCAAAGGGCTTCCATGCTTCCATCAACCTTTTAATTCTTCAGGTCAATTAGGAGCCTAACTGAAGCAGATTTGTACAGGATGATGAGGAAGTTTCTCAGGACCCAAATTCATTTGGGAGCTTTACCAGCTCCATCTTCCATTGATCCCAAGAGCATATAACTAACACAAACCTAACTGTTGACTCCTATGCCGATCCAACTTGTGGCTTCAGAGCCATTGGACCCAAGAGCTCCAAGTTTGTCTGTATTGTATCTGAAGGCCTGGCCTTTGTCAACACTGTTGGAGCTGGTGGGATCTCGGCACTAGATCTGGGGAGTTGGGTTCAACGCCGATGTTCTTCGGGCCATCCCTTTCTCTCGGCACGGGACTGCTCGGCTCTGAACTCTGAGTCATGGCAGGATAGTGGTGGTGGTGCTCTGAACTGTCCTGGGTGGCCCTTGTTTCTCTCATGGCTTCTGCTTTTGAGTTAGTGGAGAGAGCATTTTCCATCTCTGTGGACAATGCATACTTGCCCCCTCCCCCAGGTCCAGCTCCTCCACAACTGCCTGTCTTGTTCCCTGAGTCTCTTCATCCTGTCAGGGCTTGTCAAAGAATAGATGCCTGAGAGGAGAAAGCATGTGCAGTGCTATGGAGCTTGGTTCTAGGAGTTTAAACATGCCCTCCAAATTGATACTATTTTGTTATTTTATTACACAGAATCACATACATCTGTGGCTGTTTAAAAATGACTAGTTTCTTACAATCTCCATTTTTCTAACACTGAGCCTGTATTCTATGAGCTACTAATGAACTTTATCTGGCATTGTTGAGTTGGAATCCAGTATTCCCAACTTGCATAATGTGTGATACTCAGGGGTCCGAATGGAGAGATGATAAAATCAGCAAGTGAAGGAGAGTAGTATTGCTGGAACTGAATTCATCCTCAAGTCTTGGTGAGTACCTTCATGAGGTGGACCCTGTTTTTTTACAAAATCTCACCAAGATGACACTGACATGTAGATTGTATTTTATATAGCATATATCATCGACAGACATAAATATAAATATCATAGGTATATCTTTTGTACCATTGTTGGTATCTAGTGCTACCTGCCTATCATAGGTATATCTTTTGTACCATTGTTGGTATCTAGTGCTACCTGCCTATCATAGGTATATATTTTGTACCATTGTTGGCATCTAGTGCTACCTGCCTATCATAGGTATATATTTTGTACCATTATTGGTATATAGTGCTACCTGCCTATCATAGGTATATCTTTTGTACCATTGTTGGTATCTAGTGCTACCTGCCTATCATAGGTATATCTTTTGTACCATTGTTGGTATCTAGTGCTACCTGCCTGCCATAGGTATATATTTTGTAAAATTGTTGGTATCTAGTTCTACCTACCTATCATAGGCATTTATTTTGTACCATTGTTGGTATCTAGTGCTACCTGCCTATCATAGGTATATATTTTGTACCATTGTTGGTACCTCGTGCTACCTGCCTATCATAGGTATATATTTTGTACCATTGTTGGTATATAGTGCTACCTGCCTATCATAGGTATATCTTTTGTACCATTGTTGGTATCTAGTGCTACCTTCCTATCATAGCCATATATTTTGTACCATTGTTGGTATCTAGTTCTACCTACCTATCATAGGCATTTATTTTGTACCATTGTTGGTATCTAGTGCTACCTGCCTATCATAGGTATATATTTTGTAGCATTGTTGGTACTCCCTTTCCTTTCATACCATTGCTGCTGTTCTACTTTTCCTTCTTTTCTTTTTGCCTTTCCGTTCTTGAGTGATTTATCATTATGGCTGACAAGTCTACAGGATTTAAAAAAATGTTCTTGGTGTGGGCATAAGATCCCCAATTCTGATCCCCACCAGGAATACATCTCTTGCCTTGCATCGGCACATCTCAGTGTGGAATGTGAGATCTTTGCATGATTTAATCATCTGGAGCTGGCTGAGCACTGTAACAATCTGGTGTTGAAAGGGTTGCTCCTTCTACTGCTACTACTACGTCTGCTACTTCTTCTTCAGCTGCAGCTCCCTACCCTTAAAAAAAAATCTTCCAAGAAGACTAAGGGGGAATTCATCTGTTAAAGGCAAGGAGTCTAGAAAGCAATCCCCTGATCTTTTTCCTTCCTCTTTTTCATGTTCGTCTCCATCTGAAAAGGTTTGCATGCCATCAGATCCATCTGGTTCCTCGGATCTGACAAGAGACAAATCTGAGTCTCCAGTCCACTGCTCCTCAAGTTACACTCTGGAGCTGATACCCTCTAGGATCTATCCCCCCTTATTATAGGAGACCCCTCAAAGGGCTTCCATGCTTCCATCAACCTTTTAATTCTTCAGGTCAATTAGGAGCCTAACTGAAGCAGATTTGTACAGGATGATGAGGAAGTTTCTCAGGACCCAAATTCATTTGGGAGCTTTACCAGCTCCATCTTCCATTGATCCCAAGAGCATATAACTAACACAAACCTAACTGTTGACTCCTATGCCGATCCAACTTGTGGCTTCAGAGCCATTGGACCCAAGAGCTCCAAGTTTGTCTGTATTGTATCTGAAGGCCTGGCCTTTGTCAACACTGTTGGAGCTGGTGGGATCTCGGCACTAGATCTGGGGAGTTGGGTTCAACGCCGATGTTCTTCGGGCCATCCCTTTCTCTCGGCACGGGACTGCTCGGCTCTGAACTCTGAGTCATGGCAGGATAGTGGTGGTGGTGCTCTGAACTGTCCTGGGTGGCCCTTGTTTCTCTCATGGCTTCTGCTTTTGAGTTAGTGGAGAGAGCATTTTCCATCTCTGTGGACAATGCATACTTGCTCCCCCCCCCCCAGGTCCAGCTCCTCCACAACTGCCTGTCTTGGTCCCTGAGTCTCTTCATCCTGTCAGGGCTTGTCAAAGAATAGATGCCTGAGAGGAGAAAGCATGTGCAGTGCTATGGAGCTTGGTTCTAGGAGTTTAAACATGCCCTCCAAATTGATACTATTTTGTTATTTTATTACACAGAATCACATACATCTGTGGCTGTTTAAAAATGACTAGTTTCTTACAATCTCCATTTTTCTAACACTGAGCCTGTATTCTATGAGCTACTAATGAACTTTATCTGGCATTGTTGAGTTGGAATCCAGTATTCCCAACTTGCATAATGTGTGATACTCAGGGGTCCGAATGGAGAGATGATAAAATCAGCAAGTGAAGGAGAGTAGTATTGCTGGAACTGAATTCATCCTCAAGTCTTGGTGAGTACCTTCATGAGGTGGACCCTGTTTTTTTACAAAATCTCACCAAGATGACACTGACATGTAGATTGTATTTTATATAGCATATATCATCGACAGACGTAGGTTAAAAATAAATAAAAGATAGCTGGGTGCACAACTCCCATGATACAAAAGTACATAGTCATGGTAGGCACACTGGTACCAGGAATGGGGAAAAAATGACAGTGTAGAATCCTCAAGACATGAAAACATTTCTATACTGAGGCTAGGCCAGGCTCAGGGAGAGGATGGCCCCCTGTTATAGAAGGAAGTAGCAGTCCACAAAAATCACAAAAAGTGATATGTCAAAAAAGAGCCACAAAGATGATAGAGTGGGCCATTGAAGCTAAGAAAGAAATGATGTATTCTTACTATTATGCAAGAAGCCCAGAATTTTCAGACAGAAGATATACAAAATGATTAAGACAGAAATTACAGGAAAAAAAATACTTGCACAAGAAAAAATGTCAAAAGCTTCAAATGCAAAATTGTATTCATTAATACAACAGATTCATGAAAAACATTATACAGAACAAGAAACCTTGGGCCATTTGGAAAAAGAAGTGACTGAGGAAGTGCGAAAATATAAAGAACAAAATCTGCAGATTTTTGAAAGTTATAAAAAATATGGACATGGAAAAGAAAGAGATATTTAATATGGGGTAATATTTATGCACAGGATAAAGCCAAATTATCAATATAAAAAAGCAGCCCCAAAGATATTTGAACATAAATACAGGCAAAGGCATCCAGATATGCAAACATTTTACAATATAAAAAATAAGAAAACAAACAGAAAAGTAGAAAAGAACATTAGTAATGGAGAAGTTAAAGAAATAGAAACTGAGGTTATGGATTACCGGTGAAGTAAAATATTTAGTGTAGAAAACCTAACTCTAATAACACCACAGCAGGATAGAGCAATGGATCCCCAAATTAAGTACCTCAAGAAGAAGCTAACAGTGCCTTAACTTCAGGCCTACACTCGTCACCACCACAAATAATACAAACAGGCACTGTAGAGGTTAACAGGATAACAAACTCCAAGCGTAACCCAGGGATCAAGAAAATAATTTTAATATAAATCGAATCTTACATGCAAACAACACAAACAAAATAAAATAAAATGCTGAACAAGATAACTGCGTTTTTTGTCCTCTCCTAGGACTTCATCAGACATGCAGTTAATTTACCCCTACCCTATTTTATGCCAGATCCTCTTCATTAATTAAAACAATTATCTGATTAAGAATGTAATGCATCAATTTACAAGAAAAAATGCTGTTATATTCTAACCAATAAAATCCTTTTCTAAAACCATACATTGTGTGTTGTTCTGTCTGAAATATGTTCATAATACAGTTAATTGTATATAAGTAGGTTATTATATAAAAATGAAAATAATAAATTATTTGTTTATGTAAAAATGAACCAATGCCTGAAATATTATAGAACTGTGGGATTAAGAAATGCTATATAACTGTGAGATTAAAAAAACTAGCTATATACTGCCCTCCAATGTCCAAACCTAACTATGAAAAGGTAAATATAACAGTATGTGAAAAAAAAAACATTTTTATTCTATAAATATTTACTATACTAAAAGGCACAATAAAATATATGACAACAAACCTTAAACAATATTTATTTTAATTAACTCTGTAAATAATTTACTATTCTAAAAGGCACAAGTAAAATCCATAATAACTGAATCTTAATATTTATTTTAAACCATCTCCATACATCATATTAAAGCCTAGCAAATTAAGGAGAAACCAGTGAAGCAGGAAACATCTGATCAGTTTCCATATGAAGATACTTTGGAGCCTTCCATGGGAGGCCAGTGCAAAAACTTTGCTGGAGATGCACAGCAAGGAAAGGAAAAGGAAACTGTGGCAACTCTGACACAGTCAGTGTTGTGGGGTTATAAGCCAGTGAGTTCCCATATGAAAAAGTAATGTATGACACAGGAAGATGTTCTGGAACTTTCTGTAGAATGCCCTCAGGAAATGAAAAACAAAGAAAGTACCCTCAGTTTAGAAGAAAATGATCTAAGAAAAGAGTTGCTTGATTTAATAGAGATAGACAGACATATTAAGATCAATGAAAGAAACAGACTACAGAAAGTCAATAAAACCCAAAAAGTTAGAAGTTTGATAAAACAAATGAACACAGTAATTAAAACTGTTCATAGAAATTCATGTGATATAACAGAAGTACATAGGATATATTACTGTACAGCTAAATTAATAACAGATTAAACCCCCGGATTCACTAATCTTCCATGCAGGATTAAGTTAGTCCTGCACGGAAGCACCCGTGTAGGAGCAGCACGGCAGTGCGCCGTGCATAATAATGAAGGCGCACTGCCCGAGCTCCCAGGCTTAGCGTGTACGAGTGCAGGGGGCATGTCTGAGAGCAGAGCTCTCAGAATAAACATGCCCCTGCAATGTAGAACAGCAGAAGGTGTTAAGAAATGAGCGAGATTGCTCATAGGTGTCTGCATATCCCCACCAACAGTTCCCCATGTGTACAACAGCAACAGTACTGAAAAAATAAATGAAGAAACCTTTTTATTTTTTTTTTAAATCCGAGTACAGCTAACCATAGGTGCACGGGTGTGCCCATTGCTTAGCTAAGGTTAAAACAGCTTAAAAAGCTGACGAGGATAACAAGGAAGATATATGCAAATGAAGCAGCACAGCAATAGTGTAGTGGGTAGAGCACTCGCCTAATGAGCAGGCATTCCCAGTTCGAGTCCCACTGTAGCACAGTCTATTTTACATGGCAAAGCACGTTATAACCAATAGGTTTTTTTTTGCAAAACCCACTAAATAACATATATTTATGAACCGGAGTACTGCAGGAAATGCACATATGAAGTGTCAGTATCATAATGAATAAGGCACTAGTAAGCAGGTTTAAGCCCAAATAAGCAGTAGTAAGCATATGTAAGGACTAGTAAGCGTGTTTAAGTGTGTTATGCCCTGTCTACACAGATTAAGCAATATGGAAGCTAACTGAGTATAAGAAAGTGTAACTGGAAGTTAGCAGTGCTTAGCTCCACACAAACCCACACACACCTGCTTATAACTGCTTTAAATTGCCTTAATCACTCTGGATCCAACAGCCCATGTTCTGCCCAGCAAGAAAATAAAGAACCTCTGCAAGGATCAAATTCAGAACTCTGTACACTACAGTCACAGTAGTTAACTATTAAACCATCATAACAGTACATAAGATTGAGGTGTCAACAAACAAATCCACACCATAGGAAAATCAAACTGAACATGTGAAATGAATCAATGTACAGTGTGATGTTGTATAACCTGCTACATAACATAAATATGTGAACTGTAGTACTGCAGTAAGGCCAGATGTGAGGCGTTATTGTAATAAAGTGTTGAAGTCCCCAGGACCCCATACAGTGTACGTACACATGAATCACAGATACCAGACACAGATATAACATGTAACAAATAAAAAAATCAATGTCAAAAGAAAAATATAATGCTAATTAGATATTAAGCAACATTAAGCATTGCACAGGTCAGCCTACGTGGTGTAAGCAATGTGTAGGCCAGCTAACTGAATCTGCCCAGTGATATGCCCCTTTAAGCAATGCCAACATTAGGTAAGCAGGAGTGCCCATAGCTTAGCCTTTTCAAAACCGTCCAATCACAGGAAAGTGCAGAAAATCGGGCGTATTTAAACCCCACAGGTGCCAATAATTCCCATACCTGGTTGCAGCCCCTATTGTAGGCAGAATGGCTGGAGTTGGGGAAGGCACTCGATTTAGAGCACAGCGCTGGGGCACCCAGGAGTCCTGATTCATGGTATGGCTCCTGGTAAAACACCATGAGGAGAGGCTACTGCAGGGCCAGTAACAGGGCTCTCTGTATAAAGTGGAGGCCTGGGACAGTCTCGCCCGTGACCTCACCAGTGCCACTGGTATCCCCCGGACTGGTGAGCAGGCCAGGCATCACCATGCTGACCTGAAGTGGTGGAGGGGTGATCTCTTGGACCAGTGGATTCAAGAAGCAAGGCAGATGGCCGATGCCCCAGCACTAAGTAAGTACCCATTCTACTACGTAGATAATGATTGCCTAGCTTGTGTATACTATGGAGAGGTAATGGCTAAATATCAATGTATTTCTCTGACAACTGCAGATGAGCGGGCTGCAAACCAGCAAGCCCATGCTGCTAGGCTGCAAAGGCTGCGTCGCGAGGTAGGTTAGTAATATTCCTGCAAGTACTGTCATAACAAATAAATATAACAGTTCTGGAAAGTGTTGTACCAGTATAAAAATGTATTGTGTATGGGATGTACTGAATAAACCAGACAATATAGCAGGAAGACTGTCATATAGGTTGCGTGGAAATAAAGGTGTAATATCGAGTGAATAAAAGTACAACCCCAGGAGTGCTTGTGTACATCCTGCTGTTATATGTTCTTATACTGTTGCATTCTATAAATAGTACTGTTGTATTAAGCAGTGTTACCCACACTGTTGAATGCAGGTAAAATGTGTAGGAAGATCAGTATAACAATGTTGGAAGTCCCAAGAGGCCAGTCATATAGAACAACTGACAGAGGCTTAGATAAAAAACATTGGAATACTTTACACCAATTCCCTGATAGCACAGTGTACTGTGATGTCAACTGTAATATTTTTACCACACACAGCAGGGGTTTGAATCCTGGGAGTGGTAGTAAGTTGTATGCTTAATCATACCCCACAACTGTACAGAGTTTGCGAGAATGTTCAGATAGAAAGCTGTATGCATAATTAGACCCAACAACTGTACAGGCTTTGCTAGAATGTTCAGATAGTACGCTGTAAACATAATCATAACCTTCAATTGTACAGACTGTGGCAGAATGTTCAGGTAGTAAGCTGTATGCATAGTCATACCTCTCAACTGTTCTGATCTGTCCAGCATGTCCAGATAAATGGCCCAAATCTGCTGCCCGGTAACCTGTTTCTCCTGACAAATCAGTGTGATGATCCAAGAAATGTAGGCAGCTTATACTGACATATAATGGATAGTCAGACCTGAACATAAAAAGAGAATGTATATGGAAACAAACCTGTCATTGTAACATCTCACCCAAACTGTATGACAGCAATTCTCAATATATGTCACATTAACACCTGCATCCTGTCACGCCTTGACCAGAGTGTGTGCAATAACAGATTGTTAGGTATGTGTATAACAGCAACATGGAATCTGGGAGTATGTGTAGAATTTGTCAGGTAGTGTTTTTCTCCACAGCTATAACAGGTAAGAGGTGTAGACTGTAGGTACAACACAGTTCACTCATATACTTGTCTACAAGCATGACATCTTGGAGTATGTATAGAAATCGTCAGGTAGTGTTAACAATGATTTCCTCAACAGGTATAACAAGTAAGAGGTGTAGACTATACGTAAGACACAGTCCATGTATATACTAATCTATAAACATACCATTGTACAAAGTAAGGACATTGGGTAGTGTAATAATACATGTAAGGGACAGATCACTGCAGTGACTAAGAAAGTTGTGAAAACTACAGGGCTATATTAGTTGTTAATTTACCTCTCTCTCTCTCTCTTACCCTCTCCATATGAGCAACAATAACCTTATTACACACCTCAATGGGTACGTGAACACTCCAGACTTTTGTTGGGACATATGTCCTATTGGTTTATAAATATTCACATTTGGTTCTATGCATGTGCCATGTTAACATACTCCCATATTGGTGGCCTGTTGCCATCAATGAAACCTGCATGCTGTTGTAATGGTCACTGTTGTCCCATATATGCATGTGTTCTGCTCGCTCTGCAACTATTGTAAACTGGTGTCTTGGGTTAATGGGAATACCTATGCATGCTGCTATAACTAATCCTGAATGCTGCTGATTATGACAAACTGATATCTTTCTTAAAACCACAACACCATAGTTCATATGGGAAGGCCAGTCCCAGCGGACCCACCTATCCCACCTCAGCTGGCTATGGCACCGGGCACCAACACATCTGGGGCCCAGCCTGGGACCTCCTCCTCCATTGGCCCTGCACCACCTTCAGGTGGAACCACTGCAGGGAATGGGGCTTGCCCTCCCCCCCGGGAAGTGGGGGCAGAGAGATACCTGTCACCCACCGTCAGGTCTGGGCCATGGTGCGTAGAGAGCTTGACAGGGAGTTTCGAGACCAGCTATACCAGCTTGTGGGCTGCATGGCGCTATTAGAGGGTGAGCCTGCCCCTCCTACACAGCCACCTTTGGGGCCGTGAAGGTGCAGTGGTGACTGCTTATGGGTGGGGGCCTCAGTCCCACTGTTTCCATTTGAAGGCTCTTGGGCTTGTGACTTCCAAACACCCTTCCCCGTCCAAGGTGTTTACCCCCCACGTGTCACATACTGCCCATGTATGCATCTTGTTTGTCTTGTCTGTTAACCTACCCAACCTACCTCCCCAAATACACCTATTACCCCTCCCCAACATCCCACTCTCACCTGAAAAAAAAGGGCAATCTATTCCCACAAAATAATCTTGCCCCATACATAGCTGTCCATTTCGCACACATGACACAAGTAATCTGCTCTAATTGGCATCACAATGAATTACTGTTGTCCTCACCCCCACCAAGGGGCTTGAGTGTCCAAATCTATCTCCAAATTCAGTGTATATGCACAGCTGTTGCTGGAGAAGAAATGGACATCTATGGACATTCCCTACACCCTTCCTGCACATCCCTGTCTATTTTCCCTACTGTCTTTCCCTCTTTGTGCCCCTTTCTTCACCACTTTCCCATCAACCCCTTTTTCTTTTCTTTTAAAGAAATTAGCATGGAGGTAAGCAGGAATAAGCACTTTTAAGCAGCAGTAAGCGAGTTTAAGCCTGTTTGCATGGGGGTAAGCACTGCCTACACAGGGTAAGCAATTCAGAAGCTAACAGAGTATAAGAATTGTAACCGGCAGTTAGCAGTGCTTACCTCCGTGCAAACCCATGCAAACCTGTTTACAACTGCTTTAAAGTGCCTTAATTACTCTGTATCCAATGGCCCGTGTTCTACCCAGCAACAAAATAAACAGCCCTGCACACCATAGACAAAGTGATTTACCACTAAGCCATGACAGATATACATAAATCTGATGTTTTCAGAAACATATCATCCAGCCCAGTCATGCAACAGTACAGAGAACGTATACCAACATCTAGATGTATGTGTGTGTGTAAATATATTAATATCTAAACAGATGCAACATATCTAAATATGTAGATATATATATATATATATATATATATATATATATATAAACTATATATATATATATATATATATATATATATAAAACGATATATATATATATATATATATATATATATATATATATATATATATATATATATATATATATATATATATATATATATATATATATATATATATATATATATATATATATATATATATATATATATATTTAGAAATATATACGTATATATATATATATATATATATATATATATATGAGCATATATACATGCAAATGCATACATCGGCACATATATAAGTCTACACCTATATGTCTACATATACACAGCAAGGTACATATATGTAAGCAGATATATAGCTATCTAGGTATATACGAACATAGTCATACATCTGTAAGCTGATATATATATATATATATATATATATATATATATATATATATATATATATATATATATATATATATATATATATATATATATGTATATATAGGTATATGTGGCCATACATCTGTAGATAGCAATGGTAGATTAACAAAAACAAATATGTCCACATGCACCGTTAATGGAGTTGAGAGGTCCCAAACAATATACGTCTTGTACGAATATGCATACCCCCCACAGCCAAAGACGTCCACCCTGCAATACACTACCAAATGTTGCAGATCCCATAACCAGGACCTGACATGACATGGCCACAAGATGTTAACAGTACTACATCCCACCTCTATGATGTGAGGCTGGTGTTGGTAACATAACATGCAGTACAGTCCGGCTCCCATACGAAATGTAAAATTTGGAAGCTATCAACATCCCCAGGATACATATACACAGACACATATATGCAGATACAGATATACACACACACACACACACATATATATATATATATATATATATATATATATATATATATATATATATATATATACCTATATATATATATATACCTATACATATTATATATAGGTACAAATATATAGAAATACATGTGACTACACATACACACGCAGAGATATGTAAAGTAAGATACATATGTAGAAAGTGCCTAATATATGGAACAGCCACTATGCCTACAGTTCACACCTGAACAAATGGACACTGTATGGGCCACCCATACAACTGACAATCACTGCCTGCAACATATACCCACAGAGAGGTCATAGGAAAAAACTCCAAACACAGGTGTGCAGAAATGGAAAACCTTTATTTGTATACTAGTACAGTTCTATATTCTATTGCTACTGCAATTGGGATTGTCTTCACAGACATGGTGTGTGTGGGAGATCTCATCTGCTTTCCACATGTGTGCCATTGGCTACTGACAGATATCCTAAGGATATCATAGGGGAGTCCTGCTGCTAGCACGTACCACCCCTGTTGACTGCAGCAAAGATATTGGCCAATATGTGTGGACATTCTGACACACTCTGTACAGTCAAGAGGTATAGACAGAAACCCTTAGTGCAAAACATGTGTACCATGCCTGACAATATGGATGTTAACAGCCATGTAGATGGGTATAACACATAACGACTGGTATACATATGCCACCATAGGTTATGCAGTCACACACCCCTGTCTGGCCTGACACGTAATAACTGCTGGTACGGGGGTGCCATGGCCACATACTACTCACTAGATATTGACATACATCTGTACAGCATCCCACTGCTCTGTCTGACACACATGACTGTTAAGTGAGGCCCGGCAGCAGTACATCTGGCAAGTATCTGCACATGACATCCCACTGGGTAAGTACAGTAAGCTGCTAGGCAGGTAACAATGCACTGTGCAGGCTACAGGCAGACTGGCCCAACACTGGCCTACATCTCCTATGGGGGAATGTACATTTACCTGCATATATAGCAGGCTGTACAGGCATGTCACAGCACAGGGTAAGATACACCTGTGTAGCAGTGCATAATCACATCCAATGAGAACACAGCCACAGCCACATATGGCAAGCTAGCATCATATTACAGTATATGGACTATCTGTTCCAACACCATCCTCATATGTGCCACTCACACACTAACCCTACATGTACTGGGCCACTACACAGTTTGGTCTGATGGCTGACTGTGGTATGGGACATGTGTGTGTATGGCCCTACAAATATGTAAGCCAATATGGTAACATACAGTGGAGCAGCATGTAACATCAGATAGGATGGGACCTAGGACGATGACACTACCACAGTCTGTACACAGGCCAAGGTACATATTAACAATACACACACTGTCAATATTTACCATAACTACATAGACGTCAGTACTGTACAAACAACCACAGTATGTCCAGGTTATGTCATCAAATATAACCGCTACTGTACCTAACATGTGTTGCAGTCTGGCTTATCAGATATGATGACACTAATTATGGTGTACAGCACATATGCACCTCTTAATGCATGACATATGTACAAAGGTTGACTGAGTTGTGGCTAAAAGCACATACACAGGGCCAATGCTGACATGTTGCTGTGATAACAGCATACATTTACTGTTGTAACAGTGTTTGTTGAAACATATGTCCTATGAGGGATATGAAGTCAGTAACTGTCATGGCTTACACCATCTACAGACTGCAATTCTCACACTACCTTCTGCAGTTCACAGATACATGTTCTGTAACACATGACACCAAAGGCACCACACACTGCCCAGTCTGCAGATGACCCTACAGATGGGGAGTCCTCATAAACATACAACTGACATGGCAGGTATTAATACATGTAGGACAGCCATATGTACACACACACTGTTAAACCAACATTACTCCGAATGCAGTATAGCAGCACTTACAGTCTGTAGTTAGGGACATCCCCCTCCTGTGTGGTGGCCTGTGCCCACAGTGTATGTTGTCAGAGGTAAATCCCCACTCCATCTGAGATGCTGTCTGCCAAACAACAGAATGAGTTCCTGCTCACAGTGACTGAATAGGATCAACACAAACATGATGTTCCTAGATACTGGAGTGTGTTTCCATGCAATTGGCTATGGGAATGTTACCTCAGCTGTTCCACATGCAATCAGCTAGGGGAGGGCTGCAATTCATGCAGAAGCCATCAGTTGATCATGAGCATTACCTAAAATACACATGCTGCTGCTGCCTAAAAAAAGCAGGTATAGGTCTCCACATCCACCAGTGAGGGAGGCAGACAGAGGCACCAGCAAGTCAGAGAGGGGTGGGAGAGTACAAACTAAGCATGTTTGTGTCACACACTGACCAGCACTGGGTATCAAACCCCTGATGAATATGTACTGCTATCACAGTCCTATGCAGTTGCCGGATGCGCCACATAGGTTACCTGTTGTGGAGTCCGCAGAACATATATGTGATGGTGAGTGACATCTGCAACAGGGATATGTTAGCTATACAGAAGGTGATGTACACGTGCCTGTCCACATGAACAGGTGCCAGAGTCATCACAGCCACACTCTCACAGGGACACCCATACTTTGACACACTTGGCAGGGCCAAAAATACAGCTCATCACTAGGGAGATTGGCACAACACATTACTGTGCAGGTGTCACAAGCACCACATGGGTCATACAGAGGTTATATGGCCAAAGGGTATGGGGAGGTGTCTGACATCAGACAGCATGATTCAGTATGCCACTGGGGGTTGTAGTGAGTGTGGATGTGATCATACGCATCACACAACACACACAAACACACAGGGTGCCAGTGCTGGCATGCATGGGTACATTTCTGCACAGGTATATGGTGTTTGACTGTGGCAGATGGCTATACAAGGCTAGGTGATGGGTACACCTTGGCATCAGGCCACATGAAAATGGTCTGCATTGTGGCTCTGGCCTGTGGTTTCTGCATTTGCCCACACAGGTGGGTATTGTATCCACTATCCAGTCATCTGGGTGGCTATTGCGTGTGGCCAATGCTGTGCATTGCCTGTCAAGTATGTGTTGCCTAGCCCATGACATGGATGGTGTCTGGGATGTGCACACCTCCCACATGCATGTACAGTGACATGTGGAACTGTACCTGGGGTGTCAGGCCCATGTTGTGTACACAGATTATCATCAGATGTGCCAGTCGTGACCACCTGTGGCAGGAACTGGTAATGGACAGCAGGTTAACCCTGCACCTACATTGATAGCATGCTACCAGCATTCCCTGGCATCAGTGGCATCTGTCCATACAGGGCATGTTTTCAGGCATGGTATGTCCTTTGTGGGTTACATGGGATGGCACCACAGGTGTTGCAGGTGTCCAGTGGGAAACATGGGGAAGGTGCACTGTCTGCATGTATGCGCCTACTGGACAGATGGACAGGGTGCCATGTCCTCTGTAGGCCACTGCAATCACTCATAGTTACTATCAGTCGCCAATATGCAGTATACTACACACATATTAGCTGTTGCCTTGGCATGTGTGTGTGTATGTGACATGGGTTGAGAGTGTGATCTGGGTAATACTGGGGTTGCTAACTGTGATTGCCTGGCTGTGATATCATGTGTATGGGTGTGGATTCACAACCCAGCCTCTCGGCTATTTCACATCTGGTATCCCTGTACAGTGGGCATTGTGATATAGGACCACAATAAAAGACATATGCAAAACCCACCCTCCATTGGGCCCAGGTGTCACACACTCACACCCACCTCCACACAGGATACAAGTTACAAACACACACACACACACACACACACACACACACACACACACACACACACACACACACACACACACACACACCTGTCATGTCTGGAAGTTGAACACCTACCTACCTAGTTCAGTACACTACAGCACTACACAGTTACAGTACGCACCACGGAGATGACTGGAATACTCCTTCCCCAAAGATGTATTTCACATTGGATGACATCAGCAGGACTGCCACAGTAGGCCACTGGATATGTACTGAGTGTGACTAGCCTAAAATGCATTGCTCCCCACACAGACAGTGGAACACACACAAAACATACACAACTGACATGTGTGGGTATAGGACCCCTAACAGAGGTCTATATCACACTACAGCATTATGCAGTAACAGGACTCACTACATAGATTACTGGGCTATAGCCTTCCCAGAGGTGTATTTCTAATTGGATGACATCAGCAGCTTTGCCAAAGTAATGCATTTAAATTGTAGGGGGTGTGACTACCCTAAAAAGCATTGCTCTCTACACAGACAGATACACACACACATACAGAGTTGCCATGTCTGGGAATTGAACTCCTACCTATTTTATCACACTACAGCAGTATGCAGTTATGGGACACACCACAGAAATTACTGGGATACAACCTTTCCAGGGATGTATTTCTAGGCGAATGACACCAGCAGCCTTACCAAAGTAGAGCATTGCAATTGTAGGGAGTCTGACCACCCTAAAAATCATTGCTCTCTACTCAGACAGAGTCAGACAGACACACACACACACACACACACACACACACACACACACACACACACACACACACACACACACACACACACACACACACACAGCTGCCAAGGCTGGGATTAGAACTCCTACCTAAGTAGTTTATCACACCACAATAGCACACAGTTATAGAACACACCACAGGGATTACTGAAATACAGCCTTTCCAGGGATGTATTTCTAAGTGGATGACATCAGTAGCCTTACCAAAGTAGGGCATTGCAATTGTAGGGAGTGTGACCAGCCTAAAAAGCATTGCTCTCTACTCAGGCACACACATATACACATGCACACACACACACACACACACACACACACACACAGTTGCCAAGGCTGGGGCTAGAAGTCCTACCTAACTAGTCTATCACACTACAGCTGTGGGTAACCCTCAGCAGGCCTACACAGACAGACTACAGCAGGTCAGGCAGTGGGATATCAGTTCTGAAGGCTAGGAAGTAAGAAACTAATATGTAGGTAATTAAAAGCTAAGATCTGTAGTACACTGGTATGCCTCTAGTCAACATAACAGGTAAGACTACAGACTGCAGTGGAGTACCCGACATACCAGTACAGTCTTCGCAAATGTGTACAAGTGTCAGGTGTGCCCCCTCCAATCCTGTCTAGAAACGTAGAAATAGTCAGGTGTGCCCCCCCATCCTACGTAGAAATATAGTAACAGTCAGGTGTGCCCCCCCAATCTTGTGTAGAAATGTAGAAATAGTCAGGTGTGCCCCCCATCCTATGTAGAAATATAGTAACAGTCATGTGTGCCCCTCCCCAATTTTGTGTAGAAATGTAGAAATAGTCAGGTGTGCCCCCCCAGCCTATGTAGAAATATAGTAACAGTCAGGTGTGCCCCCCAATCCTGTGTAGAAATCTAGAAATAGTCAGGTGTGCCTCCCCATCCCATGCAGAAATGTAGTAACAGTCCATGCCAAATGATTGATGGATACCCTGCAGCCACAGCATGCTACCTCTAGGTGTACAACACAAAGGTCAGCACTGCGATACAAACTACCTGGACCCGATCACACATTCAGTACAGATGGCCATACTGGACATGCCCACACAGTAATGAAGGCAATGTCACTCAACAATATACTGAAAGGTCATACTGGGCATGCTCACACACTTAAACACATGAAGGCCATGTCTGCAAACATCAGTGGACCAGACATATCTGGCAGTCTATTGCACCCACTACCTCAGGGTATTCTGCTATTTGGTGGAAGAGACACATATTGCTGGCCAACGCCTCACGGGTGTTGGGTAAATATACATGCTCACCGACATATGTTGACATGGCATCCAGGAACTGGTGGAGTACCCTGGATGCTGATGACTGTGAAATTCCCATCATATCCCCAATTGGCCTTTGGAAGGTACCTGTAGCTAGCATTCTTAGGCCTACACATACCTTGGTATCCACTGGGATGAGTTCAACTCTGTTAGTTCTGTGTGTAAGGCGTGGCCAGCACAGCTCAAAAATTTGCTGTAGGAGGTCCCTGTCCACCCTATAGTGCTCCACAACCTCCAGCTCATGTAGCCCCTGGTAGGTTACCCTGGGTCTGTACACTCTTCTCTGTCTCCTCACTGTGGGTTGGTTGGCAACATTCACATCCTCACTACCCTCAGCCTCTTCCACAAGTTGTATGATAGTTATTGCAGCCCCTAGCATTTTGCTGTTGTGAGTGTTAAAAGTTCCCCGCTTGTTTACACCAGTGGTGTAGAGTGTGGGAAAGACCAGAGGGAAGGTGTTTGCGTAGTTTATAGTAGTGTTCTGGGCTGGGCTGGTCTGCTGCCTGTGTAATTGGCTGTTTCTGATGCATTTCACCTGCCAGCTAAGCTAGTTCTCCTTGAGTACCTCCCTACTGCTGTTTTCCCTTCCCATTGCCTTCCTGTTTAAGCCTGTGTGCGTGCCACACAAACAGAGTGCTCAAATGTGCACACTGATGCTATTTCCAGGTTAAACCTATTTTTTTCTTCCTGTAAAGCCAGGAGGGCAGTGCGCACACCTGCTTAGGCTTTGTAAAGAGTGCTAAGCAGGTTTAGACACACCCCTAGCTTAGCTATGCTAAACTAGGAGCAAACCAGAGCCACAGGGCTCCAGTCTGCTTACAGTATGCCTGACACCCCGCCCCATGATGTCATCTAACTCCTAGACTTGCAGCAAGCTATTCCTACTCTTACACTGTTGGGACCTGACTCACATGCTGGTGAAAACTGGAATTCACTATCCTTCCCCTCATTTGCATAGGATTGCCTGCTAATGCATAGTTACATGTCTCAAACTGAGCCTCCCCCCTTAGCAACCACTACTCACTGGCCAGATTGTCTTCTGTCTGCCATTGACTTGCATGGCAAAATACTGATTTTAGTTAAAATGCTTATTTTAGGTTTATTTTATTATTTTCCCCCCAATCCCGTTTACACGCCGCTGCCCCTCGCTTAAACAGCTGAGATCGGCTAAAAAAAATAAAAGTTGATTTTTTTATTTTTTATTTTGTTTGCAATGCCAATGGCCTTATAATTGGCCATTGGCATGCTTACTACATTATATGCAGCCTTTATTTGGAGCTGTCATAGCTCCGTTTTGGATTTTGCAGAAATGTATTCAGTTACTAACCGAGTACATTTCTGCAGATTACACTAGTCTTGCATGGACTGTTGCAAGCTTCCCGGATTGCAAAATCACCTCATTTGCATGGATTTCACCTGCAAATGGGGTGATTTGCATACCAGGGCTTAGTCCGTGCAAGATTAATGCAGGAGCACTCTTGTACACCCCTGCAGGCTGTTCCTGGATCGCACGGCAGACATATTGCCTGCTTGAACTTCTGCACTGATCTTGCACTCCATCCAAGCTTTTGAGAAACTGGGGGACAATCTTACCACAAAAACATGGGGTAGTAAGGGTAAGGAAAGGGAGAAATTAAAAGCCATCATGGAAGTATTTAATAGAGAAAACTATAAAGCAATTTAGACAAGAAGTGTCACTGTTAGAAGAGTACAGGAGAGGGAACAAATCAACAAAAAATAACCAGAAAGATAAATGCAATAAAAGCAATGTGAAGTATCAGAACAGATCAGGATCTAACGTGCACTATTGCAAATAATAAAATAAAAATAGTGCAGGCAGAAAAACTTAGAAGATGTGCAGATAAATATAAAGGAAAAGTACAAAATAAGCAATTTATTGATGACCCAAAAAAGTTTTATAGATAACTGGGAAACAAGGCAAAAGGAATTGAAACACCACCAAAAAATGAAGAAATAGATACATTTTGGATAAATATCTATAAAGATCCTGTGGAACATAACAAAGATGCTGAATGGACAGAAGAAGTAAAAGAAAGAATAAGAAGTTTAAATGTACAGGATATGAAATGGGATGAAGTAATGGCCAGAGAAACTGAAACAAAGTTAAAAAGGCTTCTGACTGGAAAACCCCAGGCCCAGATGCAGTATCTATCTTATGGCTAAAAGTATTAACATCTTTACATGAAGATTTAGCCATGAGTAAGAACTACTTATATGAGCACTCCAAACAGAAGCCAACCTGGTTGACAACAGGAAAAACAATACTCCTCCTTAAGAACGTACCTAGAAGCTGTCCTAAAAACTATATACCAATAACTTGCCTTTCAACGATGTATGAACTATACACTGGAATTAATGCCAACAGAGTTTATAGTCATTTAGAAGAAAACTCAATCATGGCAATAGAACAAAGGGGTAACAAAAGAAAGATATATGGAACAAAGGATCATTTGTTGTTAAATAAAGCCATAATGGTGAACTGTAAAAAGGAGAATAATCTAAGTATGGCATGGATAGACTACAAAAAAGGATTTGATAGTATCCCACATTCATGGATACATGGATAAAACAGTGCTTAAAAATGTATAAGACACACCCAAAACTGATCAATTACATTACAGCAACCATGAAACAGTGGCAACCCACTTTGCAGTTAAGCCATGATAAAGGACAAATTATTACTCTAAGGATACAAATTCAAAGGGTGATATTCCAGGGTGACTCTTTGTCACCGCTGCTCTTTTGTCTTGCCCTTAACCCATTAAGCTGTCTTCTTAACAGATCAGATCATGGCTACAATTTGGCTCGCAGAAAACGTCAAGTATAAAGAGTTTTGATCTTCTTTTCATGGATGATTTAAAACTTTATAATTCATCAAATGAGGAACTGAAAGCACAATTGCAAGTGGTCAAAACTTTTTTCAGATGATGTAAGAATGTCATTTGGTTTTGATAAATGTGCAAAAGCAACCTTCAAAGCAGGAAAACTGCAGCACCAAGAAGACATCAGCCTGGGACAGAAATGAGCAGGAGGGAGTGTATAAATATTTGGGAATTGATATAAGACCAACAATACAACTTGAACTAATGCAAATAAAACTTAGGAATATTTTAGAAGACTAAAATTAATACTGAAAACAGCTCTGATATCTAGGAACAAAGTCCAAGCTATAAACCAATTTGCTCTTCCTGTCCTAACTTACAGTTTTGGATTGACTGCCTCCAAAAGGTATTGGATCAGTTAGACAGGAAGACAAGAAAAATAATTCATGCTTATGGAATGATTTATAAAAATCAGTGTATACCAACACTATACATATTCCCCATTCTGAAGGAGCTATGGGCCTCCTGAAAATTGATCACATGTATAGATCCACAGTTGTATGACTGCATACATATCTGATGACCTCACAAGACCCAAACATAATGAACATTTTAAAGCATGAGGAGAATAAGTCTAAGGTGACTTCTCTGCTTAGTGTAGCAGAACGAGAAGTAGATAAAAATCAGGCAGCAACAGAATGTGTCAAAAAAAAAAGAAAGAATATAAGGTAAAGGATCAGATCAGAAGGTAAGAAATGTGGAAATGTATAAATATAGTTGCAAGTACAGAAAATTCTTGAAACAACCTCATGTTGATCAGGATCAAACATAGCAATGGTTAAGGAGAGGTGAATTTAAACCAAAAGACAAAAGTTTAATGCTGGCGGCCCAAGATAGTGGACTACGTACACATTGGTTTACAAAGTACATTGAACATGTGGGAGAAATAGACAAATATAGGTTTTGTAAAACAGTATTGGAAACAGTCACACATCTTGTTGCTGTGTGTGATACATTAATGGCAGAAGGACTGCTTACTGAAAGGCATAATAATGTGGCATGACTGTTGCATTGGGGATTGTGCAGACATAATATTGAAGTGGCTGAGAAACATTGGAAACTTGAGCAACAAAGCATTATATAAAATGATGAAGTGTACATCACATGGGATCATCCATTACCAACGGTTCAAGAAATAGATGTGAAAAAAAACAGATAAGTAGTCCAGGAAAAGAAGGCTAAAGTAGCTTTGATCAGTGAAATTGCTAAACCCAGTGACTACATTGTCTTGTGTACAGAGAAACACAAAGTCATAAAATATCAAGATTTACAGGCAGAAATGAGGGCAAGATGGAAGAAGGATACCCAGACAGTTCCAATAGTAGTAGCAGTGGGTCTTTTATAAAAAAGAATTTATAATCATACTTAGATTTGTTACCGATACATGTAACGCTGTATGAATTGCAGAAGGTGTCAATTCTGGGCACATTGCGGGTGCTGTGGAGAGCACTTCTGGCTAACATCATTGATTGAAACAATACCAATTTCATGAACTTTAAACATATTTTGATTTAGGAATGGGGTCCATTCCCACCATGGTATCAGAAACTCAAAAGACTTGGAGAAAATAAATAGAGACAAATTACTTAAATAAACCAGTATTCCTGGCATGGCCATGCAAAGCAGCACTTTGGAGCAGGTGGTTTTACCCATTTAAAAAATAAATAACTACAAGTTCTCCAACTTAGTCTAGCTCCAATGTCTTGTTTTTTCAACTTCCTGTAAAGCTCAGCAGCTTGGCCCATACATTGTCTTATTTTTTGCTCAGCATCTCTACTGAGAGTCTTGTTCTTGCATTCACCATCCCAGAGAGCCCCACCAGAGAACCATGTTCGAACTTAAGTAAACAAGAAACACTAGAGAGATCAACTGATTTGCATACACTCATATTGTATGCCAGTAGAAGGTATTGGGATGAAGTGCCACTTGGTCTGTTAGATATGGAGAAATTATTCACTGGTCATTACTGCATTGTCCTTAGTATTAAAACAATATTAAGGTTTATAGCATTTGCAGCCTGTGTTTTATTTTCAGATTAGTAATATAATCTGTAAGTTATAATAAAGAAATGCAAAAATGGCCATTGGCATATGTAACAAACCTGGGTTGGATTCATGCAGCTTTCACTTACAAAGTATTTGATCCTGAAAAAATTATGTAACGCCCAGGTGCTTCTTAGCAGTGAAAGAAGTATAGCATGCCAGGAACAAACTATTACAAAAATACTTATCATTTTTTTTCTCTTTTTACTTATGTCCTCCTCTGAGCATCTAGCTTAGCCCCCCCCCCCACATAAATCAATCCCCTTAAGCAAGAGACCTACTGCCCATTCATCTGTTATCAACATACATACCCAAGTCCCTGATGACTGTGTCAAATTTAAGTGGAGTGTTATATATATATGGTAAGCAGAAGTGATGCTAGATTTACTAAAGGAAGCTATGCACACTGCATCTCTGTATGATGTTATCAGTTGTGCTTGTACAAAAGCATCTTCACATGATCCCTGCTCTCCACCTGGGATTCTGCTTTGGAGAATGTGCACAAGCCCTTTCTTTTCCCCTTCCCCAGAAGACAACTGACCAGGCTTAAGCTTCATTATTCATCTTCTCCTCCCACCAGTTCCAGCAGGGGTCAGACTGACTAGTCAAATCCAGGTTACCTGAATCATAGTTATTTCTTACAGACTTTTATGCAGCTTGACTTCATAAACGTGCATGCAAGCTATATCTGTTGGCTGTAGTTTAAAAGTACACATGCTAAACAGCTTTCTGTTGGGAACATTTTGTTGTCACAGGCCTCAGACTCAAGAAAATGTGGGTCTGCTTTGCCATAATTTAAAACTATTCACTTATTAATTTAATATAAAATTGCTTAACGGAATGACCACAATGTAACGCATGCAGCTGCAGCAGCACTTGAAAGTATCAAGCCTGAACTAGGACATGTATATTTATTGTTGTTGCTTTGCTTGTTTTTATTTATTGATATATATATATATATATATATATATATATATATATATATATATATATATATATATATATATATATTACTTGATGTATTTATTTATTTATTTCCTTAGTTATTTTAATGTAGCCTAGTCCCACTGAGTCAGAGGACCCTTTAGAGGTTAGACCTAGGAACAGAAATCTATTGGGAGTACTACTGTAGATTACATCTTCTGTTACTGGGTCTAGTTTTTTTTAAACATTTATATTAAATTATCACTTAAGACATGGGCACATACTTTAATAGAAATGAAGGCAGACCATGTTAGCATTTTTTATTTACATGCATTATACATTACACATGTTTTCTTTCATTTTAACAATTGTCATTCATGCCATTACATAAATTGTTCAATTCCTGCTTATCCTTAAACTTCACTCCTCCTCCTTTTATTAAACATTATTCTATATGTATTGTTGGCACAGATTCCATTTATGTCTATGTAGTGTGTTCCTTCCCTTTTCCAAAGCTTGCACCAGCAGTTCTTTTACCTGTTTTATAGATTTTGATTTCCATTTTCTAGTAATTGCTTTTTTGCAGCCAACAACATTGAACTTAGTAAGATAGATCCTGTGTCTTAGATGAAATGAATAATTTGCTTAGTTACAGGCATTTATTTCCCCCAGCATTTCTGTAGGGAATTTTTAAAATCTGCAAACTCATTGCACTCTGAAAAAACATGATGTTCAATTTATGGATCACCACTGCAGTAGCCTACGCTACTTGGGTCTTACCACTGCATCAACCAGTTTCCTAGAGGTTGGAGCACCATCCCAGTAATGCAAACTATAAGGAGCACATGAGGCACTCCATAAAAGACAGTTGGAAAGCCAAAACACTTGAGCTTTTATTTTTGCTGCAGAAGTGAACGCTTGTTCGACAGGACCCATGTTTCTCTCAGTTGGTTAACAATCCTTCAAGAGGTGGGCTGATAAGTCCCCATTGGAGGAAGCCTTCCTATTTTAATTGGATTTTATGAGGAAAAATGTTAACTTGTGCTGAGAAACAGAGTGCTTGGGACTATCATTTCACTTTGAAAGAAACTGTTGTGTTGTCAATTGTGCAAACTTTAAGTGAAGAAAGGTTTAACTTTTGACTAAAAGCTTATTCATTTATTGAAAGTTAATGTGTTTGGGACAAGATATTGCACTTCTGTGGGATGTTTACTGTTTTATTTACTTTAGGACCACTTGTTTACTGCTATTCACTTCACCAATTTGTAAAGGCTACTTGAACTGCAGTTCAGACCTCCTTCCTGACTTACTGATGGAGCAGCAGTTGATCTTTGAGGTTGTATTTTCCCCAGCATACAAAAAGAGAAAACTTAATAAGGAGTCTTCAAGAGTCAGACCGGCATGAACTTTGTCTCAGCCGCTGGTGGGTGATTCTGCTGTGGTTATTAGTTGTTCCTCAAACCACCCATCTTTCTCCTCTAAGTGTAGCCTTCTAAGCACCCATAGACTAGGGAGCAGCCAAATCCTCTCTGCTATAGATATACCCTTGAAGGGCAAAGGGAAGGTGCTATTGTCAGTATCCAGAGAGGGAAGGGTCTTCTTTTTGCCTGGCTGGGATTGTGATTGCTGGGTTCCATGTGCGTAATGGTCAGGCTTCATTCAGGGAGAGCGTGTTTAGTGAGGAAAAACTTCCAGTCTCCTGATTCTGTTTCCATGGAGAGGGCAGATTTACTGAGATTTGTCAAGGAACTGATTTCTGCTTTTTCTTTGCCTTCAGTTTCTTCAAGCAAGAAAAGAAAAAGAGTCTCTTCTCAATCTGACAAAATTTTTAAGTCAGAAGAGCAGTCATTGCAGGGTGAGAGATGTATCTTCGCTCTATGAGCATTCTGAATTCTAAGGAAAGTACAGCTTCAGACTTCCCTGCTGAAAAAAAAATTCTTGAAGTGATATTTTATCTAACATAATACGTGTGTCAGTGGGACTAGAATGAGATTCTTAACCATCCTTCTTCTGATGTAAAGGACTCATTAAATGCTTCAATAACAGAATATCTCAGGTGACTAAGTATATTTTGAAATGTGCTTATGATGTTGTTGACTGTTCCAACAGAGCTGCCGATTCTGGATTGGTTTTCTGATCTTCTTTGTTGCAGTGTATGTGTTTTCTCAGCTTGTTTAGGCATATCATCTTAGTAGTCAGGTTTAGTTGTAGTAGAGTATTTCTAAGCATTGTGCTTTTGTGGTTCTTTGAGTTGATAGTGTGTTTTGCTAATGGAGAAAGATCTTAAGAAATGTGTTACTTTTGCAGGACGCACATGATCATCGTGTTTATTGCTTGGGAGCATCACACCTGAACTCTGCATGTTCTGTTTGTGATGGATTTGGATACAGGACAATTAACAAGCATCGGGCCAAGTTGGTCTTCAAGGACCATCTTCCTTCTGGCCCTTCACCAGTTTCTTCTGCCTCTGTTGGCCCCAAAGGTTGGGTCCAATAAGCATTGATTGTGGGACTACAGGTCATTCAAGGGAGTCAGAAAAGGTCCTCCTCTGCTTCCATCCAGGGTTCTTCTTCCTCAGGCTTGCCAGATCTGAAAATTCCATGACTTTTGTGACCCCGGCTACCCTGGCTCCAATGTCAGCTTCAACTCCTCTGAGCCGCTCATCCTTGGTGCCAACCACCTGTAAGGCTTCATCACCAGCTCTTTTAGGTAAGATAGCTTCTCCTTTTTCTCCATCTGCCTGCCAGAACTGTTGCAAGAGTCATTACCTTCCCCACCCCAGTTCCAAGTCTCCTTGGCTCAGATCCTACAGATGGGTTCATCCTCTTTGAAATGACCCTCTAAGCCCCCATAATTGGCTTAATCCATCAGGTCACCAAGGTCTGTGGGCAGTATTAAAGCTTCTGAGTTGAAGTAGCTGATGAGGTCCTTTTAGCAAACTCAGATGCAATTAAGCCTTATCCCTTCAGGTCAGAATCCAGTTCCCGGACCTTTGTCTATCTGGCTCTCTATAACAGTCCTCTTGGATCTGAGGTTATTGACCCCAGTTGCACTCCCACTTTTGGAATCAGATTTGATGGCTTGGCTATATTCAGCTCTGACTCATTCCTTGATTTCATCGCCTCCAACTACTTTGGGGACATCTGACTGGTGGTGTCTAAGTTGACATTTCTGGGCCACTGCTTGGAGCTTCAGCTTTTGACACCTTGGCTCCGGTCTTGATGTTGGGGCTAAGCATAGTTCCTTTGGGCTTGGATGTGTCACCAGTACCTTCAGGTACTGGAACCCTCATTTCTGGGAGGCCAGCTTTGGCTCTTTGACACTGTAGAAAGGATGTTCTCCTCTGAGGAGATAGGTCAGTTTTCCCAAGCCAGTGTCCCATCCCCTTTCTCATCTGAGCCTGCAACCAGTCATCAGTCTGTCCATGGACAACCAGCATTGGTGGTCTCCATCCTGCTCCCTTAGTTGAGCTTCTTTTCTCCTCCCCCTCTCCCTGGCATCATCAGAGTAGGAGATTTCAGGGAAGAGGAGATGTAAGAGGAAATATCTTGACACCCTGGAGGCGTCTCTCATGGAGGATACTGACCTCAAGGAAGGAGAGGGGGTCCCCGAGTTCTCCACGGGATGACACCTTGTTTGGAGATCTCTTGGAACTGCCTCACCAATGTGAAGACTGGACCACTGAAGCCCCTTCTCCAGAGGAGTCAGTTGTGCTCACAGACCTAGTGTCCTGGAGGGCATGAAAGAACCCGACATGGTGGAGCCTATTCCCACGAAGTCTGATAAGATTCTTGCACTCCCCAAGGACCGGACACATTGGAGTAAGGATCTGGCCATTGATACTACTGTGGTGTCAACTGTCACCAAGAAGGAGATAACAACCCGCAGTTCACTCAGAGCAGCCAAATAAGAGCCCAGGTCACTCGAAGGAATTTTATTCAAACAAAATACTGCACAAGAATTAACGCTGCTTGTACAACTTGGCGTTTTCGTAAAAAACGTCATCAGATAACAAATCAAATCACCTTGCATCATTTAAATAGTATAACACCATTAAAAAACCCAATGCCATTGGACAAACCAACATTCATATACACACCTATAAGGTTCAGAATTAATTGTGAGAACCATACGGAATTACTAGAAATGCCCTATAACTATAATGATGATTGTAATAAAATATATATAAATACAATTTCATATACAAATCTATAAAATAATGTTGTGTTATTATTATATATAGCATAACATAATAATACAATGTAAAAACATTATCATATAAAATCATTTTGTGTAAAACTAATCTTTCACCAATAGAGCCTGCCCTCTAGAGGTATATTGAATTGTTACATTCATAAATTGACTTCATAATTTGGCAGTTTTAAGTTTTAAAACCGGTAAAATAGACAGTATATCATTTAGTCCTGTGTGCCGAGTAGCTTCCAATATTATTTGCCAATAAAGCTCTCGGTACTCTAATTTTGCTTCCCACATGCCCCCTCTAATTTCTTTTGGGACAACCACCAGGACAAAAAAAGAATAACATGCTTGTGTACAAATTAATTTGTGACGAAATAATGCTTTCTTTGTATTAGCCCTGCCCATCTCATACAGGTGTTCATAGATTCGTGTCTTTAGTTTTCGTTCCGTTTTCCCAATATAAAAAGAACTAAATGCTTTGCACATAGCTAAGTAAACAAGACCACTGCTATTACAATTGGCATATATCCTACTCTTAATATGTCTATTTCTACTGGGAATCTCTAAAGAAGTAGCATTATGAATGTAGTTACACTGAGAGCATGCACCACATTTGAATGTACCAATTCTGGTACGATGGCTATGCTCCCCCTGTGCTCCACTATATTCAAAAAAAATTTAAAAATTCATGTCTCTTCTATAAGTAAACTGCAAATGTCCCACAACTGTGGGTTCTATGTCAGTAATTTCTCTAAATTTGTCCCATTCTCTACTTACCACCTTTCTAATAACATTTGAACCCCCATTATAATCCAAAATATATGCATCTTTTTTATCATGACTGGAACCAGGTAAAATTTTATTGGTGGTTGAATCTGGATCCTGACCTAAAATGGGTGCAAACCTACCTAGCCTACCTTCATTCACTTCCATGGTAACTTGTTGAATCAAATTCAACAGATAACCTCTATTCTGGAACATTTCACTTACTTTATAGCATTCAGTGATATAGTCCTCATCCTTAGAGGTCATCCGACTGACCCTAACCAATTGCCCTTTAATAAGGTTTTTCTTCTGAAAAAAAGGATGGCAACTACTAAAGTGAAGATATGAGTTCGAAAACGTTTTCTTCCTAAAAATTTTTGAACAAAACCTACCATTTTCTTTCGTGATACTGATATCCAAAAAATTGAGAGTATCATGATCCATCTGATAAGTAAAATCCATAAAATCAATTGTACCTTTTATATAATTCAAAAATTCAAAAAAACGTCTCTTCACTGTCTGTCCATAAAATACAAATATCATCTAGGTAACGTTTGTAGAAGGACCAACATCCGACAAATTTACTGTTGAGAACAAATATATGTTTCCACCAGAAAAGAACAATATTGGCATAAATGGGGGCACAACTGGCCCCCATTGCCACACCTTTGATAAAACTCTCCCTCGAAATACATGAAATTGTTATTTAAAACAATTTCCATGAAAATAAGTATATTGTTGAAATCGTGTGAAAAATGTGCAGATGTCAACATATATTCCTCTAGCCATTGTACACCTGTCTCGTGAGGTATACTACCAAACAAGTCCACTACATCCAATGTGATAAAAATCAGTTTATCACTGTATACATCCACTTTTAACTGCCTGAGAAAATCCCATGAATCCTGTAAAACAGCTGTACCTGTAGCTGCCAAGCTTTTAAGCCTACTATCTAAATATTTACAAATAGGGGCTGTAATAGCGCCTTCTGAAGAGACTACTAGTCTCAATGGTGGATCAATGGTACACTTATGAACCTTCGGAATGCCGAACACTGAAGGAACTCTTGGATATTTGTTATATAAATATTTGTGAGTTTCCAAATTAATCGAACCTTCCAACAGTAGATCGTCAAGCATCAAATATATCCTGGAATTAGCTATATTAACCTCATTAATCAAGGCAAGAATGTACTTACAAGAATTGTTGAGTTCATTCTTCATTTTGGACTCATAAATAATGCTATCCATCAGAACCATACCTCCCCCTTTATCAGGTTGCATAATTCTAATGGTGCGGTCTGTTTTTAAAGTATCCAAATACTGTTTTTCTCTTTTCGAAAGATTTGTAAAAATTCTGTGATTCTGAACTTCCTTTCTAATCTCCCTCTCCATAATATTTTCTAGATTTTTCAATTGTGGATGCAATGGAGGGTTAAAGTTCCTTTTCTCCTAAGAGTAGAATCAGTGTTCAAACCCTGCCCTGTATTGCCAAAATATATAGCTAAATTCTTTTTTCTAATAAACAACTTCAAATCCACTATGGCCTTAGCCAAATTAACCTTCCTTAGTGGAATGAATTTAAAACCTTTAGAGAATAAATTGAAATGCTCGACATCAACAGGAACAGCACTATAACTGAAAATGTTATAACCTTGGAATGAGTACACATTATTCAACACAGAAATAATATCTATCTGGGAATCATTTAGTAACGTGTGTTTCTTCCCTGATTGTGCTAACAATTGTAGTTGTAATGTGTTTGTGGCTTGTTCCGTATCCTGCTGGATCTCCTTTTGGGGAGGGGGGTATGACTGTTCCAAAGGGATATCCCTAGAAGGATGTGGCGGACCAAAATTGTTATCTTCAGTTCTATAGCTATTACTAGGAAAATCATAATTAAAATTTCTACCATCCTGTTCCACAAATTTTACATAAGGCTTGGGTTTCGGATATGCTATACCCTCTTTATATTCCTTCAAGTCCCTTTGTAATTTACCCTGCTTTCTAAACATATTGTTAATACATTTCTTGTCAAGTTGTGAAAAAATATCACGGTACTTAGCTTTTTCATTTTCAACAGTAAATAGTAGATAATTGAGAATACATTGATTGACTTTTTCCATTTCTTTCAACAATAACACTTTTTCTTTCTCATTCTCATCCTTTATAGCTTTTACTATTTCTAAACCACAATTATCAAAAATATTCAAAGGGTTTGAATAAAATTCCGAACTTTCTTGTACCCTATTCGGGTATTTACAAACTCTTAAGCCCTTAGGTACAATTTTATGTGTCAGACATTCATTTAGATAAACATTGTCACACTCTAAACTTTTGAATTTATCCATTAAAAAATACAAATTGTCCAGATTCTCCTTAAAGGTCAAAGTTCTATTAGCCATTTTAGCATAATCCAGTTTATTAGTTAACTCATAATTCTTGGTAATCATAACTTTGAAACATAAGGTAGTGCCTGCATTAGAGCCATTGTTAGAATGAAAGTCACCTTGATTGGTGTTGGAAATGGCACCAAAATTGGTCGCTTCAATGGACGGTCTCAATTGTTCCGATAGTCCTTCCTCACCCCTTGTGAAAATGTTGGGTAATACTATAGAGTCGTTCCCAATTGGTGTGTTTTGAACCAAAAGACTCTGAGAAGACGCCGGAACCATCGGCACCATCCTACCTCCTCTTCTCAGCATTTCCTGGTTGCCAGGAACACCTGACATAATAGCAGCAATTGACTGGCAAGCTGGTGTTAGTAGTTCTAAAAGCTGGGAGAGCTGTCCAATCATTTTACGGAGCTCACCCCTTCCACTTCCTGCCATTTCATCCTCGAACTCGACTCCTGGTTGCTCTGCCATCTCCTTGAGAAACCAATAAACCACAAAAAGGATGGCAGTGAAATTTGGACTAAATAACAACCTGCAGTTCACTCAGAGCAGCCAAATAGGAGCCCAGGTCACTCGAAGGAATTTTATTCAAACAAAATACTGCACAAGAATTAACGCTGCTTGTAGAACTTGGCGTTTTCGTAAAAAACTTCATCAGATAACAAATCAAATCACCTTGCATCATTTAAATAGTATAACACCATTAAAAAACCCAATGCCATTGGACAAACCAACATTCATATACACACCTATAAGGTTCAGAATTAATTGTGAGAACCATACGGAATTACTAGAAATGCCCTATAACTATAACGATGATTGTAATAAAATATATATAAATACAATTTCATATACAAATCTTTAAAAATAATGTTGTGTTATTATTATATATAACATAACATAATAATACAATGTAAAAACATTATCATATAAAATCATTTTGTGTGAAACTAATCTTTCACCAATAGAGCCTGCCCTCTAGAGGTATAATGAATTGTTACATTCATAAATTGACTTCATAATTTGGCAGTTCTAAGTTTTAAAACAGGTAAAATAGACAGCATATCATTTAGCACTGGGTGCCGAGTAGCTTCCAATATTATTTGCCAATAAAGCTCTCGGTACTCTAATTTTGCTTCCCACATGCCCCCTCTAATTTCTTTTGGGACAACCTCCAGGACAAAAAAAGAATAACATGCTTGTGTACAAATTAATTTGTGACGAAATAATGCTTTCTTTGTATTAGCCCTGCCCATCTCATACAGGTGTTCATAGATTCGTGTCTTTAGTTTTCGTTCCATTTCCCAATATAAAAAGAACTAAATGCTTTGCACATAGCTAAGTAAACAAGACCACTGCTATTACAATTGGCATATATCCTACTCTTAATATGTCTATTTCTACTGGGAATCTCTAAAGAAGTAGCATTATGAATGTAGTTACACTGAGAGCATGCACCACATTTGAATGTACCAATTCTGGTATGATGGCTATGCTCCCCTGTGCTCCACCATATTCAAAAAAATTTGAGGGAGAGTTTTACAAACAGATCAAAGGTGTGGCAATGGGGGCCAGTTGTGCCCCCATTTATGCCAATATTGTTCTTTCCTGGTGGGAACATATAGTAAATTAGAGTAAATTGGTCGGATGTTGGTCCTTGTACAAACGTTACCTAGATGATATTTGTATTTTATGGACAGACACTGAAGAGAAGTTTTTTTGAATTTTTGAATTATATAAAAGGTACAACTAATTTTCTGGATTTTACTTATCAGATGGATTGTGATACTCTCAATTTTTTGGATATCAGTATCACGAAAGAAAATGGTAGGTTTTGTTCAAAAATTTTTAGGAAGAAAACGTTTTCGAACTCATATCTTCACTTTAGTAGTTGCCATCCTTTTTTTCAGAAGAAAAACCTTATTAAAGGGCAATTGGTTAGAGTCAGTCGGATGACCTCTAAGGACGAGGACTATATCACTGAATGCTATAAAGTAAGTGAAATGTTCCAGAATAGAGGTTATCTGTTGAATTTGATTCAACAAGTTACCATGGAAGTGAATGAAGGTAGGCTAGGTAGGTTTGCACCCATTTTAGGTCAGGATCCAGGTTCAACCACCAATAAAATTTTACCTGGTTCCAGTCATGATAAAAAAGATGCATATATTTTGGATTATAATGGGGTTTCAAATGTTATTAGAAAGGTGGTAAGTAGAGAATGGGACAAATTTAGAGAAATTACTGACATAGAACCCACAGTTGTGGGACATTTGCAGTTTACTTATAGAAGAGACATGAATTTTAAAATTTTTTTGAATATGATGGAGCACAGGGGGAGCATAGCCATCGTACCAGAATTGGTACATTCAAATGTGGTGCATGCTCTAAGTGTAACTACATTCATAATGCTACTTCTTTAGAGATTCCCAGTAGAAATAGACATATTAAGAGTAGGATATATGCCAATTGTAATAGCAGTGGTCTTGTTTACTTAGCTATGTGCAAAGCATGTAGTTATTTTTATATTGGGAAATGGAACAAAAACTAAAGACACGAATCTATGAACACCTGTATGAGATGGGCAGGGCTAATACAAAGAAAGCATTATTTCGTCACAAATTAATTTGTACACAAGCATGTTATTCTTTTTTTGCCTGGAGGTTGTCCCAAAAGAAATTAGAGGGGGCATGTGGGAAGCAAAATTAGAGTACCGAGAGCTTTATTGGCAAATAATACTGGAAGCTACTCAGCACCCAGGACTAAATGATATGCTGTCTATTTTACCTGTTTTAAAACTTAAAACTGCCAAATTATGAAGTCAATTTATGAATGTAACAATTCATTATACCTCTAGAGGGCAGGCTCTATTGGTGAAAGATTAGTTTCACACAAAATTATTTTATATGATAATGTTTTTACATTGTATTATTATGTAATGTTATATATAATAATAACACATTATTTTAAAGATTTGTATATGAAATTGTATTTATAGATATTTTATTACAATCATCATTATAGCTATAGGGCATTTCTAGTAATTCCGTATGGTTTTCACAATTAATTCTGAACCTTATAAGTGTGTATATAAATGTTGGTTTGTCCAATGGCATTGGGTTTTTTTTAATGGTGTTATACTATTTAAATGATGCAAGGTGATTTTATTTGTTATCTGATGAAGTTTTTTACGAAAATGCCAAGTTGTGCAAGCAGCGTTAATTCTTGTGCAGTATTTTGTTTGAATAAAATTCCTTCGAGTGACCTGGGCTCTTATTTGGCTGCTCTGAGTGAACTGCGGGTTGTTATTTAGTCCAAAGTTCACTGCCATCCTTTTTGTGGTTTACCAAGAAAGAGATCTTGGAAGAGAGCTCTTCAGTCTGTCCCCCAAATAGGGAGTCTCGGGCTTTGGCCCATTTAGGAAAGCACTCCTATGCCTCAGCTACATTTGCATTGAGGACATTTAATTAGTTATCACACTTGACTAGACTCAGTATGACCTGGTGTCTAAAGTGTCGAGGAACATTAAGACACAGCAGTCCCCAGAGACTCAAAAGATGGTGGCGGCTCAGTTGTCTACTCTGCTATCTATCGCCAATGTCTCCATTATGCTCATTTTTAATACAGCCAATAAAGCATCCAAAGCAACTTGTTCTGGCATTGCCTTGTGACACCATGCTTAAATCTGATTTTTCTAACTTTGTGGATTGCTTCAAGGTATCCTTAATTAACTCCCCATTTGATGGCACTTTCTTGTTTGGGCCAAAAATTAAAGACATTCTAAAGAGGCATGAGCAAGATGTAAAGACACTGTTCCCATAGGAGTGCATTTTGCCACCCTTCAACTAACCTTTTTGAGGAATCAGAATGGGACAAATGTCTCTTTTTAAGAAATTCACAGCAGTTTTCTTAGGATGCTTCTTCAGAGGATTCTTCCTTAGGCCGGGGAGTCATAATGGATGCCTCCCACAGGGCAGGGGAGGTCCTCAGAATGAGGATTTCCACAATGCTTTCTTTGGTGGGCCCCTTCAGCAAACCTGAAGGTTTGCCTGACGGTCCTAATCTGGATGAATTCAGGGGTCACTTGGCTTTTCACCCAGAAGCTTGGGATACCATCACTTTGGACACATGGATGTCAAGAATTATATCCAAAGGCTTCTCTACTCCATTTTCAGAGGTTCTAAAGTTTTGTCACAAATGTCTCCCAGATATTCCACCCTGTCAGAGACTGCAAGCAAAAGGAGACATTCACAAGCTGCTCGCAAACAGAGACATGTAAGAGATTCACCAGACCAATGAGGTTCCAGAGTCTATTCAAGATTCTTTTTGGTACCAAAGAAGAACATGGATCTCAGGCCAATTCTGGATTTAAACAAACTGAATCTTTCATAAAACAGACCAAATTCCAGATAGTCATGGTGCAGGCCATTTTACCTCTGCTGAGAAAGGACAATTGGATGTGTTTGATAGATCTCGGGGACACCTACCATTATATAAAGATAGAGAGGCACTCCAGGAGGTTTCTGTACATCCAGTGGGTTTATATTATAAGTTCAAAGTTTGAAAACTTCAAATCTCATATGATCGACATCATATGAGCGAAGTTTTCAAACTAACGTTTCAATGGAGATCGCCGTAGGGAATGTTTCCCTTCACTTCAATGTAGTGCGATCTCAGAGTTGGTATATTTAAGTAGCAGGGGGTGTGGGGGGTGCAGGGGGAGCAAGCCCTCCTGCATAGAGCATTCAGGTAGTTTTTTTTTTGTTTTTAGTTTGTTTACATTTTAAGTTCGATGTTTGAAAACTTCACTCATATCGACCATATGAAATTCAAAGTTTTCAGACTTTGAACTTATAATATAGACCCATATTCAGCTGGGGTCAATCATTACCAGTTCACAGCCCTACCATTTGGTCTCACCATGGCCACCCGGCTGTTCACCAAGTTCATGGCAGTGGTGGCAGCCTGACTCAGGCTGCAGGAATTCCAGGTCTTTCTTTACCTGGACAATTAGCTTCTTACCACCCCCCACAAGAGCATTATTGAACATAGCCAGGGATAGCTTACTCCAGTTATGTGACCAGTTAGGCATCGCAGTCTATTACTTGAAGTCAAACCTACAGCCTGTTCAGGTATTAGAGTTCATAAGTTGCCACTTGGATACAGTCAGTCAAATTGCCAGTCTTCCAAGCTGCAAAGTGATCAACCTTCATGTTGAAGCCTTGTTGGTGCTCACGCTCTTGAAGCCTCCAGCTCATGCAGTTTTGAAACTCAAGTCATATAGCAGTGTCCATAGGACTGGTTCCTCAAATATCATATGAGAACTCTGCAATGGTTTCTGGATGTACAGTGGTTTTTCCTAACACACCCAGTGGATTTTTTGTAATATAGTTGATGATTGTGTATCATGACCAAATTTGTTGGTGGTTGCAGTCTCTTTTACTGACCAATAGGAGACCATTTGTTCTTCCAAATTCCTCAGCCATGGTCACCATAGACATCTCCCTTCTGGGGTGTTGGGGTATTTCAATGGGAGAATAGTTCAAGGTCCCTGGTCTTCTGCCGAGGCCAACATCCACACCAATATCCTGGAGATGAGAGCTGTCCTCTTTACATAGCAAGATTTTTAGGATACCCTTCCCAGAGGTGTCATTGCGATACAGATGGACAATATGTCCATTGTCATACATCTCAACAAGCAGGGGAGAACAAGTTTGTATCCTCTTTGTCAAGAGGCCATCAGGGTTTGGCAATGGGCAATTTCTTATCAGCAGTTTCTAGTTGCAGTGCATATCCAAGGGAAGTCCAACATTCTGGCCAACAGTCTCAGCAGGAGCATTCTGCTTCTCCATGAATGGTCCCTAAATCCGAGAGTTGCAGTTATGACTTTTTGGCACTAGGGCATTCTGTGTTGCAACCTATTCACCTCCCCATCCAGCACCAAGTGCAGCAGCTATTACGTCTTAGTTCTCCCTCTGGAACAGTCACCCAGGGAAGCTGTGATTTCTACTTAGCCCCTGGGACTTCTCTATGCTTATCCTCCAGTCCCTTTGATTGTAAAACTTCTTCAGAAGGCAGCCCACTACAGACCATCTATAATCCTCATAGTACCTTTTTGGCCTTATCAGGTGGTGGTTCCCCTTCCTTTACCTTCTTCTGAAGTACCACACTTGGGTACTAGAGCCCATTCCAGATCTTATTTCTCATTTATCATCCAGCGGGTCTGGATACCTCCAATCTTCAGTCCCTCAAGTTAACCACATGGTTTCTCCAGTTCTCTTGATGGCCAGAAATCCCAAGCTTTCACAGGCTGTAGGTAATATCTTTTCTTCATCTCAAAAACGTTCAAGTAGGAAGATGCGTTCCATTAAGTGAAGATGTTTAGGTATTTTGGGTGGAGTCTCATGGACTCCATCCTTTTTCTTCTCCTTTAGAATCTGTTTAAGATTTTCTTGCTGAGTTGTTTCAGTCAGATTCTACTTTTTCAAACATGAATGTACAGTTGACAGCCATCTCTAATTGCCACGTTGGCAGAGACAATGTTCTTCTAGCTTCCCTCAAGCTTTACAAGGCTTTTCTCAAAGGTACCCTTTTGCTACATCCACCAGTTCAGGATACAGTCCCTCCCTGGGATTTGCCATTTGTTTGGGAGTTCTTGCAGGCCCTCCATTTAAACCTTCAGCTCTTTCTGACTTGAAGGTCTTGTCTTGGAAGACCTCATTTTTGGTGGCCGTTACTTTGGCAAGGAGCTTCACAGTTACAAGCTCTTGATTCTTCTCTTCCTTACTTGCTGTCCCACAAAGACAGGGTGCCTCTCCATATGAATCCTTCCTTTTTGCCTAAAGTGACTTCTGAGAGTAATCGTAACAGTTCTGTATATCTCCCTGCGTTTTTCTCCAACAAAGATGAATACCTTCTGCATTGTTTGGATATGCAGAGGGAATTGAGATTTTATTTGGACCATACTAATTCCCTTAGAAAATCCAGGCTGGCCTCCCCTATGTCTAAAGTGAATGTATTCAAGTGACTATCAGACTGCATTTTGTTTGCATAGTCTTTCAAAGGTAAAGTCCTTCCACGCAAACCTAAGGGTCGTTCTGCCATGGCTATGGCTACTTCTACAGCTTTCTTTTCTAGAGTATCAATGGATGAAGTTTGCATAGCTGTGACTTGGATGTGTCATCACACTTTTGTTTTGCATTACAAGATGGATATTCAGTCAAGATCCAGGACTTCCTTTGACTCCACTGTGTTGCAGAATATCCTTTCTTAGTTCCTCCTGAGGATTTTTTCGTGGCTGCGGACTCTATTCCACAGGTTGAAGCCAGACAGAGCAGTCATCATCAGATATGAAAGTTATGCACTTAACCATAACAATAGATCCGTGTTGTCTGTCTCTGGTTTAATGCCCCTCTGCCACCCTCGCTTTGGCTTGTTATAGCGAACTTCCCTATCTGAGATGGCCAAACAATGGAGGTCATCCATTCCTTATTCTTGGAGTCCTGCATCATCCTTGATTAGGGAAGTTTATTGTGGGTTGGAAGTGGCTTACATGGAGCAAACTCAATCTGAGGAGTAGGGTGAGGAGTGGGAAATTGTAGGCAAGAGAGATGGAGCCTGACAAGTTCAAAGTCTGAAGGAATTGGCTGGTGTTGGATCCGACTCGGATCCGATAACCCACAGGTTGAACCAGATGGACATAGACAACACAGCTCTATTGTTATGGTAAGTAAATAACTTTCATTTTTCCCTCTTCCTCTGTCCCCATTCCAGTAAACAGCTTAAACAACGTGGAGCCAGTAATCAGTGTTTTAAACAAACAAAAGGCAACAGAAAGACCCCCCCCCCAAAAAAAAAATGAAAAGCCTCCAAAAATCGTGGGCAGTCCTCCCAGTGAGCATTACAATCCTCCTCTTCAGGCTCCTCCTTCGAGGAGACATAGAAGCCCTTTCCCAGACTGCATATGAGTGGTACCTCAGATCAGTCTGGACTCAACATCTACACACTTTGACTTTTCAGATTCCAGTTCTGGGATCTGTAAAAGAGATTAGATAGTGGTTAGACCAGAATAGCATGCAATCCAGCTCTTCCTTTCTACATTCTGACCCCCTCCAGTCAGTCACCACATATGCTTCAGATCTGGCATGGTGAGTAGTTTCTGAAGGGGTAAAAGTGAAAGTTCTGTGGGATCCAGTAGACAGGCAGACAGAAGCATTTAAATGCCAAGAAGCTTTTAGCTGTTATCAATGTTTAGAAGGTCTTAAATCATGTCTGGTCTCCAGGACCTCTACAAAAGTACACAGACAATGCCACAGTGATGTGGTACTTAAACAAACAGGGGAGTACCAGATCCTTCCCTCTTTTCAGACTGGCTGTTATGGCCTGGAAGGTATCAAGTCTCAGTTTGACGCATCAGGTTTCATTCCTTCTGCCAGAGCAAAACTTTATATCAGACAAGCTCAGCAAGACTAGGATAGACCTCTCCCTCACAAATGGAGAGTTCATCCCAGGGTCTCCCAAGAATTGATCCAACTGTGTGTATCACCGCATATAGTTCTGTTTTGTTTCCTTTCAGTTTGGACAACTAAAGAAATTGTGCTCTGGGACAGAAGCTTTCTTGTTCCCATGGATGGGAATGTTCCTATGTGCTTTTCTATCATTTCCACTGATTATCAGGGTTCTTTTAAAGATACAAAAGGACTATCCAAAAATTGTGATGGTGACTCCCTTCTGTCTAAGGCAATACTGGTTCTCTCTTCTTTTCAATCTAGTCCAGGGCAGTTACCACAAACTTCCCCACTGACCAAGTTTATTTACACAAGACAGTGGTAGTTTATCATACTCTAACCTGGAAACTCTTCAAATAATTGTCTGAATGATATAATTTTGAAGTCTTTGAGGAACTTTTTTCCTGAGGACATGCATGAAGTATTAAAGGAGATGAGAATGCTTGTTACTAAAAAATCATATATGTGCAAGTAAAAATATTTTCCAGTTGGTACCAGTCAGAGAACCCTGACCCTTTTCAAGCTAGTTACACCTTCTTCTTGATTATATGTGAGTTTCTGCCTGTTTGTCACAATATTTTGACACAGTCGACCATTTCTGCTTGTCCGACTGTACATTTTACCCTCCATTTTAACAAACATAAGCTAAAGAGTTTATCTAGGAAACAGGTGGCTCCACCTTGGGATCTCAGTTTTGTGCTTGAGAAGCTTACACTGGCTGCTTTAAAGTTCTTCATATAGTAGATGGTTTTATTTATTGCTCTGACATCTGCTAGGTGAGTAACTGAGTTACAAGCAATTATGTTGAGGCAAACCTACCTCTTTTTCACAAGGACAGGGTTTCTTTGAGAGCAAATCCTACCTTTACAATTAGTTTACTTTAAGCCAGACTATCAATCTTCTAGTCTTCTTTCTGGAACCAAATAAAAAGGAGAAGGGATTCTTCACTTCCTATACGTACACAGGCAGCTCAGATACTATTGTGTCTTTCGGCTTTTCCCGGTTAGGGGTCGCCACAGCGGAACTCCGGTCCGCTAATGATTGGCAGTAGAGTTTTACATGCAGAGTTGCCAGCTCTGGCGCACAACCTTCAACGAAGGTACACCCATTCACACATGTCTCCACACAGAAGACACTCTTGCTGAGAATCGAACAGGACAATGTCTTACTGTGAGGCGACAACACTACCGCAGCACCACCACTGCTGTACAGGCAGCTCAGATACTACCTAGACAAAACCTGCCTTTTCAGGAAGGCTGATCAGCTGTTTGCCATCTATGAAGGTAAGACAAAAGAACAACCAGTAATGACGTTGACTTTTTCTAGGTATTCATCTTGTGCTACTACCTTTTGTTACATAAGCCAGTTCCAAGCAGGGTTACAAGGACATTGGCTTCTTCAGTGGTTTTGTGGGAACAGGTGAATACTAGAGGTTTTATACAAGAAGCTAACTGGTCTTCTATACATTTTTTACAAAGCACTGCAAACTGGATTCCTTTTCCAGGTCCAAAATGGCTTTGCCAGGGCCATTCTCTAGGGGCTCCTGTAGTCTTAGTTATTAACCTCTCCCCACCCCCCCACCCCCTCTTTTTCTACTCCTGACAAAGCTATGACGATCTATCCAAATAGCTTAGGCTACTGCAACAGTCATCCATGTATTGAATGTAGTACTTTTTAAATAGAACACATTTAATGCAAATTATCTATAACAAAGTCACCATGCATAAATTTAAAATCATTACATAGTTGAAAAACATATGGCAAATAGATATCTAAGTAGAATAGTGATAAAGAAATTAAAGATTATAACTTTGTCTACAGTGTATTTTTCTACTTACTTTCTTGAAAATCTTTCTATTATTATTAGCCTGACAGAAAAGGAATCATTGTGCATACATTGATTAATGTCTATTGAATACTCAATTATAGGTTCTTATAGCTGACAACAAGATTTCCATCAGTATTAAACAGCTTATATTCAAACTTCTTCCTATCACATTGTTGAATAGAACCAAATGAATACTTCAGAGGATATTCAGTATTGCTATGGCACCTGTGAATCATTTCTCATTTGAGAGTGATTTCCCCTTTTTTTCAGGAAAGTGTCTACTATGTGCGGGGGTGGGTGTAAAGAAAATGGCTGACATATATAAAAATTCACCATAGGGAGTTTAGTTCATTTTTATCCACATCTTTGTGGAACCATGCTGAAAGTTTACAGGCATAGTGCCGCTTACAATATTTCCTGCTCTACATGTTTTTACAATGCTATAGGACTTCTTTGGATTGCGACATTTCTGGCTGTTTGCTTGGCTAACCAAGGAATTCCTTCCATACTCTGTACTTCCATACACACACTCTTTGTTTTACCCCATATTCATATGGCTAACAACTGTATGGACTATTAATTTAATGTAACTATCCTGTCCTACTATCACTTTTAGTGAGCGCTCCATCATAAGCCTTAAACTCACTTTAATTATTAGATATTTCTGGTGAACATCTGACCCGATATGCTATTTTCAAACACTATATTACTTGTATCTTTGTGATTGTTCTAACACTAGAGCTCTATTTGTAACTATTGATTCAGAGACTTATCTTTATGTATTTAAGTAATTATATATATGCTCCATACCTGTTCTCAACTAGCGTATACCTACAGCAAGGTGCTACTAATTGGTAGCTAACTCTCTTCCAGTACCTTATTTATACCCAATATTGACAATATACAGAGGAAACTTGGTTAGCAAAGCTGATTTTACTTTAATAATGGTGACTGTGTACTTGAAACCCACAGTGGTAATTTCTAATGGTGTATTATAATTACTGTCTCTCTGTCTTTGTTGTATTCACATGTAACTCTATTATGTGTGTGTCTTTCGGCTGTTCCCGGTTAGGGGTCGCCACAGCAGAACTCTGGTCCGCTAATGATTGGCAGTAGATTTTTCCATGCCGAGTTGCCAGCCACAACCTACAACAAAGGTATGCCCATTCATGCATGTCTCCACACAGAAGACGGTCTAGCTGAGAATCGAACAGGACGTCTTACTGTGAGGCGACAACGCTACCGCAGCACCACCACCGCATGTAACTCTACTATATTTGCTGTATTTTTTTAATTCTCCTTCCAGCCCACTACTCACCTCAGCAGGCCAAGCTGCATAAGCAATTCCCTCTCCTGCTTGAAAGATTGCATCTCCAGCTACAACACTCCCAGGACCCCTACACTGAACAGAGCTAAAGTATGCTTGTTTAAGGTTTCATACCACACTTGAGATATCTTGTTGTAAATGATGTAAATCTGTAAATATTCCTTTTTAGCATGCACACTGCAAAGGGTTAGAATTCAATTGCATTTTCACCAGAATTCCCTTTCTGGACACCTAATTAAATTATCCTGCATCCTCTGCCTGACTTGCATTATCGCCTAACACTAACATTTGTCTTTTTCTTTATCTGTGAAGCGAGTCACTCTGTGTTTAAGACACCAGTTTCCACCCATAGTTCAAACTACATGTATCTGTAACAAAACTTTACTCCAATTTCTCCCCTCCTTCAACCCTTTCTAAGCTGCCCACCTAGCACCCTCAGCTCCTTTCTATCCCTTTTCCCCTAGCTGACTCCTTCTTTGTATTGAACTCTTTGTCTTTCTTTCTTCTTCCCTGCTTCAGCAGTTGCAAAAGCTATATCTGGTTCCTTACCATTACATTTGCAAAACTCCACTCCTCATTGGCTTTCTTTTGCTTGCAATTTACAACCATGACAGGGGGCCCCACTCCATTCAGCTCTTGCTATGCTCAGGCTTCACTTTGATCCCCTTACCCTGCCCCCAATTCCCACCCAACCCACCTTCTCTACATTTATATTCTCACAACCACATCACCTCCTCTAAAAACTCCTCCTCTTTCTGTCCAACTTATCCACTTGACACACTCTGCCTTTCTTATTCACCACACCTCTTCCCCTTAGATTGCTTAGTTATTTCCCTCCTTCATCCTTCCTTTACTCTCAAATATACACACAGTATATCCTATCCTTTACCTCTCTTTCACTGTGCTTCTCCCTCCATCATCCACATCACCTCCCCTCCCTGTCATGCCTTTCTAATTACTTATCTTTCTTAACTTATCCCACAGGCTGCCATCATCTCTTACTCTTTCCTGTCTGTCAACCATCACACCTCCTTTTCCTCTACCCCAAACATAGTTTCTATCTCTGTCTTTACTCCACTCCTCCTCCTACTGTCTCTCTTTACCTACTATAAAACAAATATCTCACCCATTAATCTACCACCCACACTTACCCACCCATGTCTAACAAGGACAAACCATACCATGTTATATTTATGCCTTATTTAATTAACCCATATAGCCTTCTCATGCACAAATACAAACTTCTTGACATCAACCCCCATCCTCACAAAACAAAGATCAGTCACCTTACTAATAAATTTAAGTCTTGTGTACTGCAAACTATCTCCAAAATATATATTCTTATGTGGAGATACTCACCCTAACCCTGGTCCCAGCACCTCTCTCAGTCATGACACCATCTGCCCTCTACTATCACAAATCCTAAATCATCCACAAACAATTTAATTATAATCTCTATGAATATTCATAGCCTTCTAAACAAAAATGAATTTCACTCATGGATTGCCCATTACTCACCTAACATAGTTGTTCTCACTGAAACATGACTTAAACCTCACATTACAGACACTGAAATTCTTCCTCCTAGCTATAACATCATCTGCTCTGATAGGATGCACAAAAAAGCAGGAGGTGTAGCAATACTTTACTCAAACCAACTTAACATCTCTTCACTGTCTATACCAATCCCTAATTTTCACTCTGCAGGAGTCATACTTGCCAACTGCAAACTAAATGACCACAAAAAGCATCTGCTGGTATCTGTATCCCTCCAGAGAATAATATCTGCATTTTAGAAAACATTTTCTCTTGGACCTCCAATTATATCTTAAATGAAACTATAATTCTTGAGGATGTCACGGTCAACTGGTAAACCTTGACCATGGACTTCCCTACCTCAAGTATAAATCTCCATGGCTTCATTCAACTAATTTCCACATTCACAAGTTACACAACCCCACCAATACTAGCTCCATCCTTGACTGGATCCTAGTATCCAGTCCTAGCTTGTATCACAACAGTACAACACTCCAAGATTCTATCAGTGACAATCTCCAAACCCAAGCTCAAATGTTTTCTCTACATCATATGAGGCAACACAAATATAAAGAATGCCGTACTCTCACTAACTTAAACTCAGATGAGTTTAACAATATACTTGCCTTTATAAAGTGGTCCTTTCTCCTTAACCTACTACCGAGGATGCTGTCCCGAAATTTAACTGCACATTTCTGGATATTGTTAATTCCCTAGCTCCTCTCAGGAAAAAAAAAAGAGTTAAATCTCACCATACCCCTTGGCTTTCTAATTCCACCCAAGCCCTTATGCACAATATGGATATTTCATGGAAAATTGGTTAAAATTAAATCCCAAATCACCTACAAACTTATAAACACCTTTGTAACCTCATTAAAAACAAGTCAGTGAAGACAAAATAAAAACTTCTATCCAAAACCTCAAATAAATCATTAAAATAATTCTAAAAATTTCTGGAATACCATTAATAAGATCTTTAACCCAGGTTCTCCCAACATACCAAACCTATGCCCAAACAATTCTTCCTCTGAAACTACCACTACTCCATAGACTCCATTAGCAAACTAACCCAAAATAGTCACAACTCTAACCTTACACTTCCTCTCCCACCCCCAACAACATACCCACTTTTTCTCTCAAATTTGTCCCTACAGCTTACATTAAATCTCTACTAAACAAAGTAAAGCCCTGCTGTCCCTAAATAGACAACCCCCCTGCATAATTCCTAAAACTAGCAGCTAACTCAATAGCCTACCCAGTCTCCATCCTAATTAACAGATCTATTTGAGAATCTATAGTCCCTTCTATCTGAAAACAATTCTTTATTATTCCACTTCACAAAGGTTGACAGTCCACAGAAAGTACAGTTGTGTACACTTACCATAAATGTAGATAATCAAGTGTATTCACTGTTGCAGTCATTACATTTGGGTAATCCTCCTGGCAGGTTGCCCTCAGCCAGCCTGAATTCCAAAGTCTTGGGTCCTGCATCGGCTGATGTCGCCCCTTCCCTGACGTCAGGTCATCAGGGGTATAAAAAAAGCAGCCGGCGCCATTTTCTTCATTTTTTTTGCCCCAGATGTCAGGTGCCCCCAAAAAGGGTAGCCAAACTTTATATCTATATATTCAGAAATACACCAATATAAATTTTACCTTCATCTATAAGCAAATACACCACATAGGTAGTATAAATCAGAGAAGGAAAGATAAGATCCAAAAAAAAAAGGGGAAAGGTGGGTGGGTAATCTGGATTGCAACAGTGAAGACACTCGAACATCTACATTTATGGTAAGTGTACATAACTGTACTATGTTCTTCGTGTTTCACTGTTGCAGTCATTACATTTGGGTAAAGTCCCAAAGCTATGGTTGGGAGGCTGGAACTAGACAGCAGTAGGAGCAGTTATGAGGCCCTGCAGAATTGCAGTGGCAAAGCCTGCCCTGGATTTAGAGTAGAGTGGCAGATGATAATGCTTTGTAAAGGTGTGCACTGAACTCCAAGTAGCCGCCTCTAAAATGTCTCTAGTTGGTACTCCCCTGAGAAAGGCTGCTGAGGTGGCTGCAGCTCTGGTGGAATGAGGCCTAATGCCCTTAGGCACTGGCTTGCCATGGTGTAAGTAGCAGAAATGAATGCAGTGGCCTAACCACTTAGAAATAGTCTGCTTTGAGATAGGCTTTCCTTGTGATCTTGCAGCATATGCCACTAGTAATTGATCTGTCTTCCTGAAAGCTTTGGTTCTGTTCAAGTAGAATCTAAGCTGTCTGTGTACGTCCAAAAAATGCAGAATTCTCTCTCCCTTGTTCTGTGGATTTGGGTAAAAGGTTGGCAGATGGATGGCTTGGTTAAGAGCCATGCTGGACACTACTTTAGGCATAAATGTTGGGTTTGTCCTCAGGGAGACCCTGTCTGGGTGAAAAATGATGAAAGGTTCCACAGCCATGAGTGCCTGTAGCTCTGAAACTCATCTTGCAGAAGTAATTGCTAAGAGCAGAGCTGTTTTCCAAGATAAAAACTTCATATCAGCAGTAGCAGCTGGCTCAAAAAGAGGCAGGGTGGGTTTTCCAAGACATAGTTGAAGTCCCATGCAGGTATTGGTAGTCTCCTTGGGGGCCTTAAATTTTTGGCTCCTCTGAGGTACTGCCTTAATAAAGATTGAGAAAAAAGTGGTGGCTCTGTATTGTAATTAGCTGAAATGGCAGAGGCATGAATTTTAATTGATGAAAAAGATAGGCCCTTGTCCAGCATCTCAGTTGAGTATTGCAAAATCTGTATCGGTTCCTTGTGCCTGGTTCCAGGTACAGAATCTCTTCCATTTTCCAGCATAAGACTTTCTAGTACTAGGCTTTCTAGCTTCCAGAATGACATCCATCACAGCTTTACTGATAGGTGTCTTTTGTATGACTACATTATCTGCCATGCTGCCAAGTTTAATGTCCTGAGTTGGCTGTGCATGATCTGATTGTTTTGCTGGGACAGTAGTCGAGGTATTTGAGGTAAGGTCCAAGCTGGGTATAGAGATAAGTTCCTTAGTATTGGATACCAGTACTGGCATAGCCAGTCTGGAGCAATCAGTATCATCTTTGGCTTCTCCTGTCTGACCTTTAGGAGCACCTTGGGGAGGAAAGGCATATACTGATAGGTTTTTCCAGCTGAAAGATAGGGCGTCCACTTTCCATGCTTGTCTGTGATAAGTCCTTGTGCAGAATCTTTTTAGTTGGTAATTGAGAGGGGAGGCAAACAGATCTATTTCCGGGAATCCCCATTTCCTTGTTATCATGCTGAAGACTTGTGGATCCAGCTTCACTCGTGGGGATCCATGACGTTTCTGCTTAGTTCGTCTGCCAGAATATTTTCCTTTCCTGGCAGGAATTGTGCCTGCAGATGTACTTGGTAAGTCAAAGCTGTGTCCCACAAGGTCATGGCTAGTCTGCAAAGGGGGTAAGAATGTGTGCCCCCCTGCTTGTTTATATACCACATGACCGTGGTGTTGCCTGTCTTTATCAGTAGTTGTCCCAGATGAATAAGGTCCTTGAAGGCTGTCAGGGTATTTTGAACCGCTAATATCTCTTTTTTTTGTTGATATGTAGATGCATTTGGTTTGAAGACCATGTGTCCTGAATGCATCTTCCTGCCATGTGGGCTCCCCAGGCATAGTCTGATGCATCCGTTGTTAGTGTCTGCCTGGCTGGAGGTAATGTGAATGGCTGTCCCTTATTCTGGTGACAAGCCTTTGCCCACCATTGAAACTCCTGTTGCAGGCAGGGAATGAGAGTAATGATTGTTTTCAGGCTGTGGCAATGTTGAGTCCAAACACTTTTTAGGTACCATTGAAGTTTCCTCATATGCAATCTTGCATATGGAATTAGTAGTATGCAGGATGCCATGAAGCCAAAAGCCTGCAGAATTTTTCTTGCAGATAACTGGGCCTTTGTTGCAACATTTTGAAATAGGTAGTCAGTTGCCTTTGTTTGTCTGGTGTGAGATAAGCCATCTGGGCAGTTGTATTTAAGCTTGCACCCAGGAATGTTATCTCTTGTGAGGGTACTAGTTTTGATTTCTTTTTGTTGACTGTGTACCCTAGGCATGTTAGAAGTCTTTTCACAAATGCCAGATGTTGAAGAAGAATGTCCTTGTTCTCTGCTTGAATGAGACAGTCGTCCAAATAAGGATATATTTGTATTCCTCTTTGTCTGCAGAATGCAATTACTGGTGCCAGGCACTTTGTAAAGACCCTGGGTGCAGTAGATAAGCCAAAGGGCAGTGCAGAGAATTGGTAATGCATTGAACCAGCCTTGAATCTTAGGTATCTTCTGCATGACTGTCTGATTGGAACATGCAGGTATGCCTCTTTTAGGTCTAAAGTCACAAGCCAAGCATTCTTGCCCAGCATGGGCAGAAGCTGCTGCAAAGTCAACATTTTGAATTTTGGAATGTCCAGGAAAGTGTTCAGAATAGATAGGTCCAGTATCGGCCTCCAGGCCTTGTCCTTTTTGGGTACCAAGAACAGTCTTGAGTAAAATCCTTGTTCCTGCTCTTGCTCTGGTACTTGTTGAATGGCCCCCATGTCCATGAGGGATGAGACTTGTTTTTGTGCCTCTGCCCATTCATTTTTTGGTAGATATGGCCAGCCGTTTGCCTTTGGAAAAGTATGGAAATGGAATTTGTAGCCTTGTGACACTATGTTTAGAACCCACTTGTCTTGGGTTATGATGTGCCAATTTTGAGCAAAAAAGTGCTAATTTTGCCCCTAAGGGTGCTGCCAGAAAATAAGTGCTTGGTGCAGGCAGGGGGAAGTCATTGGGGCTGTTTTCTGTATGTTTGTGATCTATCCTCTCCAGCTTTGGAGGTAGAAGCACCCCATTGCTTGGGCCTATAAGAACCTTGCGCCTGGGATCTGCCCCTATGGTGTCTGGATCTGCCCCTTTGAGGTCTGTCTGATACAGGAAAGGACCAATTTTTTGTAGGCCAGTGTCTACTAAACCCAGGTGGCTGTACTTGTAAAAAATCTTTGACAGTTTGCATAGATTTAGCTTTGTCCTCCATTTTCTTTAACACCTCTTCTGCCTTAGCACCAAACAAAGTATCATGCTGTAAAGGTGCATCTAGTAATTTAACTTTAACATGATCAGGCAGATTTTGTTCCTTTAGCCAAGCATGCCTCCTAATTACAGAACCCGTAACTGCGGCCCTGCAGGAGGCCTCCAGAGAATCAAAACCTTATTGCAAAGTATGTTTTCCAACTTCTTCTGCTGCATACAATAAATCCTGCATTTCCTTGTTTTCTGCACATTCAGAATTTAACATTTTCTGTTTAAGCAATCCCATGATATGTTGCTGATACTTAAGCATATGAAATTGACACTTTAAGGCCCTTATAGCCAAAGTTGCAGATGTGTAAACCTTTTTTCCCCATCTATCCAGTGCCCTTGAATCCCTGTCAGAGGGGGATGGGTTTTTTGCACTGGAAGCCTTAACTCCCTTTGGACCCTGTGAAATAGTTTCTGGGTCAGCAGCAGGGTTTTTAAAAAGAAATGTGTGCGAGTCAGGAACCCTGTAATATCTGTCAGGCTTAACAGGAGCTGGGGGTAAGGAGTCAGGGGTCAGACTAGACTCCGAAAACACATCATCTACACTGTCTAGCACAGGTGGAATGGCTAGAGGCCTGTGCTGAGGTAGTAAAAGAAAATCCCTGGGCCTCTTTTTAGATTCTAAAAAATCTTGGCTCTCCTAGTGGAAATGCTCCCTCATGGTATGCAAGGTTTCCCCAAAGGAAAAGTCCTCAGGAGGAAAAGCTGAAGGTATAGATTCTTCAGCATCAGAATCTTCATAGGGGGGAATAAAATATTCCTGAACAGAAGAGGAATCAGAAGAAATGGAAACCTGATCTGAAGATTCATAGTCAGTGTCTTGCCTAGGCCTCTTATCAGGAGGGGGATGGGAACCCCTGATCAAGGTAATCAAGTCTTCGGCCATTTTGAGCATCTGTTTTTTGGCCATAGAGGCCTGTCCACATGGCTCTTAAGTTAGTTTCCTTGCTTTAAAAGGTGCTTTAGTCTTTGCTTTTGAAGCTGAAGTTGTTTTAATGTAAAGATGTTTAGGTCTGAATACACCCTCAGAAGCTGGTACCTGCTCAGCGGCTCCGGACTCATCTGAGGGATTAGCGTCCGAGGCTCCAATACCTTGAGTATCCAGCGGCATGGCCAACTCCACATGGGAGTCGGTAGCGGCCTGCAACTCTAAAGTAGCGGGCATCAGGGGCTGCGAAAGCGCCTCACTGAGAACCAGCAAACCGGCGACTGGCTTAGGAGAAGCTTCGTCGTTGGTTTTGGGCCTCGGTTGTTTTTCCCTATCCTTTTCTTTGCATTTTTTGTAACCTCTGGTAGTCGGATGGCTATCTGACGACATTTCTGGATAATTAAACCGGCGTCCAAAATAGTTTAAAGCAAAATCATACCGACGCTTAATAGTGCGTTGGTTAAATCTAGCACAAAACCGACAACCAGTAACGTTGTGATTAGGGCCTAGGCAAGGAATACAGTAAGAATGCAAATCATTATGAGGTATTTGCTTTCCACAAGAAATACAATTATTAACTTTTTCTGACATTGGTTTGGAGCAAGAAAAAAGTTTCCCCAACGGGGTACTTAGCTTTATTGAAGACTTCGTATCTGAAACTCAAACACGAAAATCTCAGGAGTCGGCCGACCGGCACTTGCGAACTGCTTTTGCTTCAGGCACCGCGTGGCAAGAAAGACTGAAGAAAATGGCGCCGGCTGCTTCTTTTATACCCCTGATGACCTGACATCAGCGAAGGGGTGACAGCAGCTGACGCAGGACCCAAGACTTTGGAATTCAGGCCGGTGAGGGCAACCTGCCAGCAGGATTATCAAACATAATGACTGCAACAGTGAAACATGAAGAACATCTTACAAACTACATGCCTATAGTAATTCTGTCCACCTCTCAAAAATACTCAAAAAATGCATTCACAAGCAACATCTTCTAAATGTAAATCTACTCACTCCAGCCCAACATGGCTTTCATCATAACTATACCACAACTACTGCCCTTGTCTCCTTTACTCATACTATCATTAAAGCCAGAGAAAATAATAACCTGGTATTGTCCCTTTTCCTGGGCCTCTCTAAAGCCTTCAACACAGTCTCTCACCCCTTACTTTCTCTAAAATGTCTGCTCTTGGTTTCTCTAACTCTACCCTCATCTGGTTTTCTGGCTACTTTTCTAATTGATGGTAATCTGTTACTTGGCTTTCCTCCTTTTCTAATTTCCTCCCTGTTAATACTGGGGTACCACAAGGCTCCATTCTTGGTCCAGTACTATTCAACATCTTTGCTAATATTCTTCATTCATCTTGTTCTCAGTCCTCTCTAATACAGTACGCTGATGACGTCACTATCATCTGCTTATCTGACAATCTCTTACACCTTCAATCCATTATCCAAGTATCCTTTAACTCTATTGAAAGTTGGCTAAATGACAATCAAGTAGTACTGAACCCTAAACAAACTACTTCTGTTTCTCCCAAAATCTCAATCTCACCTCAGATCATATTTACTATTATATCACACTTTAGCAGAAGTAGCGACACACATTAAAGTTCTGTGTGTCATCATTGCTGATCAACTAAAATTGTATCTACATTTCTAAAATTGTACTAAAAAACTCACCAAAAACTTGGTATGTGTTAAAAGAACAAAATAATTCCTTGCTAATGATTCTAGCTTGTCTCTTGCAAATGCTTATCTTTTTCCCACTCTACTGTATGCCTCTCCTATTTTAACCAACCTACAATCCACCCTAAAAACAAAACTGGAGCTCTGCTACAATAAAATTGACAGATTTGCTGCAAACCAGTCCTGCAACTCACACCACAGCCTATCTGTAAAATTCTTAAACTGGCTTGAGCTGCCTCACTGGATCTTCCTCTCTCAACTGCTCTTCACTCACTTCATTATTAACAACCTGTTTCCTGCCCAGCCACCTTAAACCTCACGACTTACTACACTCCTAATCACTCTCTCTGAAGCTCTGACCAACTTCTGTTAGAAATCTACAAGCATAAAAGTTACATAGGCCATAGCTCATGCATTAGCCTTGGTATGGAACAAAATTCTTCTAACCATCAGTTCTATCCCAAATAGTCTCAAATTTTAAAAAAGCATTGAGAAAGACTACTTAATGCCTGGCTCTGCTCCTGCCATAATCCTGCCTAACATTCCACTAATCTTTTCCTCTCTCTTCTAATCCTGCCTAACCGACCACTTACCTTTTCCTCTCTTCCCTCTCCACAATTTTCATTGTTCTACTGACCTCCTTCACCTTCACCCCTCACCTATACATTCTGTCATTAACTTTGTCTACACCCTCCAGTCTATCATCCGTCACCAATCTTACACCACTTCTATATCTTATATGACAATCCTTTTCCTTTCCTGGACTACCCTATCCATTCTGAATCTGCATTATTCTTTCACCTAATTATCTATAAGCTGGCAACAGTAAGTTCAACTGCAACAGTAAATTTGATTTTCAGCATCTATGTCCTTAATGTATATTGCTTACATCTTACTATTATTTGTTGTATTTTTACCCAGCTAATATATGTTTACAATTTTACTTTGTGTGTTAACTTTATATCCTTGCTAGACTTCTCATTTACTTTTGTTTTTGTGTATGGAGCTTTTCTCCCCAGGCCTCCACTGAATAGGGCTCCTGCACAGTCAGACATCCTAGTGAACAAATGTCAAAATAAATAAACAAAAGATAGTACAGTTGTGTAAATAAACTTACCATAACTACGGTCGTTCTTGTAGATCACTGTTACAGTAGCCATCCCTCCTTCTATCCTCCTTTTTTCTGCTGATGATTCTATTTGTGTTGCCAGGGTGTGCTTGTTTTTATCCTTATGTATATAGCCAATGTTCAGTTTATTTCCTAGTGCAAGTATGCTAGGCTCTTGCCTGGGGGAAAAGTCTCTGAAGTGCAGTGGCAATGTAACGGCATTTTATATGGAATGTGCACTCCTGGAAGTTGCATCACCTGGGAGGGTATCCAAAGTTCTGGGAAGCTAGGCAGTACAGGAGGTAAGAGCAAAATAGCTTAGGATACTACAACAGTGATGTATTAGAACATCAACTGGTATGTTGCATTTACTTACACAGCTGTACTTTCTCATATATCTCTTTCTTTCTCATCACATCTCCAACAGTTGCTATATCTACCAGAGGAAAAAATTCTCTGAAGTCTGCTTGCAGTACAAAAATACCTATACAACTACTTCCAAGAAAAAAATTCTAAACCTTCTGAACTTCTTTGTATACCTGGGAGCCATACTGATATCCTACCATTGTTCCTTTGCAAACTGCCTTTCCAGTCTTTCTTCTTAATCTTTTCTAGGCTTGTCTGATTGATTCTTACAGTTATTTTGCAATATTTTACATACTCTACTAATTATCCATTTTTTACAGTAGTAACTGTTCCAGACATGAATAAAAACTCTGCATGAGCTGGTCTTTCACTTAGCACTCTCCTGTCCCTTTCTGCTTGTCTGTACTTTGATATCAGTCCCTGGTAGGGAAGGCAGTCTCTAAACCGCAGTCCAAACTTCTGCTTGGCCTCATCCCACTCAGTTACCTTTCCCTTTTTAGATACTGGTTTCCAGTACTGTGGTTGTTTTGTCAGTTTTCTCCAGCAAATTCCAGCCCCCTCTTGCCTATTTTCTATAGCCCTAGTTGCAGTCATCCCTACTGGCAAAAATCTCCTTTCTTAATTCTCATGTTAGCTTAGCTCTTAGAATACCTTCTTCTAATTTATGAGTATAATAACGTTCATCATACTGAACACTGCTGCAGTAGCCTTAGCTATACAGGTTACATCCTGCCAAGTTTATAATAGACAGTCAGCTTGCAAAGCAGCTTCAGTGTACCTTCCATGCACCCAAACTGTCAAGCAGCTCGAGTTGAGCTAAGTAAAACACACAATTCGGTACAAAGCCCTTCAGAGATTCACTGCAGCTGAAGAGTGTGCTCCTTTCAGACTTTCAAGTATTGACAATTGGCTTGTGCTTTTCTTTGCTGGGCAAATAAGTTCACTTTGGGGGGAAATCTTCCATTTTCTTAATTTTACTGATGCTGTATTACTTTCCTCTTCAATTGTTATTTCAATCGCATTGTAATAAATTGTCTCAATGTGTTTAAAAGGAGCACTAATTTGTTCTGTCAGTTTAAAAGTAAACTAACTGAAAACATATTTTCTATGGAGAAATTATTTTTATTTTTCTTAGTAGAGCTGGCATAGAGTTTTAAATGCTTCTTACTTTTTTCTGTCAAAAAAAGAAAAGTAACTTTTGTGGACTGGTAGTTTTACTGGAATTTACTCCTTGTCTTTCCCAGGAAAGAGGTACTGTTTTTTGGGGTCTACCTGACATGGCCGACAGTTCATATGGTCGACAGTTTATTTGGCCGACAGTTCATTTGATCGGCTGTGCCCCCCACACCCCCCCTAACTATATATATATCAACTCCAGGTTCGCACAACATTGGGGAAGGGGGCAAATCTGCTTGTCGACCAAATGAGTGTTGATCATGTGAACTGTTGACCATGTCAGGTAGACCCGTTTTTTGACATGACCATGGAACAGACCATAGGTCCCATGGTCAGTCCTTTTTCCAGCCACAAAAAGAAAAAAAAATGAAGTTAACAGCCTTTGCCACCCAAAAAGCTAGCAGTTTGCCTCCACCACAGGTGCATGACTCTGTTGTAGCCATTTGTTGTACCTTAGATGACTCATCTTTTAACCTGGATCCCTCTGGTGTAGCACCTACAGCCACTATGGACCGGAGAGTTAGTCATGTCCTCTGTGGCTCTTAGAGTCCCCTCAGTGGGCAAGAGAAAGCCCCTCTTGTCAGCCCTAGGAGTGTGAACAGGGAAGGTTTCCCTTTTGTATTAGAATGCTGTGCCCATCCCTGAGAAAACAGCTGCTGCATTACTAACATGGTTGACCCTGTTTTTCCTGTCAAAAGGAAACAGAAAACCAAGCATGAATCTATTTCTCACTTCAAATTTCTTTAGGAGTTTCCTAATTCAGGCTACTGATCGTTTTGTAGAGTAGCTTCTGGTAAAAGAAAAAAGGATTCCTATTTTCCTGACGTGATTCAAGATTCTTAATCTGAAGAGGAAATGTAGGGATGGAGTCAGTTTTTTTCTTCAGAATTCTGATTCAGACTCAGAGGAGAGCTCAGTTTCTGAATCTCCCTGTGGGGGGGGGGTCTCTTTCTCTGAGACTCTTGCTAGAATGTGCCAGTGTTTTCAGTGAGAGAACACTGAGCTTTCTCAGTCCCTGAAAAAATATTATTACTTCTTCTTCTTCTTTCAGCTTTTCCCGGTTAGGGGTCCCCACAGCGGATCACCTATCTGTTCATGATTGGCAGTGGAGTTTTACAGTGTCGAGTTGCCAGCACGTTGCCCAACCTTCCACAGAAGGGACACACATGTCCAATCCACTTACAGCATACTATTACTTATTACACAAGGATTTTCCAGAACCTACACTCATTCCTTCTGTTCTGTCTTCTTTAGGAGATGTCTGTGTTACTGCCTGCAATTTTCCTGTTAGTCAGCCAGCTGCCCCTAAAAAGGCAGATGGGAAGTATAAAGTTCCTCAGTCTTTTAAATTTTTATACACTATTCCAAAACTTGACCCCACAGCTATAGCATTAGTTGATACTGCTGCTCTAAACAGTTAACTGCAGTCCTGATAAGGATGGGAAAATTACTGATAGGTATGGAGGAAAACTGTACATTTCTGCAAATTTGATTATTAGAATTTTGAATAGTCAGGCTCATATGTTAAAGTTTTCTCTGACAAGCTCTGAAAGAATGAGGAATTATTTAATTGCTGTTTGTTCTTGTGAGGAAAAATGTGCTTTAAATAACTTAGTTTCTTCTATTGCACAGGTCACTACTTTTTGTTTGCAGAGAGAGAGAGAGAGAGAGAGTGTGTGTAACTCTGTTGATACTTTTTCTAGGGCTATGACTACTGGTACTGTTTTAAGGAGGTTTGCATGGCTGCATTCTCAGAACCTTTCAGATGATGTTAAAAATGAGATTCTAAATTCTCCTTTGGACAGATTTAGTGTTTTGCCCCTCTGCTGCAGACATGATCAAAAAGTGTGATGACAGGTGCAAGTTGATCCAAGGAATCTGTATAAGATTTTTCAGCCCTCCTTTTCCAAATTATCCAAGGGACTTTCTTTCTCATCATCCAGTTTTGTCTAAAAAAAAATAATAAACAGTCTCAACAAAATTCAGGTAAACAGCCATTAAGGAAGAAATTGCAAGGGGGTTCCAAAAAGTAGTTTCAAACCTGCCAAAAACAAGGACAGTCCAACAAGTCTGAATGTCAAGGAGATGCTTGCCCTGATAAAAGAACTCGACTCTCTGAACATTCTTTGCTCCCTGGGACCTCTTCAAGTGGATAGACAACACCACAGTAATGTGGTATATCGACAAGCAAGGAGGAACCAGGTCATACCCTCTTTGCAGACTACCCGTGTAAGCTTGGGCTATAACTTGACAGCACATTCTCACTCTAAAGGCATCCTACATTCCTTCAGAGCAAAACTGTGTGGCAGACAGGCTAAGCAGGACCAGGGTAGACCCACATAAATAGAAAGTAGATCAGGGGGTCTTCCAAGATTTGATCCATCTGTGAAGAGTTCCTCAAGTAGACCTCTTGCCTCCTATCTGAACAATCAACTGTCAAAATTCTGTTCCAGGACTCCATGCAAGAAAGCTTTGATAACAGATTCCTTTTCTTTTCTTTGGACAGGAATATTCCTGTATGCCTTTCCACCATTTCCACAAATATCCAGGGTACTTCCCGCAAGTTTATTGTGGTAACTTCCCTCTAGCCCAGGCAACCATGGCTCCCCCTTCCTTTAGAAATAGCCAGGGGCAAGTACCACAAGCTTCCTCATAGATTGGATCTAGTCACACAAGAACAGGGATGTTTGATACACCTTGAAATCAGTTATCTTCACTTGACTGCCTAGATGATAGGATCTTAATTCCTTTTAGGCACCTGTTTTCTGAGGATGTGCACCAGGTCTAATGGATACAAGAATGCCTGTTACTAGAAGATCATATATTAGCAAATGGAAAAGGTTTTCTAGTTGATGCCAGCAACATCACTAGCACCCATTCAGGGCTAGTTGTTCTCTGTTTTTACAATATTTTCATGAGTTACTATTATTAAACAGATAAAAAAATGGAAGAGGGATCATTAGAAAAGAGAAGGAGCAAATTACATATGAGTAAATGAAACTCGTGGGAACAATACATGCATAATAATGTTCAGGAGGAGGAGTGAGGTTTAAGAGAAGGCAGGAATTCAGCAATTTTTGGTAATGGTGGACTAATGATAGTAGCAAATGAAATGTGGGTGATGTATATTATATTTAAATGGAAAAATGTTAAAATGCTTTTTTTTTCTTTTCTGCTAATGTATGTTTGCTTATGTCTTAACTGATCATTTAATAAAGGTGTTAAAAAACAGCAGTCATACAGATGGTGTTGTAACTTGTTTTTTTGAATATGTTTGTCAAGGTCCTCAAGTTCAGGATGCTCATCCTCCAGGCAGTGTATTCTATGTTTCCAGGCCACTGCTTCATGGTGAACCTGATCTTTACAGACATCTTTCTTCATATCCCCATAGCTCATCACTTCAGGGGATATATAAGATTTGTTGCGTCTGGTTCACACTGTCAGTTTTCTGTATTACCCTTTCCACCTATCCACTGCAATCCAACTGTTTTCCAAATGCCTTGCAGTGGTAGTGACCCATTGACAGAGTCTGAGCATTCACTTTTTTCTATATTTGGATATCTTGCTGATCTGTACCGAGTCTCTATCCAGGTGTGTGGAATCACTAGAGAAGGTCTCATCTTGATTCCCATCTAGGGCTCAAGCTGAACTTCCTACAGTCACATTTGACACCCTCACAAAGATTCTTTTCTGGAGTGCTTTATCAGCTTCTACAACAGTCTGGATTTTCTACCTGTAGACAAGGTTCTTTCATACCAGATGGTATTTCTGGAATTCTATGAGGGAATTTCAACTGAGAATTCCTAGAAATGTTTGGACTGTTGGCTTCCATGATTCTCATTTTACCACTGGCCCACTTTCATATGAGAAAAATTGAATGGCATGCCTAAAACTGTTAGACACAACACCTTCTTCTCCTGAAATCCCAGTTGCTGCTGCTTCCCTTCATCACTGAGAATTACAGTGGTGTAGAGATCAGTATCAATCCAGGGGAACCCCTCCCCCCCAATGCTAGTACAATCTGTCCAGACAGATTTGTTTGACTTTGCTTGAGGAGCTGTGTCAATGGGGATGCAAATGCTAGCCACTTGAGGACCCAAGGATGCACAGACATACATCAATATGTTGATGATGGCAGTGCTTCATGCCTTGAAAGTCAGTCACCACCTTTGAATTCTGGGTTCTCTTCTGGTGGTTACGAACATATCCACAGTGATTTGGTGCCTCAACAAACTAGGAGGTATGAAGTCTTACCCTCTATGCTGATTGGCAATGACAGGCTAAGAGCAGGCTTCTCAGGATTCTCTGTCTCTTTGGGTATCAGACATCCTGTCAGAGCAGAACATTGTAGCAGACTGAGCAGATCCTGGGCAGACCCGCAAGAGCAGAAGCTCAAGGCAGTAGTGTCAAGATGTGGGGAATGCCTCTAATAGATCTGCTCACCTCCTTTCAAAACAGGCAGCTGAAGAAATTCTGTTACAAATATTCTTGCAGCTATGCTTGGAGGACAGAAGCATTCTTATTCCCCGGTACAGGAATGTTCCTGTATGTCTTTCCACCCTTTCCTCTGATTCACAAGTTACTTCTGAAAGTTTAGAGAGAAATGTCAAAGATCACTGTAGAAAACCCCATTGGCCCAGGCAAATTTGGTTCACCCTGTTTATGGTATTGGCCAAGGGCAGTTACCACACACTTCCTCATACACAGGACCTGCTCACACAATAGTCAGGGTTGACTGGTGCACCCTGATTAGGAGAAACATCTGCTGACAGCCTGGATGAATCTATCTTGATTCCATTTAGGCAATTCTTTGGATAAGGTTTTCTAAGTGGTGCCTAAACGGAAACAGAGGGCCAGGTCCACTGTGGTTAATATCCCTCTTTTCTTGAAATATTAGTGTGAGCTATTTCAGGATGGCTTGAAGTATGTGTCCACTAAGGTTCATTTAGTGTCCATCTCTGTTTGTCTGCCAATAGATCCCCCTCCTTTTTTTTTTTTTTTTTTTGGTTTAACAATTCATGAAATCAGTATTGCATATGAGATCCCCTTATGCAAATTCCTCCTTTGTGGGTTCTCAACTATGTTCTTGAAAAAAATTGACCTTGCCACTTTTTGAACTGGCAGGTTGTGCTGATTATAAGTTCTTAGTGTGGAAAACTGTTTTGCTTATTGCTCTGACATCTGCAAGGAGAGTTTCTGATCTGCACAGGACTGTTTTCTGGGTGCTCCTGGACCCTTATCCTTCCTCCTCCCAGGTTCGGTAAGCTTTGCGAATCCACACATATGCCAGTAAAGGCAGTGTGTTTGTTGAACATAGGACAGTTGCATATATTCCACTTACCCACAAGAACAATTGTAGAACACACTGCCTTATTACAGTACTCTCTTATCATCCCCCTTTTTGTTGGGTGTATATAGTTGGTTATAGGAGGTACTGATGAGTTTGGTTCAGCAACATTTTTGTTGTGTGTGTGTGTGTGTGTGTGTGTGTGTGTTATTTGGCATGGAATAATAGGTTTTTGCAATGTTTGTGTTTCATCTGCTCTTCTTATTGGATCACAAAAATCTGAAAGGTCCTGTCTGTGAGTGTGAAGGGCTGTCCTGGTCCTTACCGCCCTTTAATTTTATTACAGTCTTCTCTGCTTCCTCTTTTAACATTTCATAAAATTGATTTTCATTCTTACAACAAAACACTTAATGATATTTCACAGTTTTTTGTTTTTCTTTCCCTACATCAACATGCGCTCAGATTTTTTTTTCTTTCTTTTGATATATCTGGGTGGAGTTTTATTTCGAAGCACTGAAATATTGCAATCAACCTGAAAGTCAAAGAAAAATGAAACACTGCATCTGAGGTTAAACATCAACTTTGCAGTACTCATTTATGATCCAAGAACTACTGACCTGAATATTCATTGTCCCCTTTTCATGCCAGCACGTATTACTGAAGATCATCTTTGATACAATTTAGAAAGTCTATATTTCAGGCATACCTCTCCAGATTTTTGCCTCACATTTTTGTCTGCTCCTCATACAAAGTGTGGTTTCCTGGCAAATCACTGAGGATCAAAGTCACTAAATAATAATATGCATTAAAGCTTCAGACTTTATATCCTTCAGAAAATACATGCAAACATAAAACATGTTATTATAGCAACTGTCTAAGTTTATAAGAGCAATATTTAAAATCTGTCCTTATTCTGGGCCTTTGTCTCCCATTATTTTGGGCTTTGTCCATATGTCTTGCATTAAGAGGTTGAGGGGTATGATTTCAGACATTTAAATCAAAAATGGAATTAAAGTTTTTGCAAATAAAATTTACAATGATTAGCAAGCTAGATTGAAAACTCAGGCTGACAAACTATTAGGAATAATATGTATACCCATAACTTATGTAACATGTTTGTTCTTCGCTGCCTTGGTGTAGCAAAGGTGTTGTTAGAAATTTTGTGGAATACTAATGTTATAATAAATTCCAGATACTATGTCAGTTGTCATATCTGCAATTTCCCCATTTCTGATGATGCTGGAGGTAGAGAAACGGTGAGGGTGAGAGAGTTAAAGGAGGTAAATTAGCCAAATTATTTCAGAGATTTGTCAGACGTATTGGTATTCCTAACTTTTTATCTGAAACTACTGGGACCTAACCTGTCTCTCTCACTGGTGCTAAGACCTGTAAAGAGGTTTAATGGAAACAGAGAAATTCCTAAAATATTTACTTGTATGAAAAAGCACCTTTGTAGCGGATTTCATTCTCCTTTCTGTTTTCTAAATCAGTCAAATCATCTAGACCTGCTTGTTCAAACTGTGTGGCCTAGCTGGTAGGTGTAAGAAAGCAGTTCTAAACTCATGACTTCAGAATACATTTGAAATATTTACTGGGTATGGAATTTCTTAACTGCTACAGTTCATGACGCCCTTAGAGCAATGTTTGCTAAATAATAGACAAATGTTGCTGTTTACTGCAATATTTTTACAATTGAGTTAATTAGCTCCTCCACCCTGTGTTTTGCCTTTGAATTTGGCAATAGCACCAAGGCATCTTCAGCCTGCTAATTCAGGGATCCGTTAGCTGGGATGATGTGGTTATATGCTCTTTAGCCTAATCTGGTAATCTTCCTTCACTACTTGTCAGGAGGTAATGACTTCACTGTCTTCTGTCCATAAATCAAAGTGAGATCTGTTTTGCAAGGGCCAACTTTATAGTTTCTATATAAGGCTGATCTGCTGTCTGGGGAGCTCTAATGCAATTAATCTGATACTATCCCCATAGTTATGGAATAATTTAGAAGGATAATATTAGGGATGGTATAATCCAACTGTGAGTTTGTTCCCCTTCACTTATTCATGGTATCTTCCTCTCTCATTCATTTTGTTGATTCTGAATAAGTAAAATCCCCAGGAAGGGGTGTGGGGAGATGTGTATTTTGAACACTCAGACCAATGAGTATTTATAGTTACCTGTGCCTCTGTTTAGCTAACCCAAGGGAAAAGGATACTTTTCATGGAAGTGAATGATACTGTGGCTTAACAGTAACTTGCTCAGATCTGCCAAACTTAATTCACATTTGCTGATGAATAATAGCTTAAGGTAGCAGCTCTTCATTTTTTATTGGTCACTAATTGTATCACTCACATGACAGTGAGTAGTTAGTGATCAGCACAGCTTGTTGAATGAGTGACATGAGTGACATGAGTGCCACACTGCTGGCCAGCAGTCGCTGTTTCACCAAAGAGTAGCAACCTTGGAGTAAGAATTAAAGTACGGAGAGTGGGTGATAAACTCCCTAACAAAAAGGAGTGGATGGAGGCTTGCCTCCTGCAAAAATTGTTTTTAATTTGTTTTACATTTGCTTATAACATGACATTCTCAAGTACATGCATTATGAGAATAGTTATTAGTTGTGAGTTCTTGTGACCAAGTTAATGTGATGTGAGCCCAGATGAGTCAAAGTGGTATACTGTTTACTCTTGTGGATTTGTCTACATCTTGTGATGAGGACTAACTTGCTGATAGAAGCTGTTCCCTCATTTATTGTTCTGTTGCTATATAATATTCTCCATGTAACCTTTGATGAAGGTTAGAGCAGGGTGGACCACATTGATAACTATATAACAGCTACTGGTTAATGTTCATCCAGATTGTGAGACTCTAGCTAAGCTGCACCTTGTTAGTAGGCCATATGATTTTGTTGATATAGCACAGGTAACTGTTATATGAGGATATATTATCAAGTAATATTCTGTAATTAATGTATATATCTTCTGTAATTCTATATTTTATTATTGCTATACTCTGTCAGCATTAAACATTTTCCTTCTGTTAGTTTTATAAAATTATGCAAAATAGCATATTTCTTCCATTTTGTTTCTCACAGATTTCTAGCTTTGATACCAGCCATGTAATGTCCTCTAGTAATACAGTTCAGAAAGTTTACAGAAAAAGCAACCACCAGTTATGTACAAATATTACAACTAATATTAGTTAATTAATTACATAATGTATGTGTATATAAACTGATGAGTATTGTCCAACTTCATGTTCAGCCCTGGTGAAATACAAAACATTTCAGAAACAAAAAACTGCAGTAAAGTACAGAGAAATTCAGGCTAATTACATAGAACAATCTGTGTATCTACACCCTAGTAAACATGCACAGTATGATATATAATCAAGCAGAGTATAATGTACAATATGTACACTAGTTTCTAAAGTAGGCTAATCTTCAGTGAATCTTGAGACAACAGAAGAGATCTGGAAAGGAGATGGGGATAGTGTGTTAGGTGATATGTCCTGTGTTAATGCAGGAGTATTTGGTTTGGATGAAGGAAGTGCTTTTTCAGTTGCATTCTGAATTTGGAATACATTAATAATTAATTAATTATAATAATTATTAATAATTTATGTAATAATTATTTAATATAAATAAACAAATTGTTGGACTTTAGTACAAATTCTACCTTCAGAATGATGTTTGAGCAGTACCACTTACTTTAAAGAGTTCACATTAGCTGTAACATTTAAAAATAAAATTAATAATTATATAATTATGATGAATGTATATTTATGTAACACAAAAATAAAAATAAAGAAACAATCATTAACAATAAAGGAACACATCAGACCATATTGATTTTAACCCAGCCACTGGGGATGCACAAGCCAGTGCATTTCTTTGTGCCGGTCCCAAGCCTGGATAAATGGGGAGGGTTGCGTCAGGAAGGGCATCCAGTGTAAAACCTCTGCCAAATTACTTATGCGGAGAACATTTCATATTTCCATACTGGATCGGTCGAGGCCCGGATTAACAACGACCGCCACCAGTACTGTTAGCCAACAGGTGCTGGCGGAAATTGGGCTACTGTTGGCCGAAGGAGAAGAGGAGGGGGAAGGCATGCCCGAAGGCAGGAAGAGAGGAGGAAGGTTAGGAGTGTAGTAGTGAGGGTAGGAACTTTGAATGTTGGCAGTATGACTGGTATAGGGAGAGAGCTAGCTGATATGATGGAGAGAAGGAAGGTTGATATATTGCGCGTGCAAGAGACCAGATGGAAGGGAAGTAAGGCCAGGTGTATAGGAGGCGGGTTCAAATTGTTTTATCATGGTGTGGATGGCAGGAGAAATGGGGTAGAGGTTATCCTAAAGGAACAGTATGCCAAGAGTGTTTTGGAGGTGAAGAGAGTGTCTGATAGAGTGATGTTTATGATGCTTGAAATTGATGGTGTAATGATGAATGTTGTTAGTGCATATGCTCCACAAGTTGGGTGTGCTAAGGATGAGAAAGAAAAATTTTGGAGTGAGTTGGATGAAGTGGTGGTGAGTGTACCCAAGGGTGAGAGACTAGTGATTGGAGCGGACCTCAATGGGCATGTTGGTGAAGTGAACAGAGGGGATGAGGAAGTGATGGGTAGGTATGGTGTTAAGGAGAGGAATGCAGAAGGTCAGATGATTGTGGATATTGCGAAAAGGATGGACATGGCTGTGGTGAATACATATTTTAGGAAGAGGGAGGAGCATAGAGTGACATACAAGAGTGGAGGAAGATGCACTCAGGTGGATTATATCCTATGTAGGAGGGTCAGTCTGAAGGAGATTGGAGACTGTAAAGTGGTGACAGCGGAAAGTGTAGTTAAGCAGCATAGATTGGTGGTCTGTAGGATGACGTTGGTCATCAAGAAGAGGAGGAGAAGTGTGAAAGCAGTGCCAAGGATTAAATGGTGGAAGTTAAAAAAGGGTGATTGTGAGGTGGAGTTCAGGGAAGAGTTAAGACAGGCACTGGGAGGCAGTGAAGAGTTACCGAATAGCTGGGAAACTACAGCAGAGCTAGTAAGGGAGACTGCTAGAAAGGTGCTTGGTGTGACATCTGGGCAAAGGAAGGAGGACAAGGAGACCTGGTGGTGGAATGAGGAAGTACAGGACAGTATACAGAGGAAGAGGCTGGCGAAGAAGAAGTGGGATTGCCAAAGAGATGAAGAAAGTAGACATAAGTATAAGGTGATGAGACGCATGGCAAAGACAAAGGTGGCGAAGGCTAAGGATAAGGCATATGGAGAGTTGTATCAGAGATTGGACACTAAAGAGGGAGAAAAAGACCTGTACCGATTGTCTAGAGAGAGGTACAGAGCTGAGAAAGATGTTCAGCAGGTAAGTGCGATAAAGGATAGTGAGGGAAACGTACTCACAAGTGAGGAGAGTGTGTTGAGTAGATGGAAAGAGTACTTTGAAGGACTGATGAATGAAGAGAATGAGAGAGAAAAAAGGTTGGATGATGTGGGGATAGTGAATCAGGAAGTGAAACAGATTAGCAAGGAGGAAGTAAGGTCAGCTATGAAGAGGATGAAGAATGGAAAGGCTGTTGGCCCAGATGACATACCAGTGGAAGCATGGAGATGCTTAGGTGAAATGGCAGTGGAATTTTTAACCAGATTGTTTAATGAAATTTTAGAAAGTCAGAGGATGCCTGAGGAATGGAGAAAAAGTGTTTTGGTACCTATCTTTAAGAATAAGGGTGATGTGCAGAGCTGCAGTAACTACAGAAGGATAAAATTAATCAGTCACAGCTTGAAGTTATGGGAAAGAGTAATGGAAGCTAAGTTAAGAAGGGAGGTGATGATTAGTGATCAGCAGTATGGTTTCATGCCAGGAAAGAGCACTACAGATGCAATATTTGCTCTGAGAGTGTTGTTGGAGAAATACAGAGAAGGTCAGAAGGAGTTGCATTGTGTCTTTGTGGACTTAGAGAAAGCATATGACAGGGTGCCTAGAGAGGAGTTGTGGTATTGCATGAGGAAGTCAGGAGTGGCAGAGAAGTATGTAAGAGTGGTACAGGATATGTACAAGGGTAGTATGACATTGGTGAGGACTGCAGTGGGAGTGACAGATATGTTTAAGGTGGAGCTGGGATTACATCAAGGATCAGCTCTGAGCCCTTTCTTATTTGTAGTAGTGATGGACAGGTAGACAGATGAGATCAGACAGGAGGCCCCGTGGACTATGATGTCTGCAGATGACATTGTGATATGTAGTGAGAGTAGGGACCAGGTTGAGGAGACCCTGGAGAGGTGGAGATATACTTTAGAGAAGAGAGGAATGAAGGTCAGCAGGACTAAAACAGAATATATGTGTGTAAATGTGAGGGAGGGTAGAGGAATGGTGAGGATGCAGGGAGTAGAGTTGGTGAAGGTGTATGAGTTTAAGTACTTGGGCTCAACAGTTCAGAGTAATGGTGAGTGTGGAAGAGAGGTGAAGAAGAGAGTGCAGGCAGGGTGAAATGGGTGGAGAAGAGTGTCAGGAGTGATGTGTGACAGATGGGCACCAGTAAGAGTGAAAGGGAAGGTCTACAAGAGAGTAGTGAGACCAGCTATGTTATATGGGTTGGAGACGGTGGCATTGACGAAAAGGCAGGAGTCAGAGCTGGATGTGGCAGAGTTAAAGATGTTAAGATATGCACTGGGTGTGACTAGGATGGACAGGATTAGGAATCAGTATATTAAAGGGTCAGCTCATGTTGGACAGTTTGGAGACAAAGAAAGAGAGGCAAGATTGCGTTGGTTTGGACATGTGCTGAGGAGGGATGCTGGGTATATTGGGAAAAGGATGCTAAGGATGGAGCTGCCAGGTAAGAGGAAAAGAGGAAGGCCTAAGATAAGGTTTATGGATGTGGTGAGACAGGACATGCAGGTGGATGGTGTGACAGAGCAAGATGCAGAGGACAGGAAGAAATGGAAACAGAAGATCCACTGTGGCAACCCCTAACACGAACAGCTGAAAGAAGATGATGATGATCAGACCATATAGATTTTGTGGAGTCTACACTTACATAGCAACAGGCTTATATTACTCTGGATCTGTAGCACTACAACTAATGAAATGGTTGTACCATTATAAAGATAGGAAGACACCAAGTGAATTCAGAAATTCTGGCATACTCCAAAGGTTAGAAATAAAGAAAATAACTTTTATTTGCATACCAGAAAATGTACGCAGTAGAATTATGGAAGCTCAGAGTTCCATATCAGGTAACATATGGAGTAGAAAGATGGAGAGATGGATAGGATAGCATAAACAGAATTAAAATTAAAAAAATATATATATGGGACAAAATCTCTGGCCTACAGTAAGGCAAGAGAAGGGCAAAGGATTGAATGATGACAGACAGGTGTAGCATTATAACTTAACTGAAATCAAAAGTGCCGTATTTAAAGAGAGAAGAATTCAAAACAGTACCATAAGTTACACCATATAACTAGCAAGTGACACAATGATGATTTTGAATAAAATATAAAATGTAAGCATGTCCCAAAGTGTTAAGCCTTTGCCACATTTACAGTTCAGTATTATTAGACAATCATAAGTTTTAACAGATAAGTACATTTATCCATCAACTCATAATCCAGGTATTTCTAGTGAGAAACAACTCCCAAGATGTTAGCATCCACAGCAGTGGAGTCTGCAAGGAAGGGAAACCATTAAAATGGTATAGTTCGACAACTGAACATGTATGACATGGCAGCAAGCAATAATCCTTGGGCATACAGCGGGATCTCATGTAAAACACAGATGTCAATTGAAATGTGCATGCATAGAGGGGCTGATGAAAACAAAGACAAAATCCATAATGCTTTTACTATATTAAAATTCCATTAGGATCCCAGGCATTCTCTTTAGGGGTAATATATAATTATTTACCATGGAATCATTAAGGCCAATCTGTATGGAATCGTTAAGGCCAATCTGTAAACAAATGTGATAGCTTATTTAATGGTCCGCAAGGGTAGCTAGCCTAGTATGTACCTATAAACGTGTTTGTGGGCATGTTAAACAAGACAATAATATTTAAGTTTATTAAGGAAGAATTGAAAAGAATAAGTGTCTAAATTAACTAAAGGAAAACAAGACTCAATCTGTGCAGTTTACATTTTCATACAGAAATACAAAGCCAAAGGATCATAATATGATTTACACAAATACGAAGTTAAAAATTAAAATTCACTTGTTTCATTATCTAAAATATTTAATTTAGATTTTAAGACAAACTGCAATGAATTTTGATCAAGTCCAAACTAAGAACAAGTGATCTATGGTTTATATATACATTTATGGATCTATTTACACAACAAAAAAAACTTAAGATGTAATTATTTTGTAATAAAATTATGATAAAATATATTACATTAGAAGATGAAAAAGATTGAGTGTCAATGTGGCTTTTTTTTTTTACTTTTGTTTTTACAAAACTGAGCCTGGATTAACTTTATTTTAGAAATTAATATACCATGCTAAAGAGGACCTTACAAATTGCTTAGGTATTTTATAGACATAAATAATTTTGCCTGTTCAAATATAAAATTGACCTGTAACAATGATGTATGTTCATATCAACATAAACAGCATATACAAAATAAACAAAACGACTTTTTAATTTTTATTTCCCTGAAGAAACAATGGTCAGAGCTTCTGGCAGGTTCTTCTTGCTCATCCTTCAGATATTGCAAAACTACATTCCTTTCCCTCCATTTGACATTTCCTTTGATTTTTAGGACTGCAAGCAGATGTTCTTTCCTTAAAAAAACGTAATAAATAGAAATAACCATCAATACAGCCAGCCTTGAGTATAACACTATTCTGCTTCATGTGCTATCACTTTTACTAAACTAAAATCATGAATAAATTAGTGTTTCAAAAAGCTAATGTACCAAATTTCATCCTGTAGTATATAATAGCTTTTTTGAAAAGTTCTCTGCTGAAGAATACGCTGAAGAATACGCGCGTAGTAAAAAAAGATGCCTTAATGTGTAAGATACTTTACTGTGACCAGAAATGTATAAAGGTAATATTCTAAGTCTTATTCTCTTATGAAACTTTTATGACAAAGAACTGCATGTTACTGTTTAAATAAAAATGTAATAAAAAGGCAAACAACTTGGTTCTACTATGAAATTTAGAGTTTCACTACACTGTACAGCTGAAACATTGAAAAGTAATACCTGAAACACTGAAGGGTGAAAAAAAATTAACCTTAAGTGTTTTTTTTCTGGGGTAGGACAAGCCCCCCCCCCTTCCCCACACTTATCTATACAACTACAATGTTGCACCACCTCGAAGAAGGGAGAAATCTCCCAAAACAAGTTAATCATTGCTAGGACACACTTAGAAATCTCACCTGAAATGATGAGCATTGTGCTTTTCAACTTTTTTCTCCCTTGGTTATTGACAAGATGAATTTTACCTCAACCACCTATGGAGAAGCCAAACAAACTCATTGTCTCTTTTTCATACTTTTCTTTGCTTTCTTGTTTTATCCATTTTTTCTTTATGTTTCACATTCCTTTCTGCATTTCACGTTTACTTTCCTTATACTTAAAGTTAAAAGGCATTAATATGCAAATGTTTGCACTGAAAATTATCATCTACCACCCTTACTTTCTCCAAAACATATACACTAGGAGTAGGCTTGTGCCAGATATTTAGAATTTGTTTTCTCAGAAGTACTACTGCTTCTTTTGGTAATGGGTCAATGTAGCCTGTTAACACAGGAGTCAGTAAGTTAAGATCTGCCAAAAATGCAACTTCAGAATGTAATAGTTTCAATTAATAAAGTCAAAATGTCAGTATAACAACTTCAACAAAGTGGTTTGCATTTATGAGCTGGGGGTGAAATGGTTCAGTAATTTGGTGATTATTCATTTATTTTTGTTTACTAGGTTAGTCTCACTAGACATTTTCAGAGGTGGTATTCGATACTGACTATGTATAATTTAACAAGAATTCTTTTGAATGGGTGCCTTGGGATTTTGTACACTGCTGGCAGCTCAGACAGATGGAGCATCTGTTCAATGTCTTATTCAAACAATGGAACCACAGTAATACGACCCTTATTCAATACTGAAACATGAGTTCAGATAACAGAGAAATAACCCATAGTCTTCTGATTTTCCTGCCTACTAATACTAAGTAATGTTGACTGTGCTACTCGAAGATATCAGTGGCTACTGTTAAACTACCTTGGTCAACAGTAGCCACTGATATCTTCGAGTGGCACAGTCAACATTACTTAGTATTAGTAGACTCTTATTTGAATTGGTTGGAGATTGACTTACTACCTAACCTAACATACACTACTGTTATTAAGTTGAAATGTCATTTCTCAGTCCATGGTAGTCCAAACAGACATTTCTGACAACGGTACTCAATTTACTGGTCAGTTTCAGAAATTTGCAAAAGAATGTGACTTTGTACATGTTACTAGCAGTCCTGAATATTCACGGTCAAATGGGCTAGCTGAATGTGCAGTGGAGAGTGCAAAGCAATTATTTGAAAGGTCAAAGTGTGACAATACCGATCTTTGAATCTACTTAATCTCAGAAACATACCCCATGACGATATACTTGGCTCACCTGCTCATAGACTTCTATCCAGGCAAACCAGAATAACGCTACCTATTGGTTCCAGTTTATTGAGGCCTAAAGCTTAAAAACAACAAAGCCATCAAGACTCAATTATTCAAGAAGCTTTCCATAAGTCCAGTTATGATCAATCGAGCAGATTTCTTCATCTGTTGAGGTGAAGGAGAGACAGTGAGAATACAAACGGCAAAAGGTTTCGACCAGATTAGTCATGCTACAGGTGTGTGTGTGTGTGTGTGTGTGTGTGTGTGTGTGTGTGTGTGTGTGTGTGTGTGTGTGAAACTGATATTCTACTGTGTAGAATCTGAGGGTGTAGAGTACAGGAGAAATTGTAAGCATCTTCTTCCTGTACCGGCATCATCATCGCAGCATTGTTCCTTTGGTGCAGACTCTAGATCTCAGAGCGAACCAGATGTTGTTCACATCCCAGAGTGTATTTCACCCTCTATTTCCATTCCTGAGAATGTTCCAAAATACTTCTAAGGTTGAACATTCTATAGAAACTGCTCCAGTTGCTATACCTAAATCCCAATTTTATGTCACACGATATGGTCGACTATCCAAAGTCAGTGTGAAATACGCATGATATGGTCGAATATCCAAGGCCAGTGTGAAATACGCAGCAACAGGGACATAACTGTATATATGTACCCAACCTTGTATAATTGCATGACCAAGAACTACTTGTGATAATCTGCATGCTAAATAGATTCATAACGTTGCATGATCAATTTCTTAGAGGGAGTGTACGTGCTGTAACTTTAAGAAGTGTCAAGAGCTGTGTGCGCACATATAAATACAGGGCACGCTCTGTTCCTAGTGCCATTTTGAGAGTGCAGCCAGAGAGTGAGCATGTATAATTACAGTAGTTAGTTTGCATACAAGTTACTTAAGTTAGTGAGTTAACTTCTATCGTAATGTGTTTGTATATAATAAAGCTGCTTGAACAGAACCCACAAAGACTCTTCTGTTGTGTCCAAAGTAGAAGAGCGTCCATTATTATGTGGGCCAAACAAATAATATGCTTGAAAGATCAGCTGCATGTACACTTGTGAGATAAGTAAATAGGATAGTAGGAATGCCTTAAGTAAACATATTAAAGCATGGTAACTCATATCAATTTAAATTTATGGTATTGGAATTATATAAATATAATAAAAGAGGAGGTGCCACCAAAACCAGGGTTGAATGTATGGAAATGAAGTGGATTTTAGAATTGTAGGCTGACAAGGGAATCGGATTAAATGAGAATAAGGCCTTTACTAAAGTTACACAATTTGATGAGGTAGCTCTGCACCTTTTTAAATGGTGTTTTGTTTGTTGCTTGTTAGAGCTGATGAAGCAGCTGGTAGTAAAAGACTGTGAAAGTGCTTATCTTTGTTTTTAACCTGTCTTATGAAGAATAAACTGATTTTTATACATATTTGGAAGCTTTGGAAGTTTTTGTGCATTCAGCAGTACTTATTGCTGTGCTGTGGCTGGCTATCTATTTTGTTTGGATTTGGATATTCCATTTTATTACCAGCCTTTACCTTGCATGTGGTGTTTCTGGTTCACTATGAGTTGTTGTGGAAGGATTTTCCAGAACCTACACCCATTCCTCCTGTTCAGTCTGCTTTAGAGGATGTGTTACTACCTGCAGTTTTACTGACATCTGCTTTTTAGGGGCAGCTGGCTGACTAGCATTTATGAAGTTCTTTATTCTTAATTTTTATACACTATTCCCAAACCTGACCCAGCAACTAGTTAATTCCAATCCTACTCTTTCTAACCTGTATAGGGAAAATTATTGATAGGTATGGGGGGAAAGTGTATACTTCTGCACCTTTGATTTTTCAGGATTTTGAATTGCCAGGCACATATGCTAGTTTATGCTAGTTTAGTACTGCGGTGGTGGTGCTGCGGTAGCATTGTCGCCTCACAGTTGGACGTTGCCCGTTCGATTCTCAGAGCGTCTTCTGTGTGGCGACATGCGTGAATGGGCATTCCTTCATTGAAAGTTGTGGTTAGGCACAGCAAGCCAGCACATAAAAATCTACTGCCAATCATTAGCGGACCGGAGTTCCGCTGTGGCGACCCCTAACCGGGAAAAGCCGAAAGACACAACAACTTCTGATTTTCCTGCCATCAAAGACGAGTGTATTACTGCTATCTTATTTCCACTGCTGAAGTAAGAGAAAGAAGACTGATTCGTTTTTACCTATTTTTTTTTATTTGCAATTATATTTAGTAGAATTTTGAACATAGTGTTTTTGCATACATTCTTAAACATCACATTTTTTATATTCCACAGTATAGGACATGTTTTCCTAACATGTTTGCCTAAATTTTGTATTTGACTGTGTACATTTTGCTGTTTGGAAATTAGGAGAACATCCAATGAACAAAAGAAGTGAGGAACAACATTCTTTGCCTTAAATCCCTGAGTTCACCCATTTGAGGAAGTTTCTGTGTCAGTTACTAGCCATTTTGGGCATTTTGCCCCTTAATGAAAAATGATTGTATCTCACAAACATTTTGACATATTTTCCTGACATTTTCAGGAAATTATAATCAAAGCAATCAACTATAAAATATCATTAGATTGTTCTACCTCTGAAGTAACGTTATGACTGCATCTTGAACTTTAATATAAAAATTTGTGCTTTATTCATTTTTTCTACCACAACATTTAAAAAGACCCAAGTCTCAGTTTTATACAGAAATTCGTACTGTTTTAGGTCTGATGTTGAAACAGCACAACATATTTATGTCTTGAAAGTGTTTATATTTGTCACCCAAGGCAAACAAAATTACAAATATACTTTTCTTCTGAGCCAGTTGATATGAAAATGTTTGGAGGTAATTTTATCTTTGATTTTGCACTAAAATGATTTATATTTCAGTAATAACATCAGATTTTTTTTCTGAAATTTTTAGGGCAGAACTGAAAGAATAACAGTATTCACTGTCTTTTCAAAACTGTTGCTAGTATGATTATTATCTTGAATAAAAAGCTGCAAAAATGATATGAAATATAAAGGGTTAATTTAGGAATAGTATAAAATGCTGAAAAATAGGAAGTAGTAAGTGTGCTGGCATAGCTCAATTAGATATTGGCATCCATGTAAAGGAGTATGTTACTGAGAAACAAAGTCTGTAAAAATAACTACGCAGACGGCAGCTGGAAGGACATCAGTGAAGTAAAGAGATGTAACATCAAGCAAGATAAAGTTGGAACATCAAGTTTCAGATAGTGCTGGAACACCACGTTTCAGATAACTGAGTTTCCTTGGACCACCGGACTTGAAAGAATCAAGGACAAATCATAAATTTGAAGAACAAAGAAAAGTGTTATACAAAGGAAGACTGTAATGCATCAGACTGAGAAAAAACATCAGACTTGTTGGTATAAATATGAGTGTGCATAAACAAGCTTTGGGAATTTGCCACAGAGAGCTGACAGTATCTGTGTTGCATGCTTGTAGATCCGAAAGGAAAATGTAATAGTAAATCCATATTAACTGAAGCAGTTTATCTCAGTGTACTTATTCTACTTAGTACAATACAGTAATAAGACTAGTTGATCACAATAAATAGTTAAATATACTGTGGCATGCATGCATGTAAATGCAAGTAACAGCAAGAAACCAACAGAAGACGTGGTACATCATTTTTCAAGAACTTTTCAATAAGGAATGAAAAAACGACTATCTTGAATCAGTGAGTCATTTTGCACTTGTCAGAATGGAGTTCTTACTAAAACATTAAAATGATAGAAAATGTCACTTTCTGAACTGTACATATTTAGTATATCATACATAAATCATAATCTAATTTGTCAAAACCCATTTGTTTGCGTCCTGGAGAAGAAAAAAAATCAGTCAGGTGACAACAGTACAACTTCACTGGGAGATAATAAACAGTGACATGTCCTCCTGTATGTTGGTGGGGGGACATTGTGTCTGCTCACATAATAATTTTACAGTGGGTTGCCGTCCAGTCTCAAGAAGTGAAATAACAAGCAGAATTAAATCCAGCCATTTCTGTATTGTTTTTTGTTTTGCTGTATCAACATTGTAGAGACACTATTTTAATTTATGTTGAGTTTTTCTTCCCCATGCATTTGTTTTTTGTGGATCAAATGACATGAAAATGTATGAAATAATCTCTCTGAAACCCTACTGCCAGTATGACTAAATCTAGAAAAACAATTTGACATTTTACAGCAAAATATGGCACTCCCCTACAGACTGCATTTATTTTGAGATTTTAGGGATAAAGGCACGCATACATCCACGTCTTCATGCAATGTGGGCTATTTAGCATTTGTACATATCTGTAGGGTGCTAATGTATTTATAGTGCTAGAAAACATCCTTATGAAAAAACAATGTATATAATGTGCGTCTTTGCATGTGTGTATCTGCAAGCATAGTTAGACAAATATATGTGACTTTTAGTTCAGATTTAATGCCAACAAAGTATAGACATGCTTTGAATATGTAGTGCATATCTCGGACAGATGTAGTACATCTAGTCTTCATGTGAACTTTAAACCAAATATTACAGACCTTTGCACATTAATATATTGTAATACTCAAGGAGACTCATACTTGGTATATATAAACATAAGAACCATCTAAAAACTAAAATGCTGTTTGACATTATTAGTAACATGGTCAGGTAATTACACTTGAACACTCAGTTATACACTTTACTTCAGTTGTGATTACAAATGTAAGGAGTTGTAAGAGCTGGGTTTTATATTTGTACATTCCATTTGCCATTGTTACTGCTAATCCTTTGTTGATATATTAGCATATTTAGAGACAGCAAGCTTTATGTTTATGGATAAATGACTATGATTTCTAATTCTGATATTTTATGTGTGTGTGTGTGTGTGTGTGTGTGTGTGTGTGTGTGTATGTGTATGTATGTGTGTGTGTGTGTATATATATATATATATATATATATATATATATATATATATATATATATATATATATATATATATAAAATTCACGAGTTCATCAAACTGATATCCGTTGACCCACACAACTTCATTCCAGCTATACTGTTCCAACAATACCATAATATTGACTGTAGACCTAGCAAAATTACTAAGTGTGCTAATAGACAATAATTTGAAATGTGATTTACACCTATCCCAGGCGGTCAAAAAGACATATGCAAAACTAGGAGCTATATACAGACTCAAGTCCTTCCTCACTAGTACCACAGGACAGGCAATCACCAGAACTCATCTACTCTCTCTACCCTGCTTTATGCCTCCCCTATCTTCACCAATCTAAAAAAACAAATAAATAAATAAATAAATTATTATCTCACCAAACTAGAATCCCACTACAATAAAATTGCTAAATTCGCTGCCACTTCCCTAATAGGTTCCCCCCACTGCTCTGGCTTACAACAACTAAACTGGCTAGAATTACCCCATTACCTAACCTATGCTCAGCTTCTTACTGCTCACAGACACATTCACCAACTAGAAAAAAATTCCCGCTCTTCACCAATTGTTCCATCCCTACACCAACATTCAAGTCCTCCAATCCTCAAATAAATCCTTACTATAAGTATCCAAATCCAAGAACTCCACTGTCAACTGTCTTTACTCTAACTGTACCCCTAAAGTTTTGGAATCCTGTTCCACATCCTATCATAATTACTGCCAACCCAACTCAATTTAAAGACCTACTCAGGAACTTCCTCAATAATAAATGGCCTTGTCCATGCACTAGTCCTGACTAAACCTTCTTCCTATTACCAGTTTATCAATACTTAAGTACACCACTTTACTACCGTATTATATCCATCATATGTAACTTATCTTACTGGCTTACTTCCTTACCTCATTTCCCATACCTCCCCGTTCATAACTAATATAACCTACTTCTCTTACTCTGCCTCATATGCTTTTCCCTTGCTTCCTCTACTGCTCTCCTTACACCCATTGGCCCTGTTTAACTAACTTTTCTAATTAATACTTGCTCTACTGACCAAAACTGCACATCTTCTGAGTCTTCCTACCTCTTCCCTTACTTCCACTTTCAAGCTGCACTATCACTTACAAAATATGTCCACTGATAAACCTACAGCCTTAACTTGTGTCTAGATCTAATCTACTGCACAGTTCAACTACTGAGTGTAATTGTATCTAATAACATATACCATGTATATTGATGTCATATTTTATACAGTATGATCTAATGCAAATGTGTTCTCATGTGTTTGTAATTTTCTTATATGTATGTAGTTTTTTAATTACCTATGGAGCTTTTCTCCCCGGACCTCTTCTGAAAATGGGCTCTGTCCCAGTTGGACACTCCAAGTAAACAAATATTGAATAAATAAATAAAATAAACTACCAGAACACAAACCATTTAATGCTCAGAAAATCAGAAAGCTATTTTGTGCAATGGAGCTACCCCACCCCCACCCCTGACATGTAAGGGGCTGCATTCCATATACTCCCACAAACAATATATACATATATATTTATATATAGATAGATAGATGTATAGTAACTGTGATATCATACAACCACATGGAAAGGGGCTACTAACTTCTTAACAACTGTGTCACCATCATTCTCCTGGTAACTACAAACTGAACAGACACCATTCTTACATCACAAACCTGAATACCAACAGTAAAATAAGCAGTACAAACGTCATATTAAATAGACGTACCATTCTTGCATTCACTAACCCATTTTTACTCTTTTACAAATACATTAGTAAAAACACATCAATGAACTGCAGTCTACTGAAACACTGAAACTGTAATTTGACAACCAACAAGATTATCAAAAAAAAAAATCAAGGTCTCCTCAGACTCACACTCACACACATACTGTGTGTCTATATATAAATATATACATTAATATATATGTATATGTATGTGTGTGTGTATGTATATATATATATATATATATATATATATATATATATATATATATATATATATATATACTCTTTACTGCATTGTACTGATGTGTTTTTCATTGAAAATGAGACATTGACAGGGAATTACACTACCTATTCATAGTGAAAATGAAGGAAAAAAAATGGTGGGGGGGTTATTCTTTTTGCTTGCACTGCTGTCAGTTAATGTTGGTACAAATCCTTGGGTAACTCCCTTTACTTACACTGCAGTCTGCTTCCACCACTAACTGGCTTTATACCAAAATGATAATTCTGCAAGAATTATCAAACAACAGCCTTTACATCCTTGCCACAATTGCTGCACTATCCGCTCTACTTTGCCTATACTTTTATCTTCGCCTATGTTACACAACCATCCTCACAACTTCCCCAAACACCTTTAATAACCAACACTGATGTTTTCATCTTTATACACACCCAGTCCTACCAATAATTTTAATTTTCACAACTGCACTCCTACCCCGAACCCCAACCTTTCTTGTATAGGAACTTAGGCTAATCCTAAACCAAAAGCCTTCAAAGCTTTAAATAAAAGTGCAAATCTTTTAGTTCCTGTAATGCCTGCGGGTCTCTATCCCACATCTCATGAATGCAACTCAAACACTTTAATTAAGCTAAGGCTTTCTAGATGAGAGGGCCTTGATCCCTCAAACTCTTAGTTAACAGCTAAGGATCTGAACCTGCAGGCATTCACCTAGCTTCTGACATGCCTTAAAGCAATGTCAGAAGCCATGGCGGAAGCTATCCACATCTCCGGATTTGCAATCCGGCATGATAATACCACATGACTTGATGGGAAGGGGTATTTGTCCTCTCTGTGTGGGGCTACAACCCACTGCCTAATTCTCAGCTACCCAGATTCCAAAGCTTTCAGGGCAACTTCCACATGCCCAAACCATTAGACAGCTCCACCTGAGCTGACTAAAAATCAGATTTGGGCACTAATATCTTCAGTGCTTTTCTGCTGCCAAAAAGAGAACTCCTGTGAGTTTTTGCAAGGTGTGACAGTCAGCTAAAGCTGTTCCATTACTGGACAGAGAAGTTCCCTTTCAGGAAAAAATCAACTGTGGCCTTTATTACAGAAAACCTGTGTTTTCTGTAATACTTAATTAAATATGGTATTCTAATATATGCTCAGATAAAGTATTTTTAATGACTGTCACTTGACTTTTGCACACTTTCAAAACGGAGCATTACTTTTTTACTTTTGTGGTAATGCGTTGTTTAAACTAAATTTAAACTATTTTTGTTTGTATGTATGTGGTAAAACTTGTATTATTTTACTTTTGGGGGTTGGGAAAGTGATTATAGTGCCTTTTTATTATGTTTTAACAGCAAAACAGTTACTTTTTTACAACTTACCTGTTTTACTGACTATTGCTTCCAGGCTTCCTGGGAATCAGGCACCTTTTTCAGCTTAATCATGGAATAACCTACCAGTTCCTCAGTTCTACCTTCTTCTTGCCAAAAATAAAATGGTTAAGCAGCCTTTGCCCCACAACAGAATGAAAACGACTCAGCTGCAAGCAGATGATGGGAAAGCTTTTGATGGATTTGGTGGAAAAGGGTATTCTTCTGCAGCACTTATTTTATCAACATATCAACTATGTTACTTTACGTTTGTATCTTTTAAGAATATGAGGGACATTATGGCATGTTTCTGCTTCAGATGAAAAACGATCTTTGTGTAACCTAATTGCTTCTGTGTCTCAAATGGTGATCCACTATTTAAAATGTGCTTATGATTCTGCTGATTCCACCTCCAGGGCTGCTGCCACTGGAACTGTTATGAGGAGGCTTGCTTGCTCGCATACTCAAAACCTTCCTAAGGATGTCAAAGCTGAAATTTTTAATTCTCCTTTAGACAGAGAGTTAGTGTTTGGACCATCTACTGCACAAGTCCTTAAAAAGTGTGGTGAGAGGAGGTAAGCCGATTCAAGGATTCTCTCAGATTTTTTAATCTTCCTTGTCCAAGTTTGTCAAGGGGTTTAACACTACCTCTATAATTTTTCTCAAAAAGCAAAATAAACAAACTCTGCAAGCTGCTGGTAAGCAAACATTTAAAAAAAAAACAATGGCAAGGTGGTTTCAAAAAGAAAGGCGGAACCTCCAAGAACAAAGGGCAGGCTAACAAGCCTGAATGGCTATCAGCAAGAGTCCACTTCCCCTTCCTATCTTGCAAACCTTTAATACTTCCTGAAAATCTGAACCTCCATTTCTCTGTTTGGCAACAGATATTTTCAGACAGATGAGTTTTGAGAGCAATTCATCAAGGTTACAGATGACAGTAACAGTAGTCTCGCCTTTTCGGGGGATACCCCTCATCCACCAAACCAAACTCTTCTCCCTTCAGTCATTCAGCACCTGTTGTGTAGAGATGATAGCACCAGTCCCTCCTCTTCAGCAAGGAGCAGCATTTTATTCAAGAATGCCTCTGGTATAAAACAAAACAAAAATCATGGAGACCAGTTCTAAACCTGTTTGTGATAGTGCCCAAGTTCAAAATGTTATTATTTCATGTATTTTTCATTCCCCATTTATGTTTTCTAGTAACCTTAGATTTAAAAGATGCTCATCATCACATTCTGATAGGTGTGGATTTCAGATGTTTCTTAAGGTTTTCTGTGTTTAGATCACACTCTCCTTTCTCTGTATTTCCCTTTGGTCTTTTTACTGCTTCAAAGGTTTTGACAAAGTGCCTGGCCCATGTGATCACCTACAGCTGACTGCAAGATATTCACATTTTCCTTATTTAGATTACTTGCTTATCCTTGCAGAGTATTTTTCATGGTATCAGGAATCTCACTTGGGTGAGAGAGCTCTTACAAAAACTGGGATTCCAGGAGAACATATAGAAGTCTTGTTTGACTTCTCACAGGATTTATTTCTTGAGGTGTCTATTAGATAACTCAATTGAAAGAGCTTTTCTTCCACAAGAAAAAAGTAGATCTGTATCTAGATCTATTCCTGAGCTTTCCACTCAGATTACTGTCAAAGCCTGGGAATTTCTCAAGATACTGGGTCTCCTGGTATATTATGATTCCCATGATTCCTCTAGCCAGACTTTGCATGAGAAAAATTCAGTGATATATAAAATTTCTTTGATCCCAACATAAACATCTCCAGACTTTCCAGATTCCAGTTTTAAGCTTTTTGAAAAGGGAGATATTTTGCTGGAGAGACCAAATTTATCCAAATCCAGATCTCCAATTTTCCCTTCTAACTCCAGGACAGTCTGTAACAGCAGACATTTCAGACTTTTCTGGGGGAGCAGTGTCTGTGGGGATAAAAATGTAGGGTCTTTTGAAGAGAAAAGACAGACCAAAAACACAAACATAAAAGAGACATTGGCACTTATAAATGCTTGGTCTCATTAAGAACAAGTCTCTCATCTATACCAAAGTTATTTTAGAGTTTATGCTGGACCATTACAGGTGTTTACAGATAGCACCACAGTGGCATGGTAAAAAAACAAACAGTGGCAACCAGATCTTACCTTCTGTGTAGAAAATATGGATCTAGCTTTTTATCACAGTTTTACACTACAAACATCTGACATATAGTAAGAGCACAACTGTGTGGCAAACAAGCGACAAGCTGAGCAGGACCAGGACAGAAATTCAATTGTTTTTTTTTCCCCCCAGGATCAATCCAGCTGTGGGAAAACTTCAAATAGAACTTTTCACCTGCACTCACAACAAACAGTTGACAAAATTCTGCTTCAAGAGTCCATACAAGAAGGCCTGGAAGAAAGATTGGACAGGAATGTTCCTTTATCCATTTCCACCCTTTCCATTGATTTCTGGGGTATTTTTGAAAATTCATAAGGACTCTCCAAATATCACTGTGATGACCTGCTTTTGGCCCAGACAAAATTGGTTCTCCCTTCTTATGGAATTGGCCAGGAGCAATCACCACAGGTTTCTCCATAGATTGCATCTACTCACACAAGACAATGGGAGTTTAATACACCCCAGTTTGAAACAGCTTCATCTAACTGCTTGCTGATTCAATTTTGTAACCTTTTAGGCATCTCTTTCATGAGGCAGTGAAATGGGTACTGAGGGAAGCAACAAAGCCTGCTACTACAAAATCAGGGGACAATATGGCAGTGGTATGGTACACAGATATATAAGGAGTAACAAAAGTTTACCCCCCTGAAGAAAAGCCATGAGTGTATGGGAATGGGCCTTAAGGTCACACCATTTTCTCATAGCAGTGCACATGCCAGGGACATCCAACGTGACTGAGAACAAGTTCAGCAGACAAATACTGCATCCTCATGAATGGTCTCTCAACAACAAATCACCTCAGAACATTTTTCAGAGGTGGGGCAGCCCTTCTTCCCATCTCTTTGCCTAACCCTTAAACATGAAATGCAAACATTTTTTTTTTCAGTATCTTCTTTCTGTAAGGGCAGACATCAACAGATACATTCAGTCATGATTGCCCCCCCCCCCCCAGGTCTCCTACATGTATTTCCAGAAAGCCAAAGTGTGGCAAATGAAGGTCATTCTCATAGCCCCACTCTGGCCTCACTAGATATGGTTCTCCTTGTAGAGTGGCCTCATCTAAAAATAAGACGTTTTCTCCTACTACAGAACCCCAATCTGTTGTTATATACATCTGGGTTGCCTCACCAGGGCATTCATTCTCTTCATCTAATAGCATGGTTTCTCCACTTCCAGTAATGGCCATGGATAACCCAGCCACTGGGGATGCACAAGCCAGTGCATTTCTTCATGCCAGTCCCAAGCCCGGAAAAATGGGGAGGGTTACGTCATGAAAGGCATCTGGTGTAAAACCTCTGCCACATGACACATGTGGACAACAATATAGATTTCCATACCAGATTTGTTGAGGCTCAGGTTAACAACGACTGCCACCAGTACTGTTAGCCAACAGCGTGCTGGTGGAAATTGTGCTACTGTTGGCCGAAGGAGAAGAAAAGGGGGATGGCATGCCCAAAGGCAGGAAGAGAGGAGGAAGGTTAGGAGTGTAGTAGTGAAGGTAGGAAGTCTGAATGTTGGCAGTATGACTGGTATAGGGAGAGAGCTAGCTGATATGATGGAAAGAAGGAAGGTTGATATATTGTGTGTGCAAGAGACCAGATGGAAGGAGAGTAAAGCCAGGTGTATAGGAGGTGGGTTCAAATTGTTCTATCATGGTATGGATGGCAGGAGAAATGGGGTAGGGGTTATCCTGAAAGAACAGTATGCCAAGAGTGTTTTGGAGGTGGAAAGATTGTCAGCTAGAGTGACGTTTATGAAGCTGGAAATTGATGGTGTAATGATGAATGTTGTTAGTGCATACGCTCTGCAAGTTGGGTATGCGATGGATGAGAAAGAAAAAATTTGGAGCAAGTTGGATGAAGTGGTGGTGAGTGTAGCCAAGGGTGAGAGACTGGCGATTGGAGTGGATTTCAATGGGCATGTTGGTGAAGGGAACAGAGGGGATAAGGAAGTGATGGGCAGGTATGGTGTTAAGGAGAGGAATGCAGAAGGTCAGATGATAGTGGATTTTGCAAAAAGGATGGACATGGCTGTGGTGAATACATATTTTAAGAAGAGAGAGGAGCATAGGGTGATGTACAAGAGTGGAGGAAGATGCACATAGGTGGATTATATCCTATGCAGGAGGGCCAGTCTGAAGGAGATTGGAGACTGTAAAGTGGTGACAGGGGAAAATATAGTTAGACAGCATAGAATGGTGATCTGTAGGAGGACGTTGGTGATCAAGAAGAGGAGGAGGAGTGTGAAAGCAGTGCCAAGGACTAAATGGTGGAAGTGGAAAAAGAGTGATTGTGAGGTGGATTTCAGGGAAGAGTTAAGACAGACACTGGGGGGCAGTGAAGAGTTACCGAATAGCTGGGTAACTACAGCAGAGCTGGTAAGGGAGATAGCTAGAAAGGTGCTTGGTGTGACATCTGGACAGAGGAAGGTGGTCAATGAGACTGAGGAAGTACAGGAGAGTATACAGAGGAGCAGGCTGGTGAAGAAGAAGTGGGATTGTCAAAGAGATGAAGAAAGTACTCAGGAGTATAAGGAGATGAGGTGCATGGCAAAGAGAAAGGTGGCGAAGGCTAAGGATAAGGCATATGGAGAGTTGTATGAAGGGGTGGACACTAAAGAGAGAGAAAAGGACCTGTACCAATTGGCTAGACATAGAGACCGAGTTGGGAAAGATGTGCAGCAGGTAAGGGTGATAAAGAATAGTGAGGGAAACATTCTCATAAGCGAGGAGAGTGTGTTCAGCTGAAGGTTCCTCACAGGCTGCCAGTTCAGGCATAGCCATCAGCAGACATGTCTGGATCTGATTGTATGATTTTGTACAGCCCTTTAAAGCTTCACCCATCAGTGTTCCATTTGATGGATCTTACATATTTGGGCCTACTGATAAAGACACACTTTCCCGCAGTGAGCAAGGTGAAAAGACCTTCTCTGCCATGGGAATCCATTTCTCTACCCCGCAGAGACCTTCCAGGAATTGACACAATGGTAAGAACATGTGGTTCCAGAAATCTCAGGGACCTTTTCAAGATCAACATGGGGAATTTTCTCCTAGAGGCAGAAGGGAAAAAAAACATAAGACCCCATCTATTCAGGACAGGGGGTCCAGAAAACCAGGAGTTCTGAGATTCTTTCTCAGATAGACCCTTTCAGCTCTCCTGAAAGGTTGCCCAACTGTTCTTCTTGGGAGACAGTTGGGGGGGACTTATCTTTGCATCCAGATGCCTAGACAGCCATCACAAAAGATTCTTGGGTGCAAAAGATCATATCCAGAGGATATGTCATTCTCGTTTTACAAATTCCCTCACAAAAAAGAAACTGTCTCCCCAATGTTCCACCCAGTCACCTGGAGGTAGCAGCTCTAGAGGTTCAAAAGTTGCTAGACAAAACAGTCATCCAAGATGTCCCACCTGATCAAAGGGGATCCAGTATTTATTCAATGTTCTTTTTAGTGCCAAAGAAAACAGGGGACCTGAGACCTGTTTTGGATCCCAGTTATCTAAATCAGTTTGTAAAGAACCCCACATTTTGGATGAGCATGGTTCAGTCTATTCTGCCTCTTCTACAGAAGGATGACTGGATGTGCTTCATAAATCTTCAAAATGCATACTATTACATCAAAATGAACAGTTGCTCTCAAAGATTCTTGCACTTTCAGCTGGGAGCCAGTCATTACCAGTTCAGAGCCCTGCCTTTTAGTCTCACCACAGTCCCCAGGGTGTTCACCAAATGCATGGCAATGGTAGCAGCTCATCTCAGATTGCACAGATTCAGAGTATGTCCTTATCTGGAGGACTAGCTTCTCAACACACCAATCTCCTAGAAAAAGCTAGAGACTACTTACGCCAACTGTCTTAACTCCTGGGGATCATAGTCAAATTTCCCAAGTGCCATCTTCAACCATTTCAAGTTTTGGAGTTTATACGGGCTCACCTAAATACAGTTAATTGTCTCGCTCTTTTACCCAAAGCAGGATTCTTATCTTGAGATTGCATGTCAGACAAATTTCCTCTCACCCTCTCCTCCAGCAAAAATGGTTCATCAAGCCTCAGGTTTGATGGCTGCAGGGATTACCTTAATACCCAACACTCATCTTCACATGCAAATTCTCCAATGGACTCTAGCAATTCAATTAAATTCAATTCAACTCAGCTTTATTGTCATATGTACTAGAGCTACGTCACATAGTACAATGAAATGCATATTTTGCAAATCCCCCAAAAACACAGGCAAACACAACAATTAACAAGAAATAATCTAAGACAACAAATAGACAATAATATAAATACCAATGTTGTTGTTGTTGTTGTGTCTTTCGGCTTTTCTCGGTTAGGGGTCGCCACAGCAGAACTCCGGTTCTCTAATGACTGGCTTTAGATTTTTATGTGCCGAGTTGCAGGCCCCGATGCACAACCTTCAATGAAGGTATGCCATTCATGCATGTCTCCACACAGAAGACACTCTAGCTGAGAATCGAACAGGACAACATCTTACTGTGAGGCAACAATGCTACCGCAGCACCACCACTGCAGTAATAATATAATATAAATACCAATATCAGTAAAAATGTATAACTGTGCAAAACAGTGCATTTGTGCAAAAAAAAGATTACTTCCCTTCAAATGTGAACCAACCTACAATACTGGAGAGAGAGAGAGGTAGTATGCGAGTTTTATTTAACAGCCTAATAGCTTGGGGTATAAAACTGTCTTTCAGCCTGGTTGCTCTATCTGCCATGCTCCTATAAAGCCCCCCCAATGGCAATCCCATGTTGTACTATTCCTGAAACATACTATAATAGAGTGGGAAAGAATGGTCTCAATTGTACATCTGTAGAATTTCCTAAGGATGGTGTTGGCCATGCAAAACTTCCTCAGCCTTCTCAGAAAATACAGTCACTGCAAGCTTTCCCTACCAGGTCTGTGATGTTATGAGTCCAGGTAAGGTCCTCAGAGATGTTAATACTGAAGACATTCAATGTAGCCACTCTTTCAACCTCAGACTCACCAATATATAATGGTAAATGTTGCCCTCTATTCCTCCTCTAGCAGTACAATGGTCCATTTTTTGACAACCTTTAAAACATCCTATAAAACTATTTCTAGTCTGCAGAAACTCCTTATTGTGGTGGATTCAGTCCAATGAAGTTCGTCAGGGATGTCCCTTTATCCTTCCTCCTCCAAAGTCCACATTAACCATGGATGGCTCCCAATTAGGGTTGGGGAGCAATTCCTGGGATGGACTATTCAAGGCATGTGGTCCCCAGAAGACAACAAAATGTATGCAAACATGTTAGAGATGAGAGCGGTCCTCTTAGAGTTGCAGGCCTTTCAGAACTCTCTTCCTCCAGGGAAAATTGTTATCCAACAGAGAAAAACTGGTAACTAAATGGAGAAAAAGTTCCAAACAGAAAAAACAATAAAACAACAAAGGAACTTCAAAGTAAACTGTGTTAAAAAATATGAGGGGATTTTATTACAGCAAAGCTTTCGAGACTTACTCTTCCTCAGTGCTTCAACAAATACTAAAAATCAATCACATGTTTATACATAACACATAAAAGTAATTAACAAATCATAAGGCAGCCAGAATAAATTATATTAAACAATATAATTAAACAATTTGAGATCTTTTCTTTAAGACAAAGACTAGTTTAATAGTAATAGTTTCATTTAACCCTGGAAAGGTACCTGCATGAAAATAATCTATTTATACTCAGTGCATTCAGTATCCAAAATGTTATCACCCCCATGTAACGTTTTTTTTTACAACAGTAAGCACTCTGAATGTAAAATTATGGGGTTCTTCCATATCAATAATATGCTTTGCTAAAGCATTTCTCTCTACTCTTCTGCGTATATCTAAAAGATGTTCTGTAACACATTCTTTCAAGATCCTATTAGTCTTTCCCACATTCTCTGACAAAATATGAGAATAATATTATTAACATCAAGAAAAGAAAATGTATTAGAGATATGAATTTTAAAACTGGCCATATTTTTTTCTTGGCTGAAAATTCAATTTAAAGGTAAAAACTTATGAACCAATGAAAATAAAGGATTGACCTTTTTACGGCCAGCAAAGGGAGGTCCTTCATTGTATGATATTGATGTGCTAAGTCCATGATAAGTAGCAGTGTGCGACACCCCTGCACTGGCTCAGTAATCAAAGAGCCTCAATCCTCACCACTAACACCAGTGAGGGGCGTGTACATTGGGAGGATGACAAGTACACACACAGTAAAGTACAATTTCCATTATGAGTACACAGAGATCACAGTCAGTCTGGGGCTGGTTTCTTCCTCTCTCTCCAGATCCCCAATAAGACTCCCATGGGCACAGCTATAGGGTTAAGATCTCAGCTGAGTGGTCGAGCCAAAACCTCCAGCACCCTCTCTATACAACCAGTGCTTTGTGTCCCTGCCCAAGTAGCTGACACACACACACACACACACACACACACACACACACACACACACACACACACACACACACACACACACACACACACTTTGAGATCTGATTTGTATACAAACACACAGACACTCCTGGGGAAGGCTGGCACAGGTTCACTAGCTATGCTCCCTTCTGCCCAGACTATAAGCTAGGACCAGCTGCCACCAACCACCCTTACTTATCAGCTACTATAAGGCCCTTACCAAAGAGTGACAAATTCTACTGTGTAATGTACTATTATCCAAATGGTGTGTCCAAGGCTAAGGCTATTTAGGAGTGGACTATACAGTGTTACCAAATGTATAAGCAAGTACTCTCAGAGCTTAAATATCTCTAACAAACCAGCCACAATTAAAAGGTTTAACTATATTTAATAATAAATAATAGATCAAGACAATACTCAGTAACTCAGTACAGTGACAACAGAGTTCAGAATCACAGGAAATATTTCAAAACAACATTGCAAAACAATCTCACATAAATACAGAAAACATTTAGACTGATCTTACTATTTTCCTATCTCTAAGAGAGATACTATAATCTAAGCCTTACTTACAGAGCAAGGCAAATGTAGATGAGAAGTGCTGGTGAGATGGATGTGTTCAGATCCAAAACAATATACAAAATGCACAGACTTTCTCTCTCAGATAGTTCTTAAATTAATAATACATATTACTGCTGGTTTATCTCAGATTATATAATTCTTGTCACCTCTGCCTTAGTTCCCAGTCTAACAGGAACCAACAGAATTTAACATATCTCTGTCAAAAATACGTATCTCTTAGAAGCTGACACTTATCTCTTAGAAGCTTGCCTGAAACTGGAAGTCATAAACCAAGTGACACTTTTGCATTTTAAACCTAGTAATCATTTCTGCCTTAAGACAATAGAAAGAAACTCTAGTTATAGACATTCTGTATTTTTGCTGAAACTGAGAGATAACACAATTGTAAACAATTTCAGCTTATTTTCTTGAGGGTTTGCAAGTTAACTCTGTATGTTCCAGCTTCTTACTATCAAAACATACATTTGCATAGGCATGCAGTTCATACACATTTCTGCTCTTTTCCAGCAGGGTACACTTGTGTTACATTCCTGAAGCTCAGTACAGAACATACAGTTTTCTTACATTTGTAGGACAAGCATACAAATCATATTACTATTCACCAATGACATAGAATTATTTACAAAATTATAGCTAACTGGGCTGGCAGCCTTCACACAGTGCATGAGGATACATTGCATTATGATTCTGAATTATTGCCAGATTGAGAAAGTATAATGGCTACCTGAAAAAGGCCATCTGAAATGCCATTGAAACTTGCTTTTCAACAAAATGTGTCAGTTGTTCATTCAGATGCTAATCTGGCAGCACTACAAACAAATGAGCTTTCTTCATCTTCCCCTTTATCCATATCCCTGCAACTTCCAGAAAGAGTTATGGATCAGAACAATTGATACATTCAGGCACCAGGAAAAAGAGGATGAAGTACAGACAGAGGCAGAACTTTGAACAGAGAACTTATCAAGGCCCGAACACCAGAAGTCGAACGGAGAATGTGAACAGGTAGATTATACTGACTTTGCTATTTTACAGATTCCCATTATAGTTGATGGGGTTTTGAATTTGCCTTCTTTTGAACTGGCCCCATCTATGTATAGTGTTATGAAAAAAGGCTTGAACTTTGTACCATCTAAATATGGAGATCAAAATGAAGTATTGACAAAATTATGTTTATTTGTAAGGGATTTAAATTTGAAAATACTATTTAATGGGAAAGAAAGTATATCTACTAATAAATGTAAAAATAAAAGTTGTTTTATACCTACTGGTCAGCCCCTAGTGTCAGCTTTGCAAAATATGTGTGAAAACAAATGTACAATCTGTTTTACAGCAAGAAAGTTACTACGTATTACAACATTACTCAAGCAGAATCTTCAGCTTTGAGACTACTAGAAACTAATAAAGATATCATTATCAAACAGGCTGATAAAGGAGAGGCGATCATTACTATGGATAAAGATAAGTATTATGCAAGTATGTTTGATATGTTAGCCAATGTAGAAACGTTATGATTGCAGATTTTTTATATGTGGAACAGTTAATTTACAAAAATAATAAATATATTATCTCCCCTCTGTTGAGATATATTGTTTCAAGTTCTAGATGGGTTACACAACTTATTTCAGTGTTTTTGGAAAATGTTCTTAAACCTACATTAGTTTTTGTTAAAAGTTTTATTAAAGATACTAAAGACTTTATAGCTCAATTATATAAATGTCAGTTTGAATTTTTGAAGCAATCTATTGGTGTAATATCTAAATCAGTTTATTTTAGTAACACTAGATGTTAATTCATCATTCACTGTCATTCTAAATTACTAGGGAGGCAAAGGGGTGCAGAAGTTAGCATTGTCACCTCACAGCAAGAGGTTCTCCAGTTTGATTCTTGGCTGGGGTGCCTTCTGTGCTGAGCCTGCATGTCTTCCCTGTGTTTGCATGTGTATCCTAAGGGTGCTCCAGTTTCCTCCCACATTTCCAAGACATGCTGCAGGTGGATTGGACATTCTATATTGGCCCTAGTTGTGAGTGTGTGCATGTGTGTGCCTTCTGGGGAATGTTGGGTGCCGGGCTGGCAACTTGACAAAGTAAAACTCTACTGCCACTTGTTCTGTGGACCGATGATCTGCTATGGTGACTCCTAATGGGAGCAGCTGAAAGGAGAAGAAGACTGCCATTCCAAATGACTATGGTGTACAAGCAGTTAAACAACATTCATGTGAATTCACTGCTAAGTCAGCTCAACAGATAGAAATGATATGTTTATTATTGGATTTAGTATTACGTAATAATGTATTTCTTTTTGATAAACAATTTTATCATGAGGTGAAGGGAGTTGCAATGGGAACAATGGTAGCTAATATTTATGTTAACATTGCACTCTCTTTGTGAGAAGAACATATGTTTTAACAAAAATGGTTTATATATTAATAATGTGATATTTTACAAATGTTTTTTGATGATATTTTTTCTTATTTGGAAGGGTAGTTCACAACTTCTGAATACATTTACTGTGTATTTACATCTGAATAGTACATTTTTAAGTTCTAAATCAGTTTGCTCTATTAAGAGTATTAATATTTAGATATAAATATTTTTATTCAGGAAGGGAAGATAGGTACAAAAATCTATAAAAACAATGTGCAGACATCATGTTACTTGCATGGGAATAGTATGCATCTTAATTATGTCTACATGGGCATAGTTCTTAGTCAGTTCCTTGCAGCAAGTAAGTTAAATACCAAGGATGATGACTGGGTAGAACAGATGAATAAAATGTTTATTGTTGTAAAGAAAACATTAGTCGGGGTGATATAGTTTTGGATACTGAATGCACTGAGTATAAATAGATTATTTTCATGCAGATGCCTATCCAGGGTTAAATGAAACTGCTACTATCAAATCTGTCTTAAAGAAAATGTCTCAAATTGTTTAATATAATTTATTCTGGCTGCCTCATGATTTGTTAATTACTTTTATGTGTTATGTATAAACGTGATTGATTTTTAGTATTTGTTGAAGCACTGAGGAAGAGTAAGTCTCGAAAGCTTTGCTGTAATAAAATTACATATTTTTTAACACAGTTTACTTTGAAGTTCCTTTGTTGTTTTATTTACAATTGTTATCCAAACAGACAATATGTCAGTGATATGGTACAACAAACAAGGGAAAACCAAATCGTACCCCCTTTTCTGAGAAACAATGAGACTCTGGCAGTGGGTGATCTCCTCCAATTGCTTTCTTGTAGTAATGCATATACTAGGGAAATCCAACAGTCTAGCAAAAAAAAAAAAAAATCAGCAGGACTATCCTGATGCCTCACAAGTGGTCTCTCAATCATGATGAAAATTATCTTTTGCCATTGGGGTCAACCTTGCTGAAATCTTTTTGCTTCTCCCCTCAACAACAAGTATAGCAGGGTCTTTGCCCTTATTCCCCCTCAGGGGGAGTCATCGAGAGATGCTCTACTCCATGTCTGGCCCTTTGGTCTCCTATATGTTTACCCTCTCCTACCCCCAATCCCCAAATTTCTTCAGAAAGCATTCCAATTGAAGAGCAAGATAATCCTCATTGCCCTCTTTTGGCCTTGGTAAGTTTGGTTCCCCTTCTATGGTCTCACCTACTATATCCCCCTTGGACATTGGACCCCATTCCAGATCTGCTATCACATTTGTCAGGGATGACTCATCTGGACATTACAGGCCTCAGACTGACCACATGGTTTCTCCCATTCCAATGATGTCTAGACAGTCCAGGCTTTCCTCTCCTGTTTGCTAAATCTTGTTTGCATCCCCAAAACCTTCTATAAGGAAGATTTATAAAAGTAAATGGAAGAGATTTTCCTTTTGGGCACACAAGAGAAAGTTGGATCCTTTCACTGCTCCTATCTCTACTGCTTTAGATTGGGTCTATATTGAAACATCGAATGCTGAAAACAGCGAACGATGTTTCATCGACACATTTTCAGCGAAAGCAGAAAATGTCAAAACCACAGAACAGCTATTCCAACCAAAAAAAAAAAAAAAAAAACATTAACCACTTCCAAATACATACACACGTTCCCTAGCCCTAATTGTACCCCCCCAAAAAACAGTAAACAACTAAATACACATATACACGTAACCCAACCATACATCTAACAAAAAAAAAAGTAAACATTTTAAAACATATGCACTTATCTTAACCCTCACCCTAACCTTAAGGTCAGTAACTCTTGTACATTCACGCAAACAGTTCCAAACACATACACACTTACCTTAACCCTAATTCTACCCCGCAAAACAAAAGTAAACAGCTGAAAACACATACACACGTAACTCAACCATACATCTAACAAAAAAAAAACAATAAACACTTTCATACATATGCACTTACCTTAACCCGCACCCTAACCCTAAGGTCAGTAACTTTTGCACATTCACGCTCGGGAGCTATACCGGACAAGGGACCACACTACTCTGCAGAACACGGCAAAGCAACAAAGTGGTCAAGCAACTTCTTTCCCAGGGAAAGAATTCACTGAACAGCCGCTTTGCTGTTTTGCCTGTTCGCTCTGTATGTGTCGACGAAAATGCATTCGACAAAATGCGTTTTCATCATTCAAATAGGAACCCCTTTAGATTTTTCTTGCTTTAATTTTTCAAAGTGGTGCTAGTTTTTCCACCATGAAAGTTCAGATAGCTGCCATCTCTGACTACCACATAGGAGATAATGCTTCAACTCTAGCTTCATCCAATATATGTAAAGCATCCCTTAATGGTACCTTTTTGCTTAGACCTCTGATAAAGGATCCTACTCCACCTTGGGACCTTACTATTGTATTACAGAGCTTGGTCCAACCCCCCTTTGAGCCCTCGGCTAAGTCAGATCTCAAATTTCTTTCTTGGAAAACAGTCTTTCTTTTGGCCATTACTTTCTATGAGGCAAGTTTCTGAACATCAAGCACGCTCTTCAAAACTGCCTTATTTTATTTTCCATAAAGATGGAATTACATTATGTACCCCTCCTTTCTACCCAAAATTGCCTCTGAAACAAACATCAACCAAGTTATCAATTTCCAGCCTTCTTTCCAAATTTTAACAACAAAGGAGAATACATGCCTCACCTTTTAGCTGTACATAGGCAACTTTGTTTTTAGCTTCATAGGATGGAGGATTTTAATAAACTGACTAACTTTGTTTCCTTTACCAGTAACAAATTGGGAAAACCAGTATCTAAAGTTACCTTAGCCTAATGGATAACATATTGTATTTCCTATGTTTGCTTTTTAAGAGGTGTAACCTAGTCAAAATCTCTAAAAGGTAACACAGAGAACAAAAAGCACACACTCCTGCCAAAGGTAGCTCTCACACACACAGTGAAGTCCAAAATAAAAACAAAATGTGAGCACACCAACAAAGCTGAGCAGAGACAAATGAAGCGTTTTTCTTCCAAAACTGATTTTTAGAAGTTTTTATTGTAAAGGTATAAGTGCTTTTGCGGGGTTACCGCTTCCTCAGATCCAAATAAAAATGACAATTTAAAAGACAAACAATATATACAAGTTAAAACCACGTTATTCTTAATTAACAAATCAAATTCAGCATCTTTTAATTAATGCTGGCTTTAAAGGAACACTGGCATTTAGCCCTGGATTTCTATGGGCTTGTAATGCTATTTATCCATTTCACCTCCAAGTTCTCTAGATAATTATCCGTATCACCACATCTTCATGCCAGGTCTAACCTGTTGAAGAACTCTAAAATGAAAAACATTATGTCCTGTGTTGCCTGTATGTACTGCCAAAGCATTAGTATGAACATTATTCCTTATATTGCTAACATGGTCCAAGACCCTTTGAGCTGATGCATTGTTTTTCCTACACAGAAACCATGACACTGTGTGCAAGTTGCTAAATACACTAAGGTGTTACTGTTACAAGTGGCAAATAGCCTTGGAACAAACTCCTTCCCAGTGTTGGGATGAATGAATACTTGTTCTTTTACAATAAATGAACATGCTTTGCATTTCCCACAGGGGAAACTTCCTGTTCTTTGTACAGGTTCTACCCCCAAGGACTTTGGACCATAACACTTAACTAGATCTATGGCTACATCATCTGCCTTCTGGACCAGAGATTCCATTGATGATATTTGTGCAGCTGCCACTTGGTCTAATGCTTATACATTTATTGCTCATTACAAGTTGGATATCTTCTCCAGAAACCGGGCTACATTTGATTCAGTGGCTCTCTGGAAAATCCTTCCATGAGGGCCACCCAAGGTTATCTTAGCCGAGGATCATTGAGGGATGAATGAAAATGACAACATCAGATATAACAGTAATGTACTCAACATAGCTATGCATCTTTGTTGTCCATTTTCATTCTTCTTCAACTTCCCTCCCCCCTTCTCCCTATGCATGCCTTTGGGAGTGACCTGATTTACGTTTTTTGCTAGGAACCATAGATGTCCTTCGTGTTTCACTATTGAGTCATCACACTTGGGTTATCCTGCCAGGGTTAGCCCTCAGTCGGCCTGAATACCAGAGGCTTAGTATTTCTGCATCGGTTGCTGTCACTCCAGGACAGACGTCAGGTTGTCAGTTGTAAAAAATCAGGCAGCTGACGCCATTACATCAGTCTTTTTTTGCTGAGAAACCCAAAGCAGAAGCAGTTCACACGAATGCTGGTCGGCCGCTACCTGAGTTTTCATTTCCGAATTGAAGTTGAAGTCTTCTAAAGCTAAGTACTCCATTGGGGATCCTTTTTTCTTGCTCTAACCATTGTCAGAAAAAATTAACAATTGTCTCGCCTGTGGAAAGCAAATACCACACCGAGACTTCCGTTCTTACTGCTTTACCTGTTTAGGCCCAGACCATGATGTCCCTCGCTGTCGCTTTTGTGCTTTGTTCAATGCCAGAACTATACATTGTCGGGCCCTTATTGTAGCTAAATAATTTTCCCTCTCAGTCCTTATATTCTGATATGACTTTGATAAGCAATCAGACTACCAATCTTCCAAAAAAAGTAAGGATAAAGACAGAGACAGACCGTACAGGTCCATAACTGCCAATGATGCTTCCGTTAAGCTAGTCGTCAGTTCTCTGGTCCTCAGTGAGGTGCTTTCACAGCCCCTGATGCCCACTTCTGTGGATTCACAGGCTGCTACAGAGACCCATTCAAAGTCCGGAATGCCGCAAGACTTCTTCGACTAAGGATCCTGCGGATGTCTCTACCTTGGATGGGTCCGGAGCCGCTGAGCAGGCACCGGCTTCTGAGAAAGTTCTTTGTACTACCGATACTCAACACAAACCAATGACTTCTTTCGTGTCTTCACTTCTTTCTGAAACTACAGGGTTTCTAAGGCCCAGGGTATGAACTATACCTAAAAACTGATGACCCAAGCTCAGGCACCTGCTTCCATGCCTCAATCTCAAATAGTTAAAATGCCAGAAGACATTATTATGCTTATTAGGGGAAGCCAGGCTACCCTTTCCAAAAGAAAAAGAGACTTGTCCCAGTATGAACAGGAGTCTGACGACTCTGAGGTTTCTGAATATGAAGACATGCAACCTTTCTCTGCTTATGAGGATTCTGATACAGAGGAATCCATTCCTTCTATCTCTCCTCCCAAGGATTTCTCATTTGGGGAAACCCTACATACTTTAAGGGAGCATTTCTAATGGGAATGTCAGGACTTTCCTCAGTCAAAAAAAGAGACTCAGGGAATTCTTAGATTTACCACAGCACAGACCTTTAGCCATTCCTCCTGTCCTGGATGTTGTGGATGATGTTTTTATGGCATCCAGTTTGACTACTGACACCCTTCCTCCTGCTCCCAGGAAACCTGACAGGTACTACAGAGTCCCCGACTCTCACAAATTCCTTTTCAAAAATCCTACTACTGACCCAGAGGTCATCTCCCAAGGACCTAAAGGAATTAAAGCAACCTCCGCTAAGAATCCCTCCCCCTCAGACAGGGATTCCCGAGCTTTAGACAGATGGGGTAAAAATGTATACGCCTCTGCAACTCTTGCTATTAGAGCACTAAATTGTCAGTTCCACATGCTGAAATAGCAGCAGCATACCATGGAACTCCTCAAACAAAAATTATCTTCCTTTTTTGCTTGTGCAGAAAATAAAGAATTACAAGAGCTTATGCATTATGCAAGCCAAGTTACTAAGCACACCTTGCAATGTGGCTTTGATGCCCTAGAAGCATCTTGCAGGGCAGCAGTCACTGGTTCTGTCCTTAGAAGGCATGCTTGGCTTAAGGAACAGACCTTGCCAGACCATGTCAAATCAAAATTATTGGATGGACCATTGAACAAAGAATCTGTTTGGCACCAAGGCAGAAGAGGTCTTAAAAAAGATGGAAGAAAAAGCTAAATCTATGCAGACAGTTAAAGACATTTTACAGGTCCAGCCTCTGAGGTTCACTAGGCATTGCCCCTCCAAGCACTGGTCCTTTCCGTCCCCCACCAGGCCAGCTCATCCAAGACCCAGGGGAAGCAGACCCCCCCCAGACAGCAGTCCTAGGGAATGCAGATATCTAAGCAATGGAGTTCCTCCTCTTCAAAAACATGGAGTGCTAAGTCACCCCCTTATGGTAAGAACTTACAATGACTTTACACCTCCACCCCTTACCTCTGCCCACCTGCTTGTGCCCCAAGGAGGAAAACTCTCCTTCCATGCAAACAACTGGGCCTCTATTACCAATGACCGATGGGTCCTCAACATAGTGTCCCAGGGATACAAATTTTATTTCCACACTCTGCCAAACCCAAAAGGGTTCCCAGATCTTCCTCCAAATCAGTAGGCAGAGGCAAAAAAGCCAGTCCATTCCCTGCTCTCCAAGAGGCCAATACAGCATGTTCCTGCAGGCCAGATGGGACAAGGTTTCTATTCCAGACTCTTCCTGGTACCCAGAAAAGAGAGCACCAGGCACCCAATCCTTGCTCTATCCATTCTAAACACCTTTCTGGTGATACCAAAATTCAAAATGCTAACCCTCCAGCAGCTTCCAAGGATGCGTGCTTAGCCACCCTAGACCTAAAAGAGGCCTACCTACATATCCCAATCAGGGAATCTTGCAAGAAATATCTCCGTTTCAGGGCAGGATCTATGCACTTTCAGTTCTCTGTGCTTCCCTTTGGCTTATCCACTGCTCCCAGAGTTTTCACAAAATGCCTGGCTCCAGCCATGGCTTTTTTGTAGACAAAGAAATATTCAAATTTATCCTTACTTAGACGATTGCCTGATTCAGGCAGACAGTCAGGAAAAGCTGTTACAGCACCTGACCTTTGTAAAGGACCTACTAACCTCCCTGGGGTATACAATCAATGAAAAGAAATCAAAACTAGTCTCCACACAAAAAAACTGTATTCCTGGGAGCAAGCCTGGACACAGCATCCCAGATGGCATTCCTTACTCCAAAAAAACAAGCCTACCTGGCAGGCCACTTCTGTCAACTAGCCAACAGAACCCAGTTATCCGCAAGGAAAATCCTGCAAGCTCTAGGGTTCATGGGCTCCTGCATTCTACTTATTCTATATGCCAGACTGCACATGAGGAAACTACAATGGTACTGAAAAAGCCTTTGGTGTCAGCACTCTCAAGACCTGGAAACTATCATACCCATGATACCCTGTCTAAGGAAAGATTTTCTTTGGTGGGCAGCAGCATGCAACCACAACAAGGGCCTTTCCTTCTCACAACCCCATGCCACCCAGACCCTCACCACAGATGCATCAGACTATACCTGGGGTGCACACCTGGATGGCAGGTTCATTCAGAGCCACTGAAGCCCAAATCTAATACATCTGCACATCAACCAAAATTAGATGCTAGCTGTTCAGCACACCCTGACAGCTTTCAGACCCCTATCTCCCTGGGGCCTCTAGTGATCAAAACAGACAATACCACAGTGATGTGGTATATCAACAAGCAGGGATGGACTCATTCTTATCCTCTCTACAGGCTTGCCATGACCCTTTGGAACATGGCCTCAGCCATGCAAATACACCAGGTAGCACAATTCCTGCCAGGATCCCTAAACTCTCTGGCAGACAACTTAAGCAGAAACCTGCTAGATCCACATGAGTGGCAGCTAGTCCACAGAACCTTTGACCTTGTAACCTAGAAATGGGGCACCCCGAAGGTGGACATCTTTGCCTCCCACTCCAATCATCAGCTCAGCAAATTCTGTACCAGAGAACCTCACAGCAAGGCCTGGAAAGTGGATGCTCTATCCTTCCAATGGGTAAACCTCTCAATCTATGCATTTCCCCCTCTACCACTCATTTCAAGGGTACTGCTCAAAATAAGGGAGGAAAAACCAAGAGCAATCTTGATTGCCCCAGACTGGCCACGCCATCACTGGTAGCCTCTGCTGCACAGCCTGTCACCCCTGCCACCATGGCACCTTCCTCAGATCCCAACACTCCTGACCCAGAAGAATGGAGAATTCATACATCCACAATTGCAGACCCTGAACCTGGCAGCCTGGCTTATTCCTTGACCTCTCCTCCAGCTGCCAGCCTAAGCAAACAAGTCCTGGATGTTATACATGAGGCCAGATGCCCCAGCACTACAAAATCCTATTCTGACAAGTGGAAAAGGTTTTGCATCTGGATCCAGGCTAAGGGAGCCAAAACAGCACAGCCCCCCTACCTCTCATCCTGGATTACCTAGCAGAACTACTACACAGGGGTCTATCCTTCTCTTCCATTAAAATTCATGCCTCTGCCATCTCTGCTTATTACAGCACAGAGCCACCTCTCTTCTCACACCCTCTCAAACAGTTCCTAAGAGGGGCTAACAACTTAAGGTCACCCATAAGAGCTACTACCCCAGCTTGGGACCTTAACTTTGTGTTGGAAAAGCTCACCATACCCCCACTTTGAGCTTGCAGCTTCAGCAGAGTTAAAATTTCTCTCTTGGAAAACAGGCTTCTGGCCATCACTTCAGCTAGAAGAGTTTCAGAGCTACAAGCACTCATGGCTGTAGAGCCCTTCATCCTTTTCCATGCTGACAGGGTCTCCCTCAGGACTAACCCATCCTTCATGCCTAAAGTGGTGTCCAGTGTGGCTCTCAACCAATCCATTCATTTGCCCACCTTTTTTCCCTAACCCAAAAAACAAGGGGGAAAGGATTTTGCACTCTCTAGATGTGCACAGCTCAGATTCTACCTGGATAGGACTAAATCTTTTAGAAAAACTGACCAATTGCTAGTCAGCTTTGCAGCAGGGGCAGAGGTCAAGGCCATATCCAAACAAACAATCTCCAAATGGATATCACACTGCATCCATTTCTGCTACAAACAGCAAAGGAAACTGTCCCCAAAGGGGGTCAGGATGCATTCCACCAAGCAACCTCCACTTCTGCAGCTTTTCTCAAAGGGGTCTTCACCAGGGACATCCTGGAGGCTACAACATGGGCTTCTGTACATACCTTCACCAAGCATTACCACCTGCCTATCTTCTCCAAATCCAGGGCAGGCTTTGCCACAGCAGTCTTGCAGGACATCCTAGCCAACCCCCAGTCTTCTTGACTGCCTCCACCCTTTTCTTCAGCTTTGGGAATCAACCCAAGTGTGATGACTGCAACAGTGAAACATGAAGAACATAGTACAGTTGTGTACACTTACTATAAATGTAGATGTTAGAGTGTATTGGTTTCCCACCCTCCATCCCCCTTGTCTCGCTCTCTCTTCCTCTCTCCTTACACGGAATTTTTGGTATTTACTTTCTACTGGTGGTGTTCTTCCACCATAACCTAGCTCCCTACTTGGGGGCTCCTGACAGTTGGGGCAAGAAAAACGGATGTAATGGCGTCGACTGCCTATTTTATACCACTGACGACCTGACGTCAGTCCTGGAGCAACAGCAACTGATGCAGAAATACTAAGCCTCTCGTATTCGGGCCGACTGAGGGCTACCCCTGGCAGGATAACCCAAGTGTGAATGACTGCAATAGTAAATACACTCAAACATCTACATTTATGGTAAGTGTACACAACTGTACTTTGCTGTTTGAACCCATATTCAGTAACTATACTGTTTTCTTTCTTATTATAACTTGTATTCTAGATTGATATATAGTAGGGGTTGGGAGGGTGGCCTAATGGTTAAGGTGTTTGCCTTACAAACACAAGGTGCAGGTTTTGAGTCTCACAAGGGATAATTGGCTAGGCTTAAAATGGCTTGCAAGGGTAGTTAGCTTAGTACTAACCTATGAACTGCAAACCTCGATCTGAGGTGATGCAGTAGTTGGGGTATTATAAGTAAAGGGAAGAGCTTGAGAGTTGGATCCAAGAATATAGAGAAAAACGGACTAGTCAGACCTGAGACCCATTCATTGAAGAAGAATGAAAATGGACAACACAGATGCATTGTTATGGTGAGTACACAACTTTTATTTTCTCCAGAATATGTCCACTTTAGAATGACTGTGACCACCGTGACCACCGTAGCCCCCTTTTGGCTGAGACAAGTTTGGTTTCTCCTTCTGTGGCTTCATCTGCACCCTCCCTGGGGTCCTCAACCCCATTCCAGGTCCAATTTTTAACCCCTCAGATCAATCTCACCCAAGCCTTCAGTCCCTCAAACTGACCACTTGGTTTCCCCCAGTTCTGATGATGACCAGAGATCCCAAGCTTTCAGAAAGAGTTACTCACATCCTGTCTTTTTCCCAGACGCCTACCACTAGGAAGGTGTATGAGAGTAAATGCAAAAGATTTTCTATTTAGATCTCCACCTTTCTGCCCTCTTGGATGGTATTCTTGATTATTTGGTAGATCTTTTTCATTCTGGTCTACGCTACTCGACTATTAAAGTTCATTTGGCTGCCATTTCCAATTTCCATACTAGAATGGAAAACACACCAGCTGCAGCCTTGAAACATTCTAAAACTTTGTTGAAAGGTACTTTTCTACTCAGACCTTCAGCACAAGACCCATTTCCTCAAGGGATTTCAATTTACTGTTACAAGTTCTCACCAGACCCCTTCCTTTGAATTTGTTACTACAGTTTCTCTGAAAATCTTGTTTCAGAATGCACTATCATTGGATACCATCACTTCAGCAAGAAGGGTTTGAGGGCTTTAAGCCTTATCTTCCATTCCAACTTATAAAAGTTTTCCACAAGGACAGAGTTATTATTAGAACCAACCCATCTTTTCTGCCTAAGATGACCTCGGAATCGAATTTGAATTAATCTCTACATTTACCAATTTTCTTCTCCAGTTTCAGTAACAAGGGAGAATACTTCACTGTCTAGATGTTCATTGGATGTTGAGATTTTTTTTGTATAAAACTAAGAATTTAGTAAAGTCGGACCAGATCGGTCTCATTTTCCAAATCTCAACAGGGCAAACCTGTCTCAAAAGTGACTCTGTCCAGATAGCTCTCCAACTGCATTTCCTTTGCCTACTTCTTAAAGGAAATTCTCTTATCTAGTAAACCTAAAGCTCATTCTACTAAAGCAGTTGCTACTTCTATTGCTTTTTTTGCTCAGGCCTCCAACTTTAACATTCACACTTTTGTGAGCAATTAGAAACTAGATGTACAGTCTAAAGCTAGATCTTCCTTTGGCCTGGGGTCTTTACTAGCTGGGGACTGTGTCCCACAGGTTGAGAGAGAGAAAAAATACATTGGATATGAAAGTTGTGTACTTATCATAACAATAGATGCATGTTGTCTTCTTCCATCCATCTCAACCAACCATTCCTCCTTCCCCCCTACCAAAATGTGTCATGTTAGTTCTTCTCCTGGCTGACTGGGTAGACCAATGCCATAGTGCTCCTTTGGGAGGCCTATATAATTTCCTGGCCCTTTCCTGTTTTTCCTATCTGTTTGGCGAGGCCTAGGATTTTTCAAAGCTTCTATAAGTTCTTGAATAAGGCAAACTCATTCTGAAGAGATACTGCTAGTGCAGGGCATTATGGGTGGAGAATGAAGCGCTCAAAGACTGAAGATTCTGAATGTGCCAACATTGGATCCAAGTTGGATCTTGTACAGCAATAGGCTGAGATGGACAGAACAAGACAAAATTGATCTATTGTTATAATAAGTATATAACTTTTTACTTATAAATTGCTAAAAAACAGTTTTTCTTTCAAGAAACAGCATTTATTTCACTTTTAGAGTCTAGGGAAACTGTTTAAAGTGGCGTTTACTGTATTTTTATGTGGGGAAAAGTGACTTTTTTTGCAAATTTCCTGTTTTACCAACTTTTGCAGCTAAGCTTCCCTTTGGAAACAAACAGCATTTTTGGCTTGACCATGGAAAAACTACCAATCCCTCAGCTGGCCCTTCTTCCAGCCACAAAAAGAAAAAGGTAACTAAGCAGCCTTTGCCATCACAGCAGGATGATAATTTGCCATCTCCATTTCTGTCTTTGGCAAGATATAGGTTCTGAAGGAGATCCATCTAGGATAACAATGGCTGTGAGTAGAAATTCTTTCTTTCCGTGGGATTCCTCCTCATCTACCAGACTAAATCCCTCTTCCCTCCTATCCTACAACATATTTTGTCTCAGGGGGTGACAGAAGTAGTTCCTCCTTCCCAGATGGCAAAAGGGGTTGTATTCAAGAATGCTTTTAGTGCCAAAGAAGGAAAATCCCTGAAGACCAGTGCTGGATCTTTCTTTCGTGAATAAGTTTGTGATAGTGTCCACGTTCAAAATACTTTCATTCACAACCTGCTACCCCTTCTTCATTATTTGGGTTTTTTAGTAACCTTAGATTTAAAAGATGCTTATTGTCACATTCTTGTTCTTCAGGAATTTGTTAAGTTTTTCAGTGTCTGGACCACATTATCAGTTCTCTCTGCCTTACCCTTTGGGCTATCCACTGCTCCGAGACTGTTCACAAAGTGTTTGCATTCTGTCATAACTCATTGCAGGCCATAGGCTACATTCATTGTTCCTTATTTAGACAACTTACATATCTTTGTAGACTCTTTTACAAAGTGTCTGGAATCTCTCATTTGGGTATATGATCTGTTACACAGGCCGAGATTCCAAGAGAAGACAAGTCTTTTTGACTCCATCACACAGGACTGTGTTTAGGGTTACCACCTGTCCCACTTTGCGAGGGACAGTCCCTCTTTGGGCAGTTGTGTCCTGCAAAGAAATCGAAAAAATGGCAAATGTCCTGAGATTTTAGGACAAACATATTTCCTATATTTTACATAATAGTTGCATAAAACAGTTATTCTGTATCTGAAACACCTAAATGTTATAAGAAACAGAATAAGCAACTAAAATGCTATAAGAATAAGCTTTTATTTGGTCAAAAACCTGAAGTTCTGGCCTTTGTACTGGCCATGAGTATGTTTTGCCCTGCAAAAATCTGACATTTGTACAAAAATGTCCCACTTTGGGCATTTGAAAAGGTGGCAACCCTTACTGTGTTTCTGGCATGACTGCTATACACCTCTGTGCAAAGAGCTTTTTTTCCACAGGAAAAGATTGTTGTGTTCTAGTCTTGTGCCACTAAATGGAGACAGAGGAAGGCAGAAGAAGGAACACAGAGTTAGTGGATGTGATAAGGACTGGATGTTCCCGTTCCTGTTGGACTGAGGTTTCTGTTCCTATATCTAGATCAATTCCATTTTTTTTCACTTAAACGTCTGTCAAAGTGAGGTAATACTTCAGGATTATGGATGCCATGGCATTCATGAGTATTATAATGCTTCTTGCAAGACTCCACATGAGAATGATGCAGTAGTACCTAAAGTATGTTTGGTCCTACCATGAACACCCATTGTCTTTTCAAATTCCAGTTCCGGGATATTTGAAAAGAGAAATTCCTTGATGGAAACATCAAATATCCCTGAATCCAGGTTTCCCATTCTTCTCTCTTGTTCCAAAGCAGTGACTACAGACATCTTGAAAGTCTCCTGAGGAGCAGAGGCAAGGTAAATAAAAGTGCAAGGTCAGTGGGACAAGAAGGACAGACCAAAGACATAACACAATAGATATGCTAGTTGTTATAAAGGCTCTCAACTCTCTGAATCATCTGTGGTGCTCAGGACCTCATCTAGTTGTTACACACAATACTACAGTGATGTACATAAACGTGCAATGGGGAACCAGATCTTACCCCCTTTGCAGGCTAGGCATGTTACCATGAGATATAGCTTTACAGCATAATCTCACTCTTCAGGCATTTTGCATTTTGTCAGAGCAAAATTGTGTGGCAGAGCAGTACAGAGGCAGATCCTCATGAATGGAAACTAGATAAGGGGGTCTCCCAAGATTTGATCAGTCTGCTGGGAATTCCTCGGGTAGACCTTTTTACTTCCTCTCTAAACAATCAACTGGCACAATTCTGTTTCAGGACTCCATGCAAAAAAGCCTGGAAGACAAATGTCTTTTCCTTTCCTTGGATAGGAATGGTGCTACCTGTGTACTTAAGTGAGCAAACTTCCCAGACTCCTGTCACTAATTTCATGGAGAGGGATTATTTACTGGGATTTGCAAAGAAACATATTTCTGCCTTTTCGGTGTCTTCAGACACTTCAAGCACTAAAAGGAAAAGGATGCTTTCTTCTTCTGATATGGGTGTTCAATCAGGAGACCCGACATTACAGTGGTTGACTGTATGTCAAGAATTTCATAGCAATCTGAGGACTCTGATTCTGGGGAAAGTATCGCATTTCCATCCTGAGAAGATGTCTTGTTCTGAAACTAAGATGAAAGAGGTTTTTCTTTGGGAACAGTCTGAAATTCCCTTGGCATAGAAAATGTATTATAATTTATTACAGTTACAATGCCAAAACCTGCAACTACCCCTCCTAGACTGCCTGATTTAGAGAATGTTTTTGTCACAGCTTTTCACCTGACTGTCAACTTTCTGTTTCCAAGAAGTCAGATAGGTTATATAAGGTACCCCAGACATATAAGTACCATCTTTCTAATCCTAAAAGTGATCCGGTGGTTACTTTTGTGTCCAGATCTGTAGCTGCTAAACAGGTTTTTGATGGTAATCCTAGTCCCTCTGACAAGGATGAGAAAGCAATTGATAGTTTGGACAAGAACGCATTCTTCCAATACTTTAACTTTCAGGATACTGAATTAACAAGCTAATAAGTTAAACGTTTTTATTGTTACATTTTGAGAACATGCAGAAGCTGATGGTTAAACTTTCTTCTTCTGTGGTAAAGAATTCAGTAACAACTTCTATGATATACCATACCACTGTGATATACAGGTGACCAAACATATTTTAAAGGAGCCATAACGCTATTGTCTTCTTCCAGAGCTGATTCAGGTTGCTGCTTCAGGTTTGAGGAGACTTGCCTGGCTCTCTTCTCAAAACTATCCTCAGGATGTTAAATCTGAAATTTTAAATTCTTCCTTAGATAAAGAATTTTGACTGGCCCTTAAGCAGCTGAGATACTTAAGTGTGATGAAAGAAGAAAATTGATGCAACAATTTTTTTTCACCCCTGCTTCTTCAAACCAAATGCTATTTTTCCCTCATCTTCAACTTCTTTTTCAAGGAGGCAATTTAAATGACAAGATGTAAAACGGACCTTTACAAAGCAAATGCAAGGAGGATCAAAAAGAAATGAAAATCCAATAAAAATCGAAATTGGCCTTCCCTGTCAGCATAACAATCCATCTTTTCAGATTCTTCCCCCTCCCACTCTGATAAACGTTTAAAGTCCTTCAGACTTCAGCTTCCATTTTTTGCATTAGATAGTTTTCAAAAAGATGCATTCTGGGAATTATCAAGCTGGAGTGCCCTTGGCAATTAAAATCCCTTCCTGTTTTCCAGGGGATTACCCTTGTCAGGGGAACCACACCTCTTTCTTTCCTTCCATCCTGCACTACATGCTCTCTCACAGAGGCATTAGACCTGTGCCCTCCTACCTCCTAAGCAAAGACTTTTATTTGAGGATTGTTCTAGTGCACAAGACAGAAGGCCTGTGCTAAATCTTAAATATCTGAACCTGTTTTGTCAAGGTTCTTTTGTTCAAAATGTTATCTCTTCAGTCTCATGTATATCTAATCTCCTCTCTAGTTTCATGGTAAAGATGGATCTAAAGGTGTTTCTTAAGATTTATTGGGTCTAGCTCAAATTATCAGTTATCTGTGTTATCCTTTGGTCTATGTATAGAACTAAGGGTATTCACAAATGCCTAGCTCCAGTCATTGCTCATTGTAGAATTGAAGACATTTGCATTTTTCTATACTTAAATGATTGTCTTATATTTTCAGATTTTTTTTCTTTCCAGCTGTCAAGAGTTTTTTCAGTTGTTCAGAAACTTCTACTCAGTCTAGGGTTCCAAACCAACCTGCAGATGTCTCCATCTAATCCCATCAAACAGAATGATTTTTTTCTAGGATGTTTGTTGCACTTGGCCCTAGGAATAGACTTTCTTTCTCCAGGAAAAGTAGACATGTTTCAGCAATTTTTTTCTTGTGTTTCTCCAGGTAAAACTACACATCTTCAAGGAAGTTACTCAGTGTACCTGAGATAATATGTGGCCCATGCTTGCCCTGGCCAGGCTACATATGAGGAAAATACACTGGTCATTCAGGACTCAGCATCTACGCCTTTGTTTTTTCTTTCAGATTCTTTGTTCTGGGATTTCTAAAGAGGGAGATTCTTTGATGAGTAGACCAGATCCCTGCCAGTTCAGGACTCCTACTCTCCTTTATGAACACCCTTAAATCTGTCATGGCAGAAGTTTCAGACCTGGCATGGGAAACAGTCTCAAAAGGTATAAAAGTGCAAGCTCTGTCTGTGGAATGCTGTAGACAGAAGCACATAAATCTCACAGATATGTTTGCAGTTATCTATGCTTTAAAGACCTTAAATATTTGCTGGTACCCAGGACCTTTGCTACTGTGCACAGGCAGTACCACAGTGATGTGGTACATAAACATCGACAGGGAAGTGCCAGAAGTTACGCTTTGTGCCGACAGGGTATGATAGTCTGGAAGGTAAAAATTGAGCTTAATTTGACTTTTCCAACTTCATACATCCCAACAGAGTAAAAAACTTTACTGCAAACTTGCTCAGTAGGACCAAGAATGACCTCCACGAATTGAAACTTCATTTTGAGGTCTTCAAAGAATCGAGCCATCCATGAGGAACACCTCAAGTAGATCTGTTTGCCTCCTTTCAGAACAAATGTCTTAAGAAATTGCGCACTGTGACTCTTTACAAACAGGCCTGGAAGGCAGATGCATTCTAATTCCCATGAACGGAAATGTTCCTATATGTTTTCCACCTTTTCGCTGATATCCAGGGTTCTTCTAAAGATTCAGAAGAACTACTCAGAAATTGTGGTGGTGATTCCCTTTTGGCCAAGACAACAGTGGTTCTCCCTCCATTTCAATCTACATAAGGGCAATTGCCACAAGCTTCCTCACAGATTGGATTTACTCACCCAATACAGAAAGAGTTTGAAACACCACAGTCTGCAAACTCTTCAACTAAGTTCCTGGTTGATATACTTTTTAAACCTTTTAGGCACTTTTAGCATTTTTACTAGTATTACTGCTGCAGTAGCCTAAGCTGCTTGAGTTATATCTTGCTAAAGATATAACAGATGGACAGCTTTCAAAGCTTTCAGGTTAGCTTCTATTCTTCCAAACAGTTAGCTCAAGCTGGCCTCTTTAAAAGGCAGGCTTGGGCAGCGGGCCCTTCAGAACTTTCATGACAACAGAGAGATGGAGGCTAAAGCTATGATTGAGCAATGCTTAGAATGTAACAATAAAAGCCCACACCCTGGCATAAAAAGCATGCAAAAATAAGGGCAATGGAGAGAGGTTGTGACTACCACAGCAGTGATCATTCAACCATGTACTGTTATGATAAGTTTACATTCACATCTGTACTGTTTTCTTTATAAGGATCACTGTAGCGGTAACCTAAGCTGTATGGGTAGATTGCCAAAGCTTAACATGACTAGGAGGAAGAAGAATTAGGGTCCAGCAGCCCCTGGAGAATGGTACTAGAAAAAGCCTCTCCTAGACCTGGAGAAGGACTCCAACTTCTGATGCTTTTTAAAAGTTTGCAGAGAGGGCCAAAAGTTAAAAACCCAGTTAAACTCAGTTAGTATATATGTTTTGGTCTGTATTTTTTGTTCCACAGACCCTGCACTTTTATTCATGTGGTCACTACTTTCAGTGCAAAGTGTGAGACACGTGCAGGATGAAGTTTATTCCTTTGGAGAGTTACTGGTTTGCTTAGTGCCATCATGTCCCGAATCCTGTTTTGGTTTCAGAGACAGTATGTCTGCCACCAGCACTGTTAGTAGTCATGCAGACTCTCAAAGAATCTCACACGTGTTCATGCAGAAAGAAGCAGAAGTTTCAGACTTTGTGCATGAACTGTACTTGAAGTGCCATGCAAGAGTTTCACAGAACATCAAAAAGTGTATGAAAAACAATAGCAATGATGACCAAGTAGCTGACATGATGTGTAAGACCACCATCCAGCTGTCACCCCATCAGATGTGCTGAACAAGAGATGCTTAAGTTATTTCTTTTTTTGGTAAAACAAATTAAGGTTACCAATGACTCAAGCTATGTGTTGCAAGTCTTATAATATACAATGATGTTAAGGCATCTGTCATTATGGCACTCATATTTCATATATTTGGTCAGAGTTTTAAGGAAATCCACTCCTTGGTTTAGCCTCTAATGTCTACAACTCTTGAAACAGTAAATATTTTCCATATGATTTTCAAAAGGTTCATTTTTGGCTCATGATGCATCCCCACAAAAAAATCATCAAGCCTGTTGTATTTTTGTCTCAGAAATACATATGAATAAAGACTTCCTTTACCACAAGAAATGATGGAAGTGTTTTAAGCATAGTACTTTCCATGTTGCACATCTCTGCAACTGTCCAGCTCAGTATTATCCAGATTAGGCAGATGTGCCATGCTAGCTAATTTTGTATTATGTGCATATATTGCTGGGGACAGTATATGAAACAGACTTATCAATATATACGCATGTGTGTGTGTGTGTGTGTGTGTGTGTGTGTGTGTGTGTGTGTGTGTGTGTGTGTCTGTGTGTGTATGTATATATATATATATATATATATATATATATATATATATATATATATATATATATATATATATATATATATATATATATATATATATATATATATATATATATATATATATATATATATATATATATATATATATATATATATATATATATATATATATATACACACACACACACACACACACACACACACACATACACATTTATATATAAACATATATGTATACACACACACACACACACACACACTTATATAAATAAATGTAAGAATGTTGACACATACGTGATCGACATAATAATGTCGGATATGTAAAAGGTTGACTGTCAAAAATGTAAGTGTGATGTTATACAGGTGATGGTGAGGTACTGCTACTAAACAGCAGTAAAGGAAAAACAGTTAGGGCCAAGTATTGTTGTGAATGTAACTCATTACTGATGCGATGTCTAAGTGTGCACCAACGGTTAGGTCCAAGTATTGTTGTGAATGTAACTCATTACCGTTGCGATGTCTAAGTGTGCACCAGCAGTTAAGTCCAAGTATTGTTGTGAATGTAACTCATTACCGATGCGATGTCTAAGTGTGCACCAGCAGTTAGGTCCAAATATTGTTGTGAATGTAACTCATTACTGATGCGATGTCTAAGTGTGCACCAACGGTTAGGTCCAAGTATTGTTGTGAATGTAACTCATTACCGACGCGATGTCTAAGTGTGCACCAACGGTTAGGTCCAAGTATTGTTGTGAATGTAAGTCATTACCGATGCGATGTCTAAGTGTGCACCAGCAGTACTCTCCTCATTTACCTGTTGTTTGTAAATAATTTGTAGTGTGGTATCTAAATGTGTGCCAGAAATGATTCCCCTTCTTTGGGTCATTTCTCTCTTTTTACAGCTTGGTTTAATCAAGGAGTTGGTATATATAAGTAGTGTGGGTGTAGAGGGAGCAGTCCACAATAGGGAGGGGGGTGTAGTGGGGCTTGCCCCCTGTAAAAACATAAAAATTAGCACTTTTAGGAACATACCATGATGGGAATGTCAGTCAATATTAAGCACTGTTGATTTGGTGCAGTGTCGATGTTTTCCTGTTGAGTTTATGTATGCCAATTTTCTTACTGTTAAATAACATTGGGTATATGTGTGTAGGTGTGTATATATACATTAATCCCCCCCACACACACACACACACACACACACTTACTTCATTTAAAACGTAAAATAAAATGGAAGCATTCATCTTCAGGTATGTAGTGATTTTTTCAACTGAAATATCCATTTATCCAAGGTATCACTATCATCATTTTCTAAACTGCATGTCTTGATAAAATAGTAGGAAACCAAGCAGGTTAGACCAGGATTCCCTATCCTAAACAAGAGTTCCACTTCTTTATTTAGGATCTTCAGACAGTCCCACTCAAGCTGAGAGACAGAATGTCTCCAACATGCCCTGGGTTTGCCCTAGTACCTCCTCCTAGTAAACCATGCCTGGAACACTTTCTGTGGAAGACCCCCAGAGGATATCTTTACTAGGTACCCAGACCACCTCACCTGACTACACTCTACATATAAGAATTGAAAGTATGCTCCACAGTCCTTCTAGATTCCAGACTTCTTCAATATATCATGGAGAGCGAGACCATCCGTCTTGAAAAGAAATCTCATTTCTATTGCCTACTACTGATTTAAATGTACAAGAAGACATAAATATGTTTTTCCGCATACATTAAACAAGTAAGGAATGTTTTCACTGTACCTGAAATGTGGGTTTTTGTGTTTTAGGACTCCAACAAGAAGCTTAAGTGCTTCACAATCATTTGTCTTGATTATTTCAGCAACATCCATCAAGTGGTCATTTGGCAAAATAGCCCCATCATTCTATACAATGCAAAAAGGAATGGTATTTATTGTAAGAAAAAGAAACCTCACATTTCACTTATAAAAATTTTGTGAAAGTGCAAATACATAAAATTCAGGTGACTAGGTAAACAAAATTGTTAATCGTACACTGCAATAATCAGTTCTTAAACCATCTTTATGAGGATTCACATACATATATACATGCATACATACATACATACATACATACATAAGTACAAACAAATATTTCAGGCTTGGGCAATAATATCCTTCTAGCCTACCAATATACTAACAGTCATCCCCATAGAAAGTGTCCAAGTTTTTCTTAAAAATAACTAAACTAATGTTTGCTTTAGCCTGGCACCATGATGCAGAGTGATAAAATCCTGACTTCGACTCAGGTGACCATAGGTCCATTAGGTGTCATAGCACTGTGGAGGAGTCAGGCAGGCAGTGAGTGGAGTAAAGTGCTGTGTCCTGCTGACCTCTTCCAGGGGGTGGGGTGTTAGTGAGTCCTTGGGGAGAAAACAGGGAAATGTGATTTCCCTTAAGGATATCAATGAAAACACTTCCCTTGCTTCAAACGATGGGGTGGGGCTGTTTGCTAGCAACATCCTTTGTGGAAATAAGGAATGACAAGCATGGACAGTCCATTGCATGCACCTCCTCAGCTGATTAGCCATGCATGCTGTCACTGAGACAAGAATAAAAAAATTAAAAAATCCCAATGATGGGGAGTAAATGAGTTGATTGGCATTGGAAGGGAGACTGATGGTCGAGTATCCGCATGGATAAAAAGTGCAAAAATAGTGCTTGCTTTAATATAATTAGACAGTCCTTTCCAGGCATCATTTATTCTGTCTGAGAATGAAAGGACATTTGGAAAATCTCTTATTCTCTACTGTTCTTTGATAACCCCAAGCATTCCCATCGAAGATGTTCCCAGGAAGAGAAAGTGTAAAAGGAGGCACTTGGGCTCTCCACAAAAGTGTCTGTCACAGAAGATATCAACTTTGATGAGGAGGAAGGGTCCCCAAGATCACCACCCAATGAATTTCATTTGGAGACATCCTAGAACTCCTAAACCAAAGGTGTGGTTAGTCCCCTGGCAACCATAACCAAGAGGAGTTAGTATTCCTGGAGGACTTTGGAGCTGGCCCATCTACCACCTGGGTGATCCTGCCCATGGATGACTTCATTGATTTGGTCTCTCGACAGGCTTGGAAAGAGTTTGATACCATAAAGCCTATCCCTAACAGACCAGATAGGATTCTGACACCATCAAAGGATAGAACATATTGGAACAAGGGAGTACCATTTGATGCCATGGTCACAGCAGAAGCCACAAAGAAGGAACTGGCAGAGCAAAATTCCTCTGTCCACCACGCCCCAACAGGGAGTCTAGGGTGCCGAACAGATTTGGGAAATGTGTCTATGCTTCGTTGACTTTTACCCTTTGATCACTGAATTATTTTGCACACTTCATGAGACTCCAGAGGGAGGATTTGATTAAGGAACTTGCCAATTCCCTCACTGGGACCATATCCTCTGAGGCAGAGAGCACTATTGCTTCATAGTTGGCCACCCTTCAGCAGTCCATTCTAAACTCGTCCATGAGGCTTATTTCCCACACAGCTAAAGGTACCTCACAGGACTCAGGTTCAGGCATTTCCATCAGAAGACACGTCTGGATGGGCTTTTGTGACTTTGCGGAACCCTTCAAATCTTCCTTCATCAATGCTCCTTTTGACGGAAGTTCCTTAAAAGTAAAATATACACTCTCTAGGTGTGTGCAGGAAGGAAAAAACCTGTATGTTGTGGATGTACATTTACTGACCCCTTAACAGATCTTTTCCAGGAACCATTGAGGTGGACAGAAATTGTGGTTCAAAAAAATCCCTAGGTCCCTTCCAAGATCCATGTGGAGACAGTTCCCCCAGGGGCATGGGTGAACACTTACAGAAGTTGTCATCCCTATGGCAGAGGTGATCCACATAACCAGGAATATAGAGAGATACCTTCTCTGACAGATCCTTTCAGTGCTCCTGAAAGGAGGCCTGACTGTCCATCTCTAGAGGCAGTCAGGAGTCTTTTATCCCTGCACCAGAGAGCCTGGCTAGAAATTACAAAAGATTCATGGGTGCAAAGGATAATATCCAGAGGTTATATAATACCATTTTCCCATCCACCCCTGCTACCAGTAAACAAAATCCTAGATGTTCCATCCAATCAGAGGGAAGCAGCAGCACTAGAAATAAACAAGCGGCTAGAAAAAAAAAAGAGTCATCCAAGATGTCCCTCAAACAAGAAAGAGTCCAGAACTTACTCAAGATTCTTTTTAGTGTCAAAGAAAACATGGGACTTGAGACCAGTTGTAAATTTCAGCAATCTAAATCAGTTGATTCAGTACATAAAGTTCCAGATGGTCATGGTTCAGTACATTCTGCCTTTTTTGCATAAGAACAATTGGATGTGTTTGCTAGATCTTCAGGTGTCTACTATCATATCAAAATGAGCAGGTGATCCAGGAGATATCTACACTTCCAATTGGGAGCCAGTCATTACCAGTTCAGAGCTCTGCCCTTTGGTTTCACCACAGCACCCAGAGTGTTTACCAAGTGTATGGCAGTAGTAGCTGCTCACTTGAGACTGCAGGGATTCTGGGTGTTTCCATATCTGGATGACTGGTTCATAACTGCTCCAACCAGGCATCATCTGATTCTAGCTCAAGACTATGTACACCCGTTATGTTCTCACCTGGGGATTTCATTAAATCACATCAAATCTCATCTCAAACAAACACAGATATTGGAATTCATCTGTGCCTTGCTTAATAGTCACTCAAACAGACTCTCGCCCCCTATCAAGAGTTCAAACTATTCAGTTCCAGATCAGAAAGATCATTCAGAGTTCTTCTCTTTCAGCTAAACTGATCCTCCAAGCTTTGTTATCCATGTCAGCAGCAATCATTCTGGTACTGTTGGCAAGGTACCATATGAGGATTCTACAGTGGACACTAGCAACTCAGTGGTCTATTCTCTATCAACTATTACCCAGTAATATCAAAATAACACAGGCTTGCAAAAATTATCTTCTATGGGAGTTTTTTGAGTCTGTCCATATAGGGCAAGTGTTTAATGCCTAGGATCTGCTTTGTAAGCTGTCATCCTAGCATTGCAGGCCTTTCAAGACACTCTCTAAAATTGACTGCATGGTTTCTCCACTTCTATTGATCACTAGGCAGCCAATGCTCTCCTCCCCATGTCCCTCACATTCTTTTATCATCCCATAAAGCTTCCACAAGGATAGTTTACAAAGTGAATGGAAAGGATTTGTCATTTGGGTGCAGAAAAACAATCTAATCTCTTTTCAGCACCAGTTCCTGAAGTTCTTGAATTTTTAACAACAATTTTCAATGAAGGTGCTAGCTTCTCCTGTAAAAGTACAACTAGCTGTCATTTCTAATTTTCATATAGAAGTAAATAACTCATCTTTAGCATACTACTCAGAAAGCATCCTGAGCTGTAATCAGGGCCCCATGAGGCTGTGTTCTTGGCCTTAGCAAGCACAGCTAGGATATGTTCTCTAGTTATTGTTGGAAGGGTTATGTTTGCAAGTATTTCTTGGGGGTGGCTGAGGGTTAGTAGGGGTAAAGTTGTAACTAAATTTGTCAGCCAACAGATTCGCTATATCACTGGGCTCAGTGAATGTAGGACCATTAATCACCAGTTCAGTACACCCTTGAGGTTACGGACATAGCTGAAGAAGATCTTATGGTTGTCTTTTGCCTGGGAGGCTAACTTAACCATGAAGGTCCCTGTATTTGACCTAATTAGCCCTCCTCATTGTGTGTTTAGTTTAATGAGAGAGTTCTTATTTTTATGGGAATTACACTTCCTGATTTTTGCTATAATATGTTTTCTTTTGTTGTATATCCTGTTTAATTTGAGATACATCCAGAGCATTTTGTTTTTGGAGTTAGTTATGGGCTTACTTCTGGTAGGTACAGTAGCCTTTATATAGCAGTTGAAATTGTTGTATACAGTTTTTGTGAACAATTCTGCATAGGCTACTGTGTTCTCTGGGTCTGGAGGAGAAGTGAATTTTGACAAATTATTGATTAATAAAAGGTAGTTTATTTTGGAATAGTTCCTAACTGCTACTGGGTGTACTGAATTGACTTTGAAACAAACAGCTTTATGGTCAGGCCTTACCAGGGAGGATGTGATACTGGGGGGGGGGTGCAGCTTTCTTCCACACTTGTGAGTATAAGGTGCAGTATGTTGAAGCCTCTAGTGGGTGTATGCATTAATTGGTCAATGGTGTTTGTATTTACAAAGTCTAAAAATCTCTGGGGCTGCAGATTTGTGGCTGTGTAATATTTCCAGTCTATAGAAGGGTAATTAAGGTCCCCCATGAGTAGGGTGTTCAGCTGGATGTTAAATGTTTCCAGTAGATCCATGTATGCACTGTATATTTGCTGGGACAAGGAGTGGATCTATAGCTAGCTAGGATATAATATGGGATTTTATCTAGGGTGATCTGCTTATAAAGAAACTGTAGTGTGCCATCTTGTTTAACCAACCTAAAGGTGTGCTTGTTATTGATGTATATCTAGACTGTTATACCTTTATTCCCTTAGAGTTCTACCTTTACTCCCTTTCTGTCCAGCTACTGGTGTAAAAGTGTGGAAGACACAAACTTTGCACTGCCATGGTACTCTCTTTGTCTTTAAACCATATCTCGGTAACTGCACAGATGTCTATATTCCCAAGAGTGAAGTGGGCTTAGAAGGAGTGTAGTTTTTTGTTTTAGGTTCCTAAGCAGTAAAACCAGAGGTTCACTTGCTATTGTCTTCTCTTGGGAGATACCCCGAATAGGACCTACAGCAGATGAACATAACAGAAAGCTAAGCTGCAAAAAGGACCTGAAGACGCTCTCACAAAAACTTCAACCAGACAGCTTAGTGAAGTCCCATACACCCTGCCCAATCAAAGACCAACAGGAATCATTGCCTCTCTGCTGCATTTCTCACAAGAAGTAAAGAAGTAGCACAAATCCCAAACTGGCTCCTAAGTAGCAATTTTTAGGCTTTCACATGCCTGTTAATCTCTATGAAGTTTCTCACCAAGAGCAAAACAGAACTATTTCCAAGCTGATTACTGTAAAGCAGTTCCTAGCTCTCTGGTGATTGCTAGACTAGTCCCAGATGTTACAGATTTTAAAAGTAAGATGGAAAAAGATATTTATATGCTAACTGTAGCAGTGTGTACTAAGTAAGTGGGATGGTATGAGCCGAAGGCAAACTCAGACATTAAGAGTCTAAGGGGAGGGTTTTCCCAGTTAGATCTTTCAATGTCCTGCAGAATGAGCAGATGCACCGAGAATGGGACAAGCTTCCAAAATCAAATTTACAGTAAGGGAAGACATTGCAAAAGGTACCAAGTTTAAAAGCACAACCAGAACTAGTTGGGTTAGATGGAAAATTTCAGTGCAATCACATATCAGCAGTAGTCTCACAGCAGTTGCAGCTAAATAAGAAATACTCTTTCTCAATTCCTCTCACCAATTAGCTACACATAGTTCTTTTCATTTCAGCAAATGGAAAATTATTTCTTTTTCTAAATGACTCTAGTGAAGAACTCTTAAAACATCAAGGAAAAAACTTTAAAGGAAAACAAAGTTTAAAATAAAACAAACTAAAATATAAGTGCAAAATAATTAAATAATGGAAGTATCCAAACCTTAAACAGAGAAAAACAATCCAAAATCTAGTGCAACTACACAGCAGCTGTAGTCTCACAGCACTAGCAGCTGTAGTCTCACAGCACTTGCAGCTAAATAGGAATGCAGTTAAATAAGAAATCCTTGTTTTTTTCAGCACCTCCCACTAATTAACTAAACTTAATTATTTTTCAGTTACTGAATGAAAATGATTTTTTAACTGTCCACAGCCAAGCACTTTTGAAACTCCAAGGAAAAAAACTTAAACAACATTTAAAATAAACTGTAATATAATGACTGCTGCAGCTGTTGTCTTCCAATCAAGAGCACCCCCACACACACACACACAGCCCCCCCCCCTCCCCCACACACACACACACAATCTAATATTGCACTAAAGGCCTTTCTTTAACTTGATGTCTTTCCATAAAACTGATCTTTTTATCAGCAGGTCCTATGGTTACCATCATGATACACAATAACTACCTCTTCAGCCACTTACCCTTGTTGTCACTTCAGCTATTGAAACCTTGAATAGTTTTCTTTTAGACTCCAAATTTCTGTTGTATTCAGCTATGTGGAAGAAGCCCTTCTAGACGTTGGAGGTAACATCCCACATTAAAGCATTAGCTAGGCATCCTCACTACACAGATGGGTTTGTCTACCTAGCCACTTCCCAGCTGTCTAGCTCAAATCACCATCAAGTAGTGATCAGTTTATAGCACAGCATTTATCTTGTTCTGAATGTTGAGGAGACATAGGTTCATAGGTGTGTACTAGGCTAATGGCCCTAGAGTCTTTGCAAGCCTAGCCCATAGGATAACCCAGGCATCGTGCCACCTGATCTTAGTTCCCAGTACATCTGTCGAGTAGAGCCACTGAAGTGATCCCCGGGGTGAATTTTCCATTTCCCATCCACTCATCAAGATTTCTCTTGAAGATGGCCAGTGAGGAGCTCTGCTTGACATGTATGGGAAGTCTATTCCATACCATAGGCAGTCTCTGGGTTATGAACCTGTCCCTCCAGCATGTTCTGTTGATTGTGGTAATGAGGTTGAGGTTTCTGGAGTGTGTGGTGCGGAGAGATTGGGATTTCTTTAGATGTATCATTTCTAACAGAGCTTGATCAGACATGGCTTTGAAAGTCAAGCAGGGAGCTCCTTTAAGTAGGCGATATGAGACAGAGAATAATTGGAGTTTTTTGAGTCTGTCCATATAGGGCAAGTGTTTAATGCCTAGGATCTGCTTTGTGAGGTACTTTTGCAGCCTTTCCGGTTGCTGCAGGTGTCTAGTGAGGTACATGCCAAATGGGGCATTGTACTCAATAATTGGCCTACTGAGGGAAGAGTAAGGGGAGACAATGACCTCTTTCTTCCTGGATGCAAAACCCTTAGAATGAGATGTGCTACATAGAAGGACTTTCTGACCACAGTGGCAATGTGATGGTCAAAAGAGAGGTTCCTGTCAACCTGTGTTCCTAGATCTCCTATAACTACTTCTATGTTCAGTGGACTACCATTTATGTGGTAATTCAGGGGAACTGGGTTTTTCCCAAGGGGGATGATGACATATTTTTTGGCATTGAGCTTAAGGCCATGGTTCTGACAACTGTCGTTGCTGTAGGATGTCAACATCACTTGGGGAGTTAATAATAGCTCCCAACTTGCAGTCATCTGTGAACTTTGTCAGCCAGAGTCCCTCCGTGTTGGCCTGGACTTCAGAGAAGTAAATACTAAACAGGAGAGGACCCAGGACCGAACCCTGCTGGACTCCACTCGTGACTGTTTGACACTCTGACTTGGAGTCAGCTACTTTCACACTGTGGGTTCTATCTGTGAGCTAGTTTGCAACACACCTAGTGATATAGGGGTTGATGCCTAGCTTAGTGAGTTTTTCTGTCATTCCTGAGAGGGGAATGGTATCAAAGGCCTTGGCCAGATCAAATGTAGGCTGTCTGAACCACCTTGCCTTCATCCAGAGCTCTAGTGACTGACTCAAAGAAGTCGACCAAGTTGAGCAGGCATGATCTACCCTTCACAAAACCAAACTGTGTAGGATCCACAGTTTGGAGATTCCCTGTATCCTTGTTTATTAGATCCATAATGATGCGTTCCATATCTTTGCATATCAGACTCGTCTGGCTAATGGGGCGATAGTTCCCGGGGTCTGTAGTCACTCCTCCCCTTGTGGAGATGGATGACTGTAGCAGTGCGCCATTCGTTAGCGACAAAGCCTGAGCTGAGGCTGTGATTGAACAGGGCACACAGGTGAGTTGCCAGTTCACTATGTAGTTCATGTAGAACACAGCCAGGGATATTGTCAGGTCCCATAGAAGCGGTATTCTTGGCCTTGGACAGTGCTGTTTTAACCTGTGCAGCAGTAATACTGGGTGTTTGGCAATCTACTGGTATTGTGATTGGTCCTTTGGGGGGGAGAGGGATAAAGTTGGCACTGAATCTGTCAGGCAGTATATTGTCAATATCTTTTGGCTCGGTATAGGAGGTACCATTGTGCAGTAGCTCAGAGCCAATCTGGGTATTGCCGTGGAGATTCTTTACATAACTATAGAAGGCCTTGTGGTTGTCTTTACTATCTGTTGCAATTCTGTTTTCATAGCTAGCTTTAGAGGATTTGATGAGGGATCTCAACCATTTGTTAATGCTGATAAGGGAGTTTTTCCAGTCTTGGGACTTCACTTTATTCCACATCAGTTTCCTTCTTTTGTTGTAAAATTTGTTTATGGTAAGGGACCACTAGATTGGCTTCCTTTTTTTTGAGGAGCATGTCTTGGTTCTATTGGGTATGGCGAGATCCATGCATTTGTGTACATGTTCATACAGTGCATTGTTGTATGATTCGGTGGTCATGCAACTATTCTGCATTTGCATTAGTGCCGTGAAGTTAGCCACCTCTGTTTTTAGGAGCCCAAAGTTAGCTTTGGAGAAGCTTTTCATGGTGATTACCTTTGTGGGGGGTGGGAGGGATGTGGATTTCCAAGGTAATTAGTTTATGGTCAGATCTAACCAGGGAGGAGTTGACTATTGGTGTAGAGCAAAGGTCGCCCATGTTAGTAATGACCAAGTCAAGGATGTTGCTACCTCTAGTGAGGGTAATTATGAGCTGGTCCAGGGCATTGGAATTAATGAATTCCAGAAAGCGCTGGGCAAGTATACTGGTACACGAGTAGTTTTCCCAGTTAATGGAGGGGTAGTTGAAGTCGCCCCATATGAGAGTGTTAGGTTGGACCCTAATATTCTCCAGGGTGCTTAGGAACGTAGAGAGTGAGTCTTGGGACATGGTTGGGGACCTATAGCAGGCTATAACCTGAATTGCTGTCTTACCCAATGTTAACTGCACCTGAGTGGTGTTTTTGGAGTTTTCTGCACCTGAAGTATCTCAGATGTATTATGTTGGGCTACCAGTCTGGAGGTGTGCGCATCCTTTACGAATATGGAAACACCACTGCCTTTGAAGCTTCGGTCCAAGTTCTGGGGCCAAAAGGTGTGGAATGAGTTATAGCCTGGTAATGCAGGGGTGCTTTCTGCTGCCTTGAACCAGGTCTCTGTTACAGCACAAATGTCGATGTTCTCCATTTTAAGGAGTGCTTTGAGCGAGTGCATTTTGAGATTTAGACTTCTAGTGTTGAGCAGCATAACCCTCCAACTACATTTGTTTGTAGCTGTTATGGTGGTAATTTGGTCTTTGGAACACCGACTAAAAAAGGCACTATAGGAGTGGCAAGATCCTTGGCCAGTATCCAGAAGGCCAGGGGTGACAGATGCAGGCCATCTCTGGCAAAGCATTGAGGTCTGTCAATCATGTCATCCCAGGCAGACAGATACTGGATCCCCTTAAAATGACACCAGAAACTTAGCAAATTGTTGAAATCAATCATGTTCTGCTTGTACTGTGGTATATTTCTGTGTGATGGTAGGATGCTGCTCAGGGCTAGGCTCATACCAACCTGGGCTACATAATCTGAGAGCTCCTCCATGTCTCTTTTCATGTAGTCCAGGGAGGTACATCTTAGGTCATTCACACCCACATGTACAATGACAACGTCATATTTGTACCTGCTGTTCAGGGACCTGAGTGTGTGCATTACGTGGTGGATCCACCATGAATGAGTAAATTAAGGACCTTAGATTGATTTAGCAACACGTTTTACTAGAAATCAAGTAAATATTGAATATTATGAGGCTTTTTTCTAGCAAACGAATGTATGCTTAGTAGCAATTCTGTATCTGGTCTTCATGTCTCCATTGAAACTATCTGATAAAGAGAAATCGACTGTCTGGTTCTCATGTCTCCATGGAGACAGTCTGATAATGAGACACTGGCTGTCTGGTTCTCATGTCCTCTGGAGACAATCTGATAAAGAGAAATTGTTTACAGTTTGGTGGAGAGTGATTGGCTGGGGAAAAAAAGAGAAACTGACTAGGAGATAATGTTCACTGAAAGCATTCAGGGGTTTTCTATGCATAGAGAGCTATAAAGATATGACAAAACCAGTTAGCACTACACATCTTAGTATAGAAAACCTTTCTTTTAGTTTAACTCAAGTCTATGAGTGTGGCTGTCAGTTTGGGACATTTGTTCCTATTAGGAGGGTAAAGCTTCAGTACTTGAAGATGTACATAGTTTTTTGTGTTATTATTAAATTAATAGGTTTTAGGGGGTATTGGGGGGTTGTTAGTTTATTTGTTTGAGGGCTTTCAATAAAACAAAAGGTTTTGTAAGATGTGACATGGGCTCAAATGGATATGACAAGAAACAACTATGTAAAAGTTCAACCTGCCAAACAGAGTATGCATGCAACACAAAAACTAGAACTAGATATTTAAAAAAAGTGTTATATATTAAAGGTGGGAATAATAACTTTTTAATACAATGATGCTTTCTGTAATGTATTTAAATGTCAATGGTCTCACAGATAAATACAAAAAGAAGGAATAGTGAAATATATAAAAATGCAGAGTACACATAGCTATGTTACAGGAGACACACACTGAAATAATTGAATTTGTGAATTTCAGCTGCCTGTCACATGTCAGGATCCGCCACATAATCCATGCACTCAAGTCACTCCACAACAAGTATAAATATGACTCTGTCATTGTCCATGTTGGAGTGAATGACTTGAGACATACCTCCCTGGACTACATGAAAAGAGACATGGAAGAGCTCTCAGATAATGTGGCCCAGGCAGGTATGACCCCAGCCCTGAGTAGCATCCTGCCTTCACACAGAATGATACTAAAGTATAAGGATGGAAATGATTGACTTCAACAATTGTCTAAGCTTTGGTGTCATTCAAAGGGGATCCAGTATCTGTCTGCCTGGGATGACATGATCGACAGACCACAATGCTTTGCCAGAGATGGTCTGCACCTGTTGCCCCTGGGATTCAGGTTACTGGCTAAGGCTCTTGCCACCCCTATAGTGCCTTTTTTTAGACAAAGTTCAAAGGACAAAACCACCACCATAACAGGTACAAGCATGCAAAATCTGTAAGCAATGCTACTCAATGCTAGAAGTCTAAACCTCAAAATGCACTCTCTTGAGGCACTCCTAAAAATGGAGAACATTGATATCTGTGCAAAAACTGAGACTGGTTCAAGGCTCCAGAGAGCACCCCTGCAATACCAGGCTACAACTCTTACCACACTTTTTGGCCACCAAACCAGAACTGAAACACTAAAGGTGGAGGAGTGTCCATATTCACCAAGAATATTCACAACACCAGGCTAGTTGCCCAGCACAATGCATCTGAAATTCTCCAGGTGCAACTAACACTAGGTAAGACTGCAATCCAAATTGTAGCTTGCTACAGATCCCCCACCATGCCCCAAGATTCTCACTACACCTTTCTAAACATACTGGAAAATATTAAGATGCAACCAAACACCCTAATACTGGGTGATTTCAACTACCCTGCCATTAAATGAGAAAACTACTTGTGTACCAACACCTTTGCCCAACGGTTCTTGGAATTCATAAATTCCAAAGACCTGGATCAACTAATCCTCAGTCCCACCAGGGGTTCCAATATCCTAGACATGGTCATTACCAACATGGGAAATCGATGCTCCACACCTATTCACCCCCTCGTTGGTCAGGTCTGACCATAAGCTAATCATCCTTGACATCCACATCCCACCCCCACCCCCCAGTAAGGAAACCTCCGTAAAAAACTTCTCCAAAGCCAACTTCCTGCTACTCAAGTCACAAGTGACAAATGTCATGACATCCATGCAGACGGGAACTGAAAGTTTGACTGCTGAATCCTGCACTAAGGCACTGTATGAGCATTATATTTAGAACCACTGGCAAAGAGAACAAGGGATTCAGAAATTCAAGGATACAATTGGTATGGTAGTCAAGAAAAGCTGGGTCTATTTGCAGATTATATTATTGTATACCTGACAAAACCAGAAAGAGACATTACAATGTTGTGGAACATTTTGAGACAGTTTAAAATCTTTTCAGGATACAAAATTAATGAAGCTAAAACAAAGGCAATAGCAGTAAATTATGTACTCACATATGAATTGGTTCAGCAATATTTATATTTATAGGGACATGATAAAATTAAGTATTTAGGAATATGGATTAAAATTATTCTGGTGTGGCAGCTAAGGATATGTGGGAAGAGACTAAACAAAAGATAATAGAAAAACTAAGAAAATGGAAGCTTTTTTATATGGGTATGGATAGTAAGACACAAGCAGTTAAATTGTTTTTAGTCCCATAAGTCTTATACACAAGTCAGGCGTATTTTTGTCAACCAGAAGAGAAGTTGTGGATAGCAATTAATAAAGAGCTGAAGGATATTATCTGGGAGGGCAAGAGTCAGGTGGAATAAACTGATTCTTCCAGTAGAACAGGGTGGACTGGGATTACCTGATTTAAAGTGGTATTTCAGAGCTACACAGTTAAGGCTCCTATACATAGCACAAATAGAAAGCTATAATTCAAAGTAGAAAGGTATGATGATGAAATGGGGGAGGCTCAAGAAACAAGGAGAGATTGGAATTTTGGATGCAGGCCTTTAAGGAAAATAACAACAATCATCCAGAATATTATATCTATAATGTAGCAGAAAGCATCCTAAGAACTAAGCCAACACACGAATGGAGAAAGAAGATTCTGCCAATAGGGATGACTGCAATTAGGGATACAGACAATAAGCAAGAGGGGGGTGGAATTTATTGGAGAAAACTGGCAAAGGAACCGAGGTATTGGAAACAAATAACTAGAGAGGGAAAAATGATAGAATGGGAAGATGTCAAGAAGTTATTTGGCTACAGGTTAAAGATTGCCTTTCCTATTAAGGATTGTTATCAGAGTATAGGCAAAGAGAAAGAAATGGGGGGGGGGTCCTAAATGACAGACCAACACTGGAAGAGGTTTTAGTATAATCTAGAACAGAAGTTGCCATTAAAAAAAGGAATAATTATTACAGAAAATAAAATATTGCATGATAACTATAAGAATCTATCAGACTAGCTTAGAAAGGATTGGGGAGAGAGATTGGATAAGCAATTCACAAAGACACAATGGGAGGATATATGTAAGTCTTCCAGATATGGAACTATATGGATTTTTCCTTGGAAATGTTTACATAGAAATTTTTATACCCCAAGTAGACTCCAGATAATGTTTCCTCAGGTAGACAGAAAATGTTGGAGGTGTGATGGGGGAGAAAGAGGTACTTGGGAACATATTTTCTGGGAGTGCGTTGAGTTGGCAGACATTAAGAATTCCCTGCAGGATGCACTGTCAGAGTTGCTGGTTGGGTAGATTGATGTGACAAGGGAGATGATTTTTCTGAGCTATCATACAGGATCGGGATTACCTAGACATGGTAAGGCCTTGCTGTGTCTAATTATGGTGGCTGCCAAAAAAGCAATTACTAGAAAATGGAAATCAAAATCTAAACCAACTATACTAGAAGAAGTGAATATAGTAACAGAGATAAAACAAAAGGAACTGAGATCATTAGAAAAGGGTAGGAGCAAATTACATAGGAAAAATGGGAGTTGTGGAAACAATACATACAGGTGAGGAATGAGGTTTAAAAGAAGGCAACACTTAAATGAGCTATGTAATGTTTGACTGAAAATGATTGGGTAGATCAGAAGTGATGTATAATGTTTGCAACTGGGAGTGTGTTGGTATGGCATGTGATGTAAAATGCTGGAAACTAGGATTGTGTTCCTATGGTTTGTTTCCATTGATATAATTGTATGATTGCCTATGTCTTGGTGATGGTTTAATTAAGATGTTTCTTGTTTAATAAAAAAAGGGGGCAGGAACTGAATAATTTATGTAATGTTGCTTAGGTTATACAACATATAGCAATATATGTTCATAGGTTCATAGGAGTGTACTAGGCTAATGGCCCTGGAGCCTTTACAAGCCTAGCCCAAAGGATTCCCTGGCAACATGCCACCCGACATTATTTCCCAGTGCCTCTGTCCAGCAGGGCCACTGAAATGATCCCCAGGGTGAACTTTCTATTTCCCATCCACTCGTCACGATTTCTCTTGAAGAGGGCCAGTGAGGTGCTCTGCTTGACGTTTAAGGGAAGTCTATTCCAGAGCATGGGCAGTCTCTGGGTTAGGAACCTGTCCCTCCAGCAAGTTTTGTTGATTGTGGTAATGAGGTTGAGATCTCTGGTGCATGTGGTACGGAGGGATTGGGATTTCTTTAGCTGTAGCATATCTAGCAGTGCTGGATCTGACATGGCTTTGTAGGTCAAGCAGAGATTGCCTCTAAGTAGGCAATATGATACTGAGAAAAGTTGGATCTTTTTTAGTCTTTCCACATAGGCAAAGTGTTTAAGGCCGAGGATCCTCTTAGTGAAGTATTTTTGTGGTCTTTCTAGTGGTTGCATATGTTTAATGAGGTACATGTCAAATCATTGTACTCAACAATTGGTCTAATGAGGGAAGAGAGACAATGACCTCTTTCTTCCTGGATGCAAAACCCTTTGTAATGAGATGTGCCACATAGAAGGATTTTCTGACCACAGTTGCAATGTGATTGTCAAAGGAGACTCCGTTATCCACATGTGTTCCCAGATCTCTTATAACACCTTTGGTGTTCAGTGGACTACCATTAATGTGGTAGTTTATGGGTACCATGTTCTTCCCAAAGGGAATGACAATGCATTTTTTGGCACTGATCTTAAGGCCATGGTTCTGACACCAGTCACTGGTCTCCATGAGGCCTTTCTGTAGAATCTCAACATCATTTGGGGAGCTAATAATGGCTCCCAGTTTGCAGTCGTCTGTGAACTTGGTCAGCCAGAGTCCCTTGGTTTTGGCCTGGACTTCAGAAAAGCAGATGTCCAAACAGGAGAGGACCCAGGACCGATCCCTGTGGGACTCCACTCGTAACTAGTCAGTAGTCTCACTTGGAATCCACTATTTTGACAGTGTGAGTTCTGTCAGTAAGCCAGTTTGCAACCCACCTTGTGACATAGGGGTTGATGCCTACTTTATTGAGTATATATATGACTCCTGAGTGAGGAACTGTATTGAAGGCCTTGGCCAGATTGAGGTAGGCTGTGTGAACTACCTTGCCTTCATCCACAGTTCTGGTGACAGACTTGAAGAAGTCTACCAGGTTGAGCAGACATGATCTATCCTTAACAAATCCAAATTGTGTGAGGTCTAGAGTCTGGAGATTCCCTATGTCCTTATTTATTAGGTCAGTGATGATGCCCTCCATAGCCTTACATACCAGACTCGTCAGGCTAATGGGGCAGTAGTTCCCAGGATCCATAGTCACACCCCCTTTGTGAAGTGGGATGACTGTAGTAGTGTGCCATTCGGTGGGGACAAAGCCTGAAATGAGGCTGTGATTGAACAGGGTACTCAGGTGTGGTGCCAGTTCATTTTACAATTCATGTAGAACACAGCTAGGGATATTGTCAGATCCCACGGAAGCTGTATTCTTGGCCTTGGACAGTGCGATTTTAACCTGTACAGCTGTAATACTGGGTACTAGGCATTCCTCAGGTATTGTGATTGACCCTTTAGGAGGTGGGGGGGGGGTAAAGTTGGCACTGAATCTGTCGGCCAGTATATTGGCAAAGTCTGTTGGCTCAGTATAGAAGTTACCATTGTGTAGTAGCTCTGAGCAGATCTGAGCATTGCCTTATAGATTTTTGAAATAACTGTAGAAGGCCTTGTGGTTGTCTTTAGTACCTGCTGCAATTTTTTTTTCGTAGCTAGCTTTAGAGGATTTGACGAGGAATCTTAGCTTTTTGTTGAGGCTGACAAGGGAGTTTTTCCAGTCTTGGGACTTCGCCTTGTTCTGCAACAGTTTCTTCCTTCTGTTGTAGAGTTTGTTTATGGTAGGGAACCACCAGATTGGCTTCCTTTTTTGGAGGAGAGTGCCTTGGTTCTATTGAGAATGGCCCATTCCATGCATTTGTGTACGTGTTTGTACAGTGCATTGGAGTATGATTCAGCATTCCTGCATTTATTCTCCATTTGCATGGGCATTGTGAAGTTAGCCATCTCAGTTTTTAGAAGCTCAAAGTTGTCTTTGGAAAAGTTTTTTATGGTGCTTACCTTTGCGGGGGGTGTGGGTGGGATGTGGATATCCATGGTGACTAACTTGTGGTCAGATCTGACCAGGGAGGAGTTGACAATTGGTGTGGAGCAACGGTCACCCATATTAGTAATAACCAGGTTGAGGATGTTGCTACCCCTAGTGGGGGTAAGAATGAGCTGGTCCAGGGCACTGGAATTGATGAATTCCAGGAAACGTTGAGCAAGTGTGTTGGTACTTGAGTAGTTTTCCCAGTTAATGGAGGGGTAGTTAAAGTCACCCAGTATGAGTGTGTTGGGTTGAACCTTAATATTTTCCAGGGTGTTTAGGAATGTGGAGTGGGAGTCTTGTGACATGGTGGGGGATCTATAGCAGGCAACAACCTGGATTGCAGTCTTACCCACTGTTAGTTGTACCTGGAGTATCACTGATGCATTATGTTGGGCTACTAGCCTGGAGGTGTGCATATCTTTTATAAATATGGAGATACCACCACCTTTAGGGCTTCTGTCCATGTTTTGGGGCCGAAAGGTGTGGTATGAGTTATAGTCTGGTAGCACAGGAGTGCTTTCAGGTGCCTTGAACCAGGTCTCCATTACTGCACAAATGTCAATGTTCTCCATTTTAAGGAGTGCTTCAAACGAGTGCATTTTGAGATTTAGACTTCTGGAGTTGAGTAACATAACCCTCAGATTACATTTGCTTGTAGCTGTTACTGTGGTATTTTGGTCTTCTGGACATTGCCTAAAAAAGGCACTATATGGGTTGCAAGGGCCTTGGCCAGTATACGGAATCCCAGGAGCGACAGATGCAGGCTATCTCTGGAAAAGCATCGAGGTCTGTCGATCATGTCATCACGGGAAGACAGATACTGGATCCCCTTAGAATGACACCAGAAACTTAGCCAATTGTTGAAGTCAATCATTTTTTGTTTGACTGTGGCATCATTCTAGGTGACGGTAAGATGCTACTCAGGGCTAGGGTCATACCCTCCTGGGCTACAAGATCCGAGAGCTCCTCCATGTCTCTTTTCATGTAGTCCAGGGAGGTGCATCTCAGGTCATTCACACCAACATAGACAATGGCCTAGTCATATCTGTACCTGTTGTGGAGTGACCTGAGTGTGTGCATTATGTGGCGTATCCTGGCTCCCGACAGGCAGCTGACTGTTACCTTCTCCTTATTCAACCTAGTGAGTGGGACATCAGTGTGCCTTACTACTGGGAAAGAAAATTGCTTGGCTGCCTCCGTTACTTTGTCATTTTCCTCACTGTGGTGTGATCTCGAAGTTGGTATATTTAAGTATTTATTTATTTTTTTTTTTGTGGAACAGCGATTTTTTTTCCCCTGGGGAAAAAAATCGCTGTTCCGAGTGTTCAGGATTATAAGCTTTCGCTTACATGGGGTCGATAAATCAGCATTTGCTTTTTTAAGCATTTGCTGATTTAATATAGACCATCTATATATATATATATATATATATATATATATATATATATATATATATATGTGTGTGTGTGTGTGTGTATATAAATATATATATATATATATATATATATATATATATATATATATATATAGATAGATAGATAGATATGGATATATATATAGATATGTACTGTTATGTTTTTGGCCATTTTGCTGTTTTATGCAGTTTATTTTGTTGTATGTCCCAAGCTGAACCTGAAAATGGACCTGAGAAATCGGTGTTCTGCCCCAGTTAACAAACTAAAACAATCTATTTGCCAGTGACAAAATTGTCACCTTCCCCATATTTCTGTGAGAAGGTTATGGCAGACTGGATGTCTCCTATTACATTTCTCAATAAAACTGAGGCAGTCTTGTGATTGGCAGTCAAAGCTGCAAGCAAACAGAAAACAACACCATCAATCAGATGCAAAGAATATTTGAAGTGTGAGGAAGATTCTTCTACCCAAAAAAAGTGTGGGGAAAATTCCTCAACCCACACACTTATTCTACACATACATATTTATTTACTTATTTATTTATTTATTTGTTTACATTTGTTAACTGGGTAGTGTCCGACTGGGCCAGAAGCCCATTTTCAGTGGAGACCCAGGGAGAAATGCTCCTCAAAGACAAAAATAAATGCAAAGTACAATTAGTAAGATCAAGAAAATATACATTAACTAAAATAACTAAGACATTGTATTCATAGCACAAAGCATAGAGAATAAAAAGTACTGATCTATGTATAACTGGGTAATTCACACTTCCAGAGACTAAAATATAAAATATAAAAATCCAAGAAAATATGTTAGCAAAAATTGACTAATAATGAAAGGAATTGTTTAGTGACTATACAATGGCATAATACAGAGAATGCTTGACACAATTATATGGATTAAGCTAACAGTGCTTGTACCAAAAGTTTAAAAGTGTGTGTGTGTGTGTGTGTGTGTGTGTGTGTGTGTGTGTGTGTGTGTGTGTGTGTGTGTGTGTGTGTGTGTGTGTGTGCGTGTGAGTGTGTGTGTATATGTATCTACACACACCAGTTCTGAGGGTGCTGCATCTTCGAAACAAAAATCCCTGGGATGCCACAACCGTGACCTCCAAGAACAAAATCCAGTAATCACACAGTAATAATCAAACAAATGACTGTCGATCATTAGTTTGCTGTTAATAAAGCTGTCACTCCTCTGAATGAAATTTGATAGGGTCTCCATCTTTAAAGTTAACTGTGTTTAAACCCAAGTGCTTTATTATGTGCATTCTTTGCCAGAATGACATGAACCCCAATCTTCAGTATGGTCTCAGGTCAAAATTGACTATGTGTAAGTAGAGCTGTTTCTTTTTATGACTTATACCCAAATCCTTTTTTTTCTGAGGAAGATGCCTGAGTCACGCTTATGCAATTGGGTGGAAAGAAGGCAACCAATGGACCAGAGGGTATTTATTATTAAAATTATTTTAATGCCCAAATTATCACATCTACCCATTACTACAGAGGCACATAGTACATAATGAACGGTGGTACCAAGAGTACTCATGATTTTGCCAGGTGCTGGTGCATCACAGGGTGGGGGTGCTTCATGGCTGAATCCAAGTACAATGGAAGTATTCAATTCCCAGCTATGGGTTTATATGTAATTGGAAGAAAGTTGCAGGAGTTGGCTTTCTGGTTACTTAAAAACAATATTATGTACTAAAAGCCGAACAAAATTTGTATTTTTGGTGTCCTGAAAAAGAGGTTGTCAGACTTTAACTGAACATGAGGTTATTCTTCACTGGTTGTTAGGCTTGGGGTGGGGTCTACAAAAGTGAGACAGTAAGGAGGTGCCCCTTAATTCGATCAATTTTAAAAGATGTGCCAGTGAGCCATACTGTCTCATTGAGTGCCCTTAACAGGTTATTTGAGAGAACATTTCCATTTACATTAGATGTTTAAAATCATTGCCTCCTTCACTGTTATCTAGTTCCTCTTTGTTAAGGCAAATACCTGAATAGTTCTGCATTTGTCTTGTCTACACCCCCCATCTGAGTTGTTTGGAGGACCAGTACTGGAGCTATCTGGAGGAGGTGCTGGAAGATTTGCCTCACATCTTTGGTTCTGGATCAATGAATACCTACGTTTAGGGAGAAATTGAGCAGATATTATGGGAAATGTGGGAATTTTAGTGAGCTCTGTCTGTTGCAGAAAAGCTTTTTTGGGACTCACGTACCCTTAGATATTCATATGTTTTAAACTCAGTTGTTTTTTTAGTCACCCAAAATTGTGTTTTTTGTAGAACAGCAAGTGTGTGGGTAATCAAATAAATTTATCTAGTTGACAGTTTTCTTGATGCAGGATTTTTGAGATATGCCATTTTTATAATTTGGTCCTAGATTATCATGTTTTTATTAATGCTAATGCCTCACTACATCCCTTCTAACCCTCCTGTTTCCCTCTGTATATGTACTGTTCGATCGTATTGTATATAGCAGTAAAATGTAACTGGTAGTCTGTCTCCATGTTAAAGAGGGATGAAACCCTTACTGTGAACCTAGGAGGGATGAAACCCTTACTGTGAACCCAGCAGGGATGAAACCCTTATTGTGAACCCAGGAGGGATGAAACCCTTACTGTGAACCCAGGAGGAATGAAACCCTTACTGTGAACCCAGGAGGGATGACACCCTTACTGTGAACCCAGGAGGGATGAAACCCTTACTGTGAACCCAGGTGGGATGAAACCCTTACTGTGGACCCAGGAGGGATGAAACCCTTACTGTGAACCCAGGTGACTGGGGTTTGAATAATGGCCTTGTCACTGGAAGAGCTAGGCAGTGAGGGGGAGGAGTGAAGGGGCATGGCCTGGTTTCCTATTCTGAGAGAGGGGAGGGGAGGATTGTGGGCATTAAAGGAGTGCATATGGAAGTGGAATTGCAATGGAGAAAGTTTGGGAAACCACTTGCTGTTGTTTGTCGGAAGGGGGCAGGGGTGATTACTGACAATGTTCCTTGTGGAAGTGAGGGAAGACCAGTGCAGTCAACTATTGCATGCCCCCTTCTGCTAAATGCCTGCAGAGAAGCACTAAGAAATAAGTGAAAAACATTCAAATGACCCCTAATTACTGTCTGAATGATAGCCACCTCCAAGTCAACCATTGATTTAATGATGTGAAACAAATAGGCTTATTGGCCTGGATGAAGTTGATCATCAATAAACAGTGCAGGTAAAGAGTGCAAAAACTGCAGCTGGTACTTTCCAATCTCCCAGGCAAGCTCTAGATCCTTCTCCACCATTGAAGTGATACTTCATGTCCTAAGACCAAGATTTCATTGATAAGGTGAATGGTTACAATACTGAGGGGGCAGCAGATTTATTAACTGATCTAGAATAGATTCTCTGGTGTCCTTTGGCATAAACATGTATATTTTAAGTCCTATCATTTCATTGTGGAAAATAGGCAGGAGGTTTCAGACGATTTATCTTTGACTCAGAAATCCTTTTTGGCATAAGTGATAGCTACTAGAGAAAGGAATGGCTCCATGATGTAGAGGGAGAGAGCCCTGACTGCATCCCAGGTGACCCATGTTGTATTAATAGGCTTGGTCCCTGACAGGTTAGCCAGGAGGAAGGGGACTGAGCAGCATTTTGTTGGCACACCTGTCTGAGAGGCAGGTGAGGGATCCTTCACTCACATATAACCCTTGTCAGAGATCAGGTACTCTAGCCCTGCAATAAAAGTATAGGAACACACTGAGAGTTCAACTATGTTATAGTTTTGCATAGATGTGTCATAGCACTCAAGGCATAAGGCAGAGCTATGAGTAAGACATCAACAAAAAGTGCCTTCCACTGCAGTCAGGACAGCGCTGTACTGGGTTGTCCTTCTGTAGCTGCTCCATGAAATGTATCCTTAGATATTCCCTACTTAGCACAATGCCAGACAACTGCTAGAGGTGTTGGGTATGGAAGATCAAAAGAGCTTTTAGGATGGCTGACGGCAAATCATAGAATTGAAAAAAAAAATAAAGTTCTTCAAAACATAGCTCTCAACTGTCCAGATTTTCGCAGAATGTCCAGATTTTTGACTCATATTTTTGGTCCATTTCTCATAAAATTGTAGTTTTCTGGCAAGTAACTGGCAAATCATTGAGGACTGAAGTCAGAAAATAAAGGCAGACAGATGTTTTATGTTCAGACATCATATCCTTCAGGAAATGCATGTTAATGAAAACCTGTTAATTCTATCAATTTTCTAAGTTTGTAAGAGGAATATTTTGGGATTCTGTCCCCCCATTACTTGTGACCTTGTCCAGATGTCTTGGTTTAAGAGGTTGAGAGGTATGCTTCAAAAGCAGGAACATAGATCTATAAAACTTGCAGGCTCAAAAGGCAGGAGAGTAGACTTTTCAAATATAATGTAATTTTCCTTGGGAGGTACAGTATCTCAAACAGGAGGGCTGTAGTAGGAGGTACTGCATAAGAAGGCCTTACGGAATATTAGAGAGACACAAGAAGTAGAGTCTAGCCTTTAATTTAAAAAGTGAGAAATAATCATCAAATGGACTTTAGTATAATAAAGAGGATTCCATAATCAAAAAATTCAGAAAGGTATAAAAGATCAAGGCAGTATGGGGTCTATCCAGGAATTCATCAGTTTCTTGGAAGTTCAAAACAGGAAAAAATGGAGTCATTTATTTTGGTAAGCCTTCTGAATAGACAGCCTCTGACAGAAGGAGTAAATGGAAACTAGTCTTAAAAAAGGCATAATTCCTACCAATCAAACGAACTGGAGGATCTGGGCTTTCATCTTTAGGTTTTGGATATATGGGTAGAATTTGCCTGAAAGATGAGTCATCAACATCTTGAATATTCACAAAGTGTCCTCTGTTGAGGAAAGGGGTTCAAAAGGTGAACTCAAGATTGTGGTATGTATCACAATTACTTTGTGCTCTAAGAAGTTTGCCTGTCTGGATGCATCTTATCATTAGAGAAAATGGGGGTAAGCATAAAGAAGACTATCTGGCCATTTGTATTTAAGATATCCTTGACATGACTGCCATACGAATATCAAGGAAAAAATAATATGAGGCAGTTGCAGTTTGCTGCAGAGACAAGAAGACTGCATACTGGAATGCCACAGAGGCACAGTATCCTTCTTGTCACTGAAGAGCTAAGTAGCCATTTGTGAGATAAGAGAAGACAGCAACTATGTCTGCCACTAGAGAGTTGACCTCCACAGGTACATTTGCTACTAACAGAATATGGTAAAGGCTAATTTACCACAGTTGTCCTCTCACTGTTTCCTGGTGGAAGAGATAGGAATGTGTTTTTCCTGATTGCTGATGGACCTACAACTTTCATGTTGTGCAAATGGATAAAAGTAACTCATTTAGGATAGAACTCCTGAAAGGCCAGCAAGACTAAGAACATTTTCATTTGTGGAACATTCACGTTAGCATGGAATTCTTTTTGGTGACATTGTGACTGGATAGGCTGAATGGTCTGCCTGTTGTGGTGCCCTACTATCACAATGTAAATGCAGCCATTGTGACTAAATCATGAGTTGTCTGAAGCAGAAAGGCCTGTTGTGGTGCCCTACTATCACAATGCAAATGCAGCCATTGTGACTAAATCATGAGTTGTCTGAAGCAGAAAGGGGCCTCCAGGAAGATTGCTAGGATCCAGCCACCACTGTAGATGCATAGAAAAACTTTGTCAATTCGGACATGAGAGGAAGGAAAGCAAGATGTTGAGGCCACTGAACCTGAACTGTGACACAGTGGTGTAGAGGTTAGCATTGCCACCTCACAGCAAGAGGTTCTCTAGTTTGATTCTCAGCTGGAATGCCTTCTGTGTGGAGTCTGCATGTCCTCCCTGTGTTCATGTGGGTTTCCTCCGGGTGCACGTTACAAAGACATGCATCTGGAGCATTTCTTCCCGGGCCTCCGCTGAAAATAGGCTCTGTTCTAGTCGGACATTCCCAGTAAACAGATGTTAAATTAATAAATAAAAAACTGTCCACTGAAGAACCTTCCCATGAAACTAGTAATGAGGCAGCATAACAACTGAAGCTGCCTTAATGCCTAATGTTTTCAGACAAGTATCTGCTATAATAAACAAGTACTAACAAAAGACAGGCAACTGTTTGCAGAAGAGGTAGTATTCTGTCAAGCGGCAGGAAGGCTTGATATACAGGATTTCCTAATGTAAGATACTGAAAGTGGAGCAAGTGGGACTTCACAAACTTCACAGTTACTTGAAGAGAACTGAGCAACTTCTGCTGAAACTCCCTTTTGTGCAGCAAATACACCAGAGCTGGAGCAGCAAAATCCAGTCATCTAGACACAAGAATATTTTGGTACTCTGCAGTCTCTGGTGAGCTGTTGCTACTGACATACACTTGCGGCACCGGAGAGGTCAAAAGGAAAGGTCTTAAACTAATAACAACTGGCTCTGACCCAGACGTACAAAACCTCCTTGACTCCTTAGTGACCTTGATGTGCAGGTAGTCATCTCAGAGGTCCAAAGATCACATCCACTCCACTCTCTCATACAAAAGGAAAGACAGACTGAACTTTGACCATTTTTTTAAACTTTCATTCATAATGAATGTGTTTGCAGTATTGAGATTCAGCATGGGTTTAAGGCATTTCATTTTCTTTGGCACCAAAATCAATCTGAAACTGTATCCTAAGCCTTTTCTGGAGGGATTTCCTCGACAGCTGTTTTTCTGAGGAGGTTTAAGACCTTTCGTATTACCACTTGATCTCATGAGGTGGGACATCCAGCAAGAGTCACAGCAGGATTCTAAGAGGGGAGAGAAATAATTTTCTCTTATCTGCATGTTTTGAATTCTTTTTCCAAGCCTTAGAGTGGTGACAAAAAACATTCCCCACTGCCTCTAGAGTATCACAGTTACGCAAAGTCTCAAATTTCTGCTGACCACCCTACATCTGATTTCTACATACATAAAAACCAATGAAATCTCTAATACACACTGACAAGCAGGAACACAAACTGGAACACCACTTGATAGGACACAAAAGCTTCTTTTATTAATACACATTCTGGTAATTCGGCTTCTTGCCTTCGGTTGGAAAATTTTAACATTACAAATGTGTCTATATTTATATATATATATATATATATATATATATATATATATATATATATATATATAGATATATATAGATATATATATATATATAGATATAGATATATATAGATATATATATATATATATATGTTGTTTTCCTGGTTAGAGGTCGCCACAGCGGAACTCCGGTCCGCTAATGATTGGCAGTATATTTTTACAGTGCCGAGGTGCCAGCCCGATGCCCAACCTTCAATGAAGGCACACTCATTCACGCATGTCTTTCGAATGCCACTCGACCGAGGGGAGGACATGCAGACTACACACAGAAGGCACTCCAACAGAGAATCGAATGGGAGAACCTCTTGCTGTGAGGCAACAACGCTACCACTGCCCCACCGTGTATATATATATATATATATATATATATATATATGCATATATATATGTATATGTATATATATATATATATATATATATATATATATATGTATATGTATATATATATGTATATATATATATATATATATATATATATATATATAAAATATATGTATATGTATATATATATATATATATATATATAAATATACACACCTCTCATTTTCAATTATTCAATTCATTTTAAACTATTTAATAATTAAATAATTATCATGCTACTAAGCCAGAATTTAAAGTAAAAAGTGCTTCAGTGAACATCAAAAGGACTAGTAGAAGTGTGACACTGTTTAAAGTGTTACACTTTTAAATACATATTGCACTAGTATTTCTTCATTCAACAACAACTGGATGTTCAAAACAAATATACATACATAAATAACACTGCATTTTTTAAAAACTTTTAGATACATCTATTTTTAAATGCATCAATGTTTCCTTCACTTTTTTCATGTTTTTTATAATGACAGTGTTAAAAAATATAAATACAAGACACATGTTTTCAACATATTATCATAGTGTTTATCATAAACACAATATTAACTTATCCTTCTCCATTATGTGTATATGTTTTTCTCCATGACCAAAAAATTAAATCAACCCATGGTTGTCTATGTATTTATCTTACATCTGACTACATCCACTGCTGTTTAACAATAAAAAAACTTATATTATTATATTGCAATGCTTCCAAATTTCCTTTACTTTATTAAACATTTATAAATATCAATAATTTATATCCTAATACATGAATTTTCCAGTATAATAAAATATTGCACTTTACTGATTTTATCTAGATGTTCAAATTATTTTCCAAATTCATTCCACGAGGACATAAAGTATGGAAATTAATAATCATTCTACTCTCTGGTCTGTTTAGTTGTTTTTTAAAATTCCCATAACTATAAGTCGGTTGTGCTATAATACTAAAGAATAAACTCTTATCTGACCCTTAATGTTTAGATAGGAAATGCATGGCAACAGGACTCTCTAACCTCTGTCTTCTCACATCACCGAAGTGGTATAGCAGACGGTTGAAAATATGACATCCAGTTCATGTTCCTGCTTGTCAGTGTGTATTTGACACCCTACATCTCACTCTGACTTCCTGGTAACTGCTGACAACACAGACGTCTGTGTCCATGACCTTGCTTTAATCCAGACTAAGGGGCAGTCTGTTTTCACTATTCTTCTGTTGCTGCTGCTGTTGCTGTTGAGAGGTGCCATCCCTAAACCCCATTCAATTTTGGCTGTTCTGCTTCCTATAGAAAGAAAGTAAGGATGGTGAAATTTTGCACCTTTGGTGGTAAGGGTCTTGCCTCACTCCTCCTCCTACCTTTCCATGTCATTCAGTGGCTGACTGACTTATTCACTAAACAAAAGCAGTTCAAATAAAAGGGAGTCTAAAAATGTCATCTTAGTGTCCTCGGCCCAGTCCATAAGTTCAGCCAGATTGTACTGCTCCTTTTACACCTTATTCTGCATTGTAGGTAGCACATGGTGTAAAGTTTGTCCATGTTTTAAGTGGGTATGACCTGAGACTTAAACTTGCCTTTCAATAGTCCATTTTTAAACTCCATTAGCACATGGTACATTTCATTAGCCAGGTCCATTTGAAAATATGTTATGTATGCAAGGTGGTCCAATGCCCACAAGGACAATGTGGCTGATGTGAACATGTACTTCACAAACCTGTATGTTGCCCTAGACTTCCTGCCAGCTGGATGAACAGGTGGTTTCTGATGAATAGCAGCCTTTTGTGTGATTGCTATAGAGACTGCAGTCTCCAAAAACTTAATCTGCTACCTTCAGCACAGGGGCAACCTTGCCTAGTTTCTTCTATGCAATTTTGGTAGCATCCTTTAAGATGTCCAGCAAAGGAAGTACTACCAGGTGGTTTGTGTTATGAAATGGTCAGTCAAATAACCTCTGAGAAAAGGGAATATGGTTGAAAAACCAACTTTGTACACATAAATTGCACATACTCCCCAAATCTAGGATCTTCTGGATGAAAAGGAGAAGAGTTGGCCCCTTCTTCCTTGCCCGGGTGTTCTGCTGTAGAATACAAAGGAAATGTAAAGGTTTAGGTTTTTTAAATTCTTTAAAATTCTTTTGGTAGAAGGCAATGGACCAGAGGCCCTATAAGGCATATTTTGTATGGAAAGAGATAAAGTCTGGGTCTGCCATTGTAGAAATTTTCATAGAAGAATGTCTACAATGAGCTTGAATACTCTCTAAGAAAGGATTAAGGTTGACAGCAGATGTCACCTTCAGTGAAAGCAGTACTAAAAAACAGTGTCAGGGTTATTGTCCGGCCTAGAGGCTCAATAACAGGCATTTTGATGTTTGGACCAGTGATGGCATAGCTTACACTAGGACAAGCAATACAGAAAATACCATCAAGAATATGTATTTATAAGTGAACTGACATTGCTAGTACTGGTATAACAGACGGTTGAAAATATGACATCAAAGAAGTGGGTGTCAGAAGGTACAATGCCAGTACAACAAAGGCACATATGTGGCCAACTGAAGGACCACAGCCATTTCCTTAGGAACTTTAACAATGTCTAATCTGTTCCATTTTCTGGTAGTTTTTTTATAATCTGAAGTAATTGTTGTTCCTGAACATATGTTATAAATAATTTCCTTACTAATTTTGTTGAATAACTATTATTTTAGTCTATTTCTGGTAAATTTAAGTCCCAAACCACTATCATTCTTCCCTCCTGAGTTTCATGTAAGAAATGTATGAATTCCTCTAGGTCATCAGCACTTGACTTTGATGGTCTATATACTCCAACAATATTTATATATTCCAGGATTGTCTCTGTTGTCACAGTTACACAATCCACATGTTGGGGTTATTATTGAACATGTAATAATCACAGGTGTCATAATCTTTAATCCTTATTAGAACACATCCACTTGATCTTTTGTTAGAATGCCTGTTACAGTAAAAAATGTATACCTTGTCAAACCTGATTTCCAATCATTGTTCTTTGACCATGTTTCGTAAACAATAACAAACTTAATCTTGTGAGAATGTTGCAAATTTTGCAATAAAAAACTCAATAAACTTAATTACTAATGCACCTAGCTATCTGTGAACTGTTAAATTTTACACCTGCCTAAAATCCTGTCGTGTTTGTCAAATATCACAACATATCTGTTGCAAAACTTCTCTTCCCTGATCTTGACAAGGGAATACTATCCTGTCTAAATGTGTGTGCCCAAAATTAGGCTTCGATGTTGTACACACTTCCATTTTTTCATCTAGGTATTTACCCCCTAAAAAATATTTTCATTACTGTAATCTGATTGCCCTTTCTGTATATAGTTTTTGAAAAATACATCCTAATACCTGTACAAGTTATGCCAAGAGGGCTGTAAGTTCCCTACTAACAGTCAAAGAGTCCTTGCAGGTGAGATAATTCGTACCAGTACGAATAAAAACATATCCATACTTCCTAACATTAAGGCATTCTAAGGCCTTTCTCACATCCTGTATTTTTGCTTTTGGCAAACATATTATTCCATGTTCATTATCTTCTCTGCAAATGTAAGTATCGGCTCCTCTAATAATTGAATCTCCTGTTACAATTGTATCACTTCTGATCAGATCTGAAGAATCTCTAACTTCAGTAATATCTGCTTTATCAATTGTTACAAAGGAATTATCTTCATCACCATTCTGCCTACTAATCATACTCTTGTCACTGCTTACTACATTTACAAACATTCAGTTTTCATCCATCCAGCTTTATACTCCCACAGCTGGAGCCATGTTGTCAACTTTGGTCTTTCTCCACCTTTCTCTTACAGTAATGCTCTTCAAGCCTTCCAAGTCCAGTTTTGACTTCTTCCTTTTCACCTGACCCTTGCTTCTTTTTTTCTACCTTCTCTTTTGGAATAGTGATGCATTTTTCTGTAGACTGAAGATTTTCTGACAGGACAATGTTATTATTCCTTGAAATGTGATTATTATATAACAAAGAAGTGCCCTTTTTAATATGTATTCTCTTTGCATTAGAGAATTAGTAAATTTCTTGATTTTTTTCTTGTTATTTATTGTGAACTTCTTCCTTTCTTTTTTTTTTTTTTTGTTTTTCCTACATGCTCTGAATCCTCAGACTGCTGAATACTTGTATCCTGAATTCCAAAGTTGTCATCAGTAGTATCATGATTGATAGAGACTGAGTGACCTTTAGTGACAGCAGACACATCCTTTCCTAAATATGAGCTATTTATTGTCTCATCAGTCCAGCCATTAAGATATGTAACAACAGTTCCCCAAGCTGTGGCAATTGCACACGTGTAATCATCAAGATCAGTAAGCCTAGATTTTCTGTTAATGATGGTAAGTAGCTCTGCAACCTACCAGTGTTAATCAAGTTTTACATTTAAATGTAGATAGCATTTAACAGACTGTACACAATACTTATGCTTACCAAATCATTAATGGCATACTAATTTAAGGAATACAACATCAGTTACCACAGAATTCAAAGAGAACTTACATGAGAAAAACATGCAGACAATATAAAACTAAATATTGCATTAAGTACAATAAAGTTGTCACTCTGCCCTACCGTGCCATTTGTGCCAGTCACACAAAAACTACATCTCCTTTACAAAATATAAATAAAAGTAAATCTTCTTGTTTACAAACTATGCTTTTCTTCCTACAAACAGTGCAAAACAATTATAAAAATGAACTATAAATCAAAATAAAATTTCTCTTAACAGGAAATTGCTCATTCAATCACAAACCAACACAGGATTGTTTCATATAAGCTCTGAGTGTCCTCAAAGGGGTTGAATCCCTTCTCAGCACCTTTACCATCTATTCTGGATTTTTTTGGTAGGATTATTTTAATTTATTTATTTAACATTTGTTAACCGGGCTAGTCCAGCTGGATATATTTCCATTTTCAGCAGAGGCCCGAGGAGAAAAGCTCCAATTGTAAAACATACCACCACCACACCAAAAGGTTTAAAATAGACAAAAAGGAATTAGCTATAAATTCTAGGAAGACAAAAAGACATACTGTACTACATACATCATACATTTACAGAACATTTTACAGCATATAAGTCTAGGGCAATTATTTCAGGAAGGTACTAGTTTGCCTACCATTGAAGTACAGTAGGCAGCTACATCTTACTTTCATGTAGGAGAAAACCAGAAATCTAATGCTTCCTTGAAACTTTCTAAAGCCTTTTTGCTGGGAAAATGTCTTCTCTGACTCTCCTGAGGGATTCATTTCCTGTTTGGCATATTATGTAAGTGCTCCAAGCTTTATCTTGACCCCCTTTTAAACTACCAGCTTCAGCAGAACTGAAATTTCATTCCTGGAAGACTGTTTTTCTGGTGGCCATTACAGAAGCTAGGAGAATTTCTGAGTTTCAGGCATTATCTTCCCCTCCCCTTTATTTGATCTTCCATAAGAACAGGGTGTCTTGTTGGACCAATCCAAATTTTCTTCCAAAAGTGACCTTGGGAGCTACCCTTAACCAGTGTATTAACTTGCCAGTTTTCTTTCTGATTTTATGCTAATAAAGGAGAACACACCTTGCATTTGTTGGATGTTTACCACCAACTGAGATTCTATTTGTATCATACCAAAGGTTTTAAGAAAACAGATCAACTTTTTTATTTCTTTTTCGATAGCCATATTGGGAGAATAAGTCACACTGTCCAGGTGGCTTTCTGATTGTATTAATTTTGTATATAAATAGAAAGGTCTATCTGTCCCTCACAAACCAAAAGCTCATTCAACCAGAGTGACTGCAGCTTCTACAGCCTACTTTGCCAGAGTACCTTTAGATGACATTTTTAATGCAATTACTTGGTCTACTCTTCATACCTTTGTTTCTCATTACAAGCAGGACATGCAATCTGGATCACATGCATCCTTTCGCCCTCCTGTACTTCAAAATATTCTTCCAAGAGACCAACCTGGAGTGCTAGTAGCTGGGAAATCTGTCCCAACCACTGAATCAGATGGAAAGACAACATCAGATGTGAAAGTTATGTACTTAGCATTATGCTAAATCTGTGTTGTCTTCTTCCCTCCAGCTCAAATCTTCACTCCCTTCGCCCCCCTTACCTAAATTGTCATTTTGTATCTCTCAGCTGACATCACTGGACTTGCTCAGAGGCTGTGATATATAGCTTGGAATACCAAACTAAACCTCGGCAAGTAAGGTGTCTGCAAGGTCCTTAATACCAATGTATACCAAAAGAATGACTAGAAGACAGTGGAGGCAGAATAAAATCAGATATATTTATCCAAACCGGTTTCAGCTTATATAATATCAAGCCATCATCAGTGTAAAAATACAAAAAAATTTACTCTATTTATACTGTGTCATCATTTCAGAAGCCAATCACAGATGTTCATTTAACCCTAGTGTAAATAATCCACCTAGTTTAATTATCCATTTTTTCTCCTTGACATTAAGCAATTCATGCCATCCAGATTTATTTTGTTGGAAACAAATCATTTTGTCTATAATTGTAAAATGTAAAGATGCTGTCTTGTGGGTTAGAGTATGTTTAAAAAGAGTATTAGTTTCACGCTGATTCCTAATTTCACTCATGTGTTCAGATATTCTATATCTCACAGCCCTGGACGTTTGTCCAACAAAAAAGCTGAACATTGACAAGTTGCCAAATAAACAACCCATTCCGAACTACAATTAGCGAAAAATGGAATCTCAAATACTGTGCTGGTATTTTTGCTACTGAAGCTAGTGGCTTTCAGATTTCTGCAACACTGTTTACAATGCCTGCAAGGGTGACTCCCTTTAGCAATTTGTCCTTCAATTGTACATTTTATTTTGTCCCTTGGTTTAACCCACTCTGTTTACAGTGGTTAAAATGTGATGCTAAATTTTTCCCATTCCTAAATGAGAAAAAGCACCTATCCCCAAGGAACCCTGATAATCTATTATCTGCCATAAGAATGCTCCAATTCTGGCATACACTTTCAATAAGTGCCCCAGTGTTCCTCCCATACGTGGTCACTAATCTAAGCTGCCATGTAGTGCAGAATTCTTCTCTTTATATTTTAAGAGTTAATTTTTATCCATATCATTGACCACATTCCTTGCATGTGTAATGTGTCCAGTCTGATAACCCCTTTCTTTAAACCTATTAGTAAAGTCATCTCTGAAATGCAAATATGAATCCTCAGCTGAGCATATACATTTTACCCATATGTACTGAAATTTAGGGATATTCTTGCATATATGGGGTGGATGATAGCTGGAGGCATGGAGCAGAGAGTTATACTCGGGGAATTTCCTGTACACTTCAGTGGTGAGGGTATTATCTGGGGCCCTGATAATCATTACATCCAGAAAATTAATCGTATCCTTATTACAATTAACAGTAAATTCAACCCCCACTTATTTTCATTAAGATATCTAACAAATTCCCCGAGATATTCCTCATCCGACCTCCATACCATTTAGCAGTCATCCAAGTATCGCCTCCAAATATCCATTTGATCAAGATACAGATTATGGGTAGAATCATACACTACTGGTTCCTCAATATATGCCATAAAAATATCCACATATATAGGGGTAAAAGAGGCCCCCCCATAGCTGTCCCTTTGATCTGTAAAAAACATGAGTCACGATAGAAAAACACATTTTTGGTTAGTGTATGCTTAGCCAAACCAAGGAGAAAGGTAATGAAACCTGGTCGATATAATCCCAACCTATATAATTAGAAGTTATGTACCTACCATAACGTTCCATGTTAGTTGTCTTCTCTCGCCTTCTTTCTTGCTGGATGGGTTCGGAGCCGATCCTCGGCTCCGACTCGGCACTTGCTTAGCTTGAGAACTCCTTTTACCAGCTCGAGGCAACCCTATATCCCATGATGCAAGGCGGGACTACCTCAGATCTCGTTTGGTAGCTAACCTACCCTGCTAAGGACTAACCTAATATATTTTAGGAAACCCAAGTTCATAATAAAAGAGTCCTCTAATGAAGGCTCAGGAGGAAACAACCTGATAGAAACTCTTCAAGATCTGTCCAGGCCAGGGGGAAGGAGGGAGGGATGCAAGAAAGAAGGCGAGAGAAGACAACTAACATGGAACGTTATGGTAGGTACATAACTTCTAAATGTTAAGTTGTCAATCTCGCCTTCATTCTTGCTGGATGGGACCGCGTCCCTAGCACCTGTATCCCGGGTGGCTCAATGGAACAGACTCTTGAGAACTGTGGAACCAAAACTGGCCCTGTCTCTGGAGGCCAAATCTAACTTTTAATGAGAGACAAAGGTATGAGGAGTGGCCCAAGTAGCTGCTGCACAAATGGTATCAATGGGTAGTCTATCCTGAAAGGCTGCAGAAGTGGATAGACTCCTGGTTGAGTGTGCTTTCGGTTTAGAAGGTAGTTGCTTGCCTCTGAGTGAGTACACATAAGAAATGGTGGAAGACAACCATCTGGATAAGGTCACTTTAGACACTGGGAGACCTTTCCTGTTTTCTGCATAGGAGACAAATAATTGGTCCGATTTCCTGAATTGTTTTGTTCTATGCAAATAGTACCTGAGCTGACGATGGATATCTAAAAAATGAAGCTTTTGTTCAGCTCTGTCAGAATAGTTTGGGAAAAAGACTGGTAGATCGATGGATTGATTAATATTGGTTTGAGACACAACTTTGGGGAGAAAGGACGGGTTCGTTCTTAAGGATACCCTGTCCTTGTGAAAAACCAAGTAAGGGGAACGGATGCAGAGAGCTTGAATCTCGGAAACCCTTCTTGCTGAAGTGACAGCCAGTAAAAATATAGTTTTCCAGGTCAATAATTTCAATGAACATGAAGCAGACGGTTTGAAGGGTGGTAACATCAAGGATGCCAACATTAAATTTAGATCCCATTGTGGAGGAGGATGTTTTATTGGCGGCTTTAGGAGAAACACTCCTCTCAGAAAGGCCTTGCATAGTCTATGAGACATAATGTTATGATCTTGCAAGCCAACATGATACTTGGAAATAGCAGCCAGTTGAACTTTTACTGTTGATGAAGAAGATCCTGACTGAAAAACTTCAGCCAGGAAATCTAAAACAGAATGCACAGGAGCAGTAAAGGGATCAATATTTCTGGAATTTGCCCAAATGGAAAAACGTCGCCACTTGCTAGCATAAACGGTTCTGGTGGACGACTTTAAAGAAGCCACTAAGATATCTCTGACCAGATCAGAGATCATAGGAAGCCTGGCTAGGGAAGGAAGTGGAGCAACCAAGCAGTGAGGTTGAGAGAATGAATGGCCCGGTGCTGTTGACCCGACTGGTGGATCAAGAGATCCGGAACTGGGTCCAGATGCCAGGGCTGCACCAGGAGGTGACGATGCAGAGACGGAAACCAAATTTGTCGAGGCCAGTAAGGGGCAATGAGAATCAACTTGGCCCTCAAAACAGTGGCTTTCTGAATGACTTGTGGAATCAAGGGAAAAGGAGGAAAAGTGTACAGAAGTCCCTGGGGCCAATCCTGGGTTAGAGAGTCTCTCAGGGGTTGGCCTGGTAGGGGAAAGAGGGTGAAAAAATCGGGGCACTTGTTGTTTTGGGGTGTAGCAAAAAGATCGCAACAAGGTGTGCCCCACTTCAGAAAAATCTGGTCCACTACAGATTGATTGAGAGACCACTCGTGAGGCATGAGAATGGATCTGCTCAGCCTGTCCGCCAAGAGGTTGGACCTGCCGGGGATGTGCGTTGCTATCAGAAACCGATGAGAGGAGATTGCCCATTGCCAAAGTCTGAGAGCTTCTTGACACAATGGATAGGACCTGGTCCCGCCCTGCTTGTTGATGTACCAGACCACGGACATGTTGTCCGTTTGTACTGCAATAGTCTCCGCGGGAAGAAAGTCATTGAGGGCTTGCAACGTTAAAAGCACCGCTCTCATCTCCAGGACATTTATGTGCAGATGGTATTCTATGGGTTGCCACGTCCCGTGGACCATCCTGCCCTGATAATGCCCCCCCCACCCGATCAGAGAGGCATCCGTAGTAACTGTGGCAACCGGAGGAGGGGGAACAAAAGGTCGGCCCTGATGAAGAAGAGGAGAAGATATCCACCAGTTCAGATGAGTCCTGCACGATTGTGTGACTAAGATTTCGTGCCTCATCGGAAGACTGTGGAACGACCACTGAGTGAATAACATCCACTGCAGAAGACGCATGTGGAAGCGAGCCAGTGGTAGAAGAACAATGGCCGCAGCCATAAGACCTAGAACCTTTAGTATCAGTCTGGCTTTGACTTTGCTGCTCTGCAATAAAATCTGAACGTATTTTTGGATGTCCAGAATTCTTTGATCTGTTAGTCTGGCTAACATTTTGACGGTGTTTAATTCTGCCTATAAAGGTGATAGATTGGCAAGGCCGCAGAGAAGATTTTTCAAATTCACTGAAATTCCCAAACTCCTGCATAGCTGCAGAGTGTAGTCTCTGGTCTGAAGAAGCTGACACCTGGTGGTGGCGGAGAGGAGCCAGTCGTCTAAATAAGGAAACACCTGGAATCCCTGACGTCTCAGATGAGCTGTGACCACTGCCATGCATTTGGTAAACACTCTGGGGGCTGAAGTGAGGCCAAAGGGCAGGGCTCTGAATTGGTAATGACTGGTCCCTAGCCGAAAGCGGAGAAACCTTCTGGAGCGCCTGTGAATCTTTATGTGATAGTACGCATCCTGAAGGTCTATAGAGCACATCCAGTTGTCCTTGCCCAGAAAGGGCAGAATGGACTGAAGCGTGACCATCCGGAATCTTGCCTTCTTGACAAATCTGTTTAGACTGCTCAGGTCTAATATTGGTCTCCAATCTCCTGTCCTTTTGGGGACCAAAAAGAATCTCGAGTAGACGCCGGATCCTACTTGGTCTGCCAGAACAGTCTGGACAGCTCTTTTCTTTAGGAGCTTTGAAACCTCCTGTTCTGCCAAATCCCTTTGACCGGGTGAGATGTCTGGAAGGGATTGTTGACGTACGGGATACCTTTCGAAGGGGATTTTGTAACCCTCGGATATGATCGACTGTACCCACATATCTTGTGAAAGAGAATGCCAGGCTGCTGGGTACAGCGAAATCCTTCCCCCGACTGCCTCCAAGGGTGGACAGTCGAGCAACACCTCAGGGGTGCTGAAAGGGCTTCTCAGGAAGAGACTCCCTGTTGCCCTGGTTCTGAGGACCCCCCCTGCCTCTAGGGCAGCGTCTATTATTGTTACCCCCTCTGCCTCGGGGGGTAAACTGACCACGTGTGTCCGGTGTAGCTCCTTGGGCTTTGCGGAACCACATCTTCCCTCCCTTCTGACCCTTGGGATATGGTCTAGAAGGGGTGGAAAAATGGACTCCAACGGCAGAAAGAGTTTTACCGTCCTGCTCACACCTGGTCAAGGTATCCTTCACCTGAGGTCCGAACAAAGCCGAACCGTCAAAGGGGGTATTGGTGAAGGACGCCTTAAAGGGGTCCGCAAAATTACAAAGCCGCATCCAGGCTTGACGTCTAAAAGCCACTCCTGTGCCTGCGGCCCTGCTCGCTCCATCGGCCGCATAGGATATGAGCCGCATGGAGGAGTTGGATAAGGAATTCAGGATTGCTAGCTGTGAGGCAATCTTTTCTTGAGACCCAGCAGCAGAAGGATCCTGGACCACTTCACCTAGTTCCTTGAGAATATCTCTTTGAAACCTGGTGAAGTGACAAAGGTAGTTCAGCGAACTCATAGCAAAGGTCGCTGAAGAAAACATCTGCTTTCCATACCTGTCCATGGTCCTAGAATCTTTGTTAGGAGGATGGACAGGTACTGAAGGATCCGCAAGTTCCTTCTTAGTGGCCGCCGCCACCACCATAGCATCCACAGAGACGCCCTTGGAAAGAAACTGTTTGTCCGTAGGGGCCGTAATAAACTTGGATGGTCTCCTGGGGACAGGTTCCACAGAATCTGGAGCTGCCCACGCCTTCCGAGCCACTACCTGCATAAGTGGGTCGAAAGGCGGAGACACCCAGGAGGTGGAGGGTCGGGATCCAAAGGCCTCCAGGTATACTGACTCATCCTCGGATGGGGTCAAAGGAGGGCCAATTCCCCCTCTGTTTGACGAGCTCAAGGATGTCTGAAAAGGAGACATCCTCAGAGGGGGATCGTGGGGAACCCTCCGACTCATCTAAGTCAGTATCAGATGTAGTAGACTCAAGGGAGTCTGTGTGTTTCCTCTTACACGTCCTCTTCCAAGGGGGTTCCCCTGCAGGATCAGGAGAAACCTCAGAAGAGGAAGATATTCCCAATGGGGAAACCTGGGGCGATGGATCCCTGGGCCTGAGAGCAAGAGGCTGGCAAGAGGCGTCTACAGGCACCGAAGAGGGAGGAGCTAGAGGGATGGACCGTTGACCTGGCTCAGGTGCCAGGACACTCCTCATCACCTCAAAGGCTCCCCTCCCCGGGAGACCGGAATATTCCCGTTCCGAGGAAATAGGAATTCCTGGCTTCACTGAGAGGGAAGGCTCCGAGGCCGATGTCGGTGCCGAGCTTACCAAAGCCGAAGCCCCGAGAGGGAGAGCGGGGTCGGACAAGGGTCTGATGCCACTAGCCCCCTCGGAGCCGACAAGGGAAACTCGACGACTGGATCCCTCCAAGGAAGGTCTCAAGGAGGAGATCGGAGCCGAAGATGACGGAGCCGAAAAAGGATGTATCGGTTCCGGCGCCAACACAGTCGCTGTCCCGAGAAGCTCCGGCTCCGAACTCTGGTGGGGAGTCGGAGGAAGAAGTCCAAGGGGTGAAACAATAGCCGAAGTCTGCTGAGACGGGCTATGGAGCATTTGGGCCAGTGCCTGCGACTTTAACAGCCTGCTTACCACCCTCTCTAAATCGTGGTCAGACAGCCTGGAAGATCTCGAAGATCGGCTCCGATGACTCCGCTCCGACAAAAGAGGAGACCCCGGAGCCGAGTGGATAGATTCCAAAGATGGGGACCGAGATCTCTTCCTGGATGAAGTCATCGGAGCCGACGTCCTATGGGTTCCAGATGGAGCCGAAGGCTTCTCGGCTCCGATACTGGACATTGTGTCGGCTCCAGCCGGAGCCGACAAGGCAACAGCAGATTGGGTGTCGGAACCGATCGGAACCGACACTAGCTGAGAAGGAGAAAGATCGTCTCCGGCCGGAGCCGATCTCGACTCCGAAGGAGTCGGAGCCACCGGGGAAGGCTTGGAAGCTGTAGCCTGACCCTTAGATGGCTTAGAAGGCTTACTGGACCCAGGTTTAGTGGGTGAACCTTCCAGCTTTAGCAAGCCACGGAGGATTAACTTATTCCTCCTTTCCTGCAGGACTCGCTGGCTAAAAGAGTGACACAAAGCACAGGAGTCCTGCAGGTGTAAAGGCCCCAGGCAGTAAACACAAGAAGTGTGACCGTCTGTCAGAGACATTTTCTGACAGCACGAGTCACACTTCTTGAAGCCCGAGACCTTTACCTCTTTAGACATAGTCTAAGGAAAAGAGTAATAAAATACTCACACACACACACCCCAAAACAGTCACACAAATTAATCCACAAACACAGACACACAGGTAGGGATTAATAAGGAAGGCCTAGGCCTAACTGAAATTTTTAAACTTTTTATAAAGTAAAAATTTTTTAACTATAAGGGGAATAGGGTGATTGTATGGACACTACACACTAAAAATAGGAAAAGGGGAAGATAAACCCTGACTTAAGCTGTTTGAAAAACTCAAACTTACCTCAGCTGGCAAAAAAGGAGACCTTTTCGCAAAGCGGCAAACGAGATCTGAGGTAGTCCCGCCTTGCATCATGGGATATAGGGTTGCCTCGAGCTGGTAAAAGGAGTTCTCAAGCTAAGCAAGTGCCGAGTCGGAGCCGAGGATCGGCTCCGAACCCATCCAGCAAGAATGAAGGCAAGATTGACAACTTAACATACAATATTCAAGGGCTTCCAGGCTAACCCAATGTGGGATATTCATATAGAGAGCTTTGACATCTAGTGTACAAAGCAACCAACCAGGTTCAAGTTGCATTTCAGAGATGACCTGTATAAATTCAGTGGTGTCCTTTAATCTGGACCTAACCCACCCAGGCAGAGGTTTCAAATATTTGGTCAAACATTGTGACAAGGGCTCGGTTAAAGAGCCTCTCCCAGACACAATTGGTCTCCCAGGGGGACGATATAAGTTTTTGTGAATCTTTGGTAGGAAGTAGATATACTGGTTCCTGGGATCCAGAATTATAAGTTGTTTTTTCGTGTTGCCAGTGATAATTCCTTCCTCCACCTCTAATAAGAGGAAGTCATCAATTTGTTTATGAAAAAAATTGGTAGGATTATAATTAACAGTGAATAATCCAATGAGTGCTCCGTTGAGGCAAATGCTGCTTTGCGGCAAACTAATCCAAATGATAAAACAAAACAAAACAACAGCAGCAAACCATAGACCAATGCTTCCAGTAAAAGGCATACAGCAAATAAACCTCTCGTGCAAAAACGTGTAGATCCAATGAACAAAATCCAGATATAATGTAAACGTTTATTCAAACAGGTTAGCGCTTTCACCAATGATGGCTTCCTCAGACCTATACATTCTACAAATCTCATCTCTGTTCAAATAGCGCTCATGGCGGGAATTCAAAGATCCTTAAAGTGCAATCACATTTAATTTCAAATATTCAATGAAAAAACCACATCATACATTTAATTTAAAAACTCATCTAAAAGCTCATGTTTAAAATCATATAAAAAATGTGTATAAAAAGTATATACAATAAACATATTTGTGCATCTCTATTTATAGGTGTGCCTATACTTGTGCAAATGTTTTCCTATCCAAAATTACCTACGGATATTCCTGGCTTTTAAAAATGGCTTAATGGGTACTACACCATTGAGACCTGGTTCAATATCAGATCTCAACTTTATTATCCAACTAGCTTCTCTGGTCTCGGTATAGTTTTTTATATCCCCCCCTCTATTGCCTGGCTTAATAATTTCTAGAATGGAAAACTTAAAAGTATGTCTGGGTCCATTCTCCATAACATGTCTGGCAAGAGCATTTGTTTTCAAGCCTGTCCTGATATTATATGCATGTTCCCTCATCCTGTCCCTGAGTGCCCTGTTGGTCTTGCCAATATAAAATGCTTGGCACTCAGAGCAGGATGCTAGGTAGACCACATTAGGAGTAAGACAATTCCCATAGACCCTGAGGGTGTACTCCTTCTGGGTGATGGGATGTATGAACATATTATCTGAATTGATATAATTACAAAAATTACATTTCCCACATTTTTCTGTCCCCTCTATCTCTGTGCCATATTTACCTATCTCTTCCTTGGGGTAGCATAATAGACGTTTCAAATTCTTCTTATTTTTATATACAAATCTTGGTTCCTTTCCCACTATTTTTAATATCTCCGATTCAACAGTTAGCACACCCCAATGTTTCTTTATTATGTCTTTGATTTTTGCTACATCACTAGTATAAAAGATAGTACATGCTGTTCCTTCCACTTTACTCCTTCCATTTCCACATACTATATTCCCCTCATTCATTGCAGGCCTATAAGCCGACCCATTATCAAAATAAGGGGCTGCAGCTTGCTCTCTCAGTGATGACATATCTACAAGGCCTCTACTAATATCTCTTTCTGAGTATCCTCTGCTCCTAAATCTATCAGTTAACTCACTAATTTCTTTGTCAAAGCCTATGTCGGTGGGATTATATCTAGATGTACGTATAGCCTGTCCCCTTACCACATTTTGATACACATACCCCGGGTGCATGCTTGTTCTGTGTAGAAGTGCATTTTTATGGCACTTCTTCCTGTATACTCCTGTATTCATCAATCCATTTTCCAATTTCTCTATATAAATGTCTAGAAAGGGAAGTTTATTTATATAGAGAAATCAAACTGGACTGCAACTGGTTTTAGTTAACGGACAAAGTGGGGTTTGAATCCAGTGATAATATTAGTGGGTTTTAGTTGAACCTAGGCTGATATTGTCCATTATATTATACCAGGTTTGATATTGCCCCTGTCTTTGACTGGTTAAACAGATTGTATAAAGTCTCCCTACCCTTGAAAATGGATAATTCCAATTTAATAAAGGGATTATCTTCAGATTGGGATGACCTTTCTGTATTTGGGATTGGGAATAGACTTGCATCAGAGGGGATGGACTCTGGTGTTAACGTTATAGATACCTATGTGGGACTTTTTGCCACCCTAACAAAGCATATGAGGTCACTAAGGAATAATGTATAGCATCATAAGCTTTTTAAAGCATATATGATCAAAGGTATAACACCAAGGGGATTGAGAGTTAAAGTCCAGCCTATGGTCAGCAGCCCAGATGATTTGCTTTATCAGCAATGGAAGGACGGCCAACATAAAGCTATAATGCAATTTGTAGACATTTTATGTGGATTTTATGATAGAACCTTTGATACATAAATTGGGGCCATCAGTGAAATTACTGAGTAGATTAAAGAATACGAGGGACAACAAAACTATTCACTCTGTCTTAATAAATTAAACATGGAACTTACCAATTTGGAAATACAACTTAGAGAGAGGACAAAGAAAAAAATTCATAGGGACATTATGGACTATGAATAAGGGGACCCATTCTCTAAAAGTAAGGAGAAACATGTTAGATTTATTAATAGGCATCCCACTAATAGAAAATGTCCAAGGTCCATCCTTAAGAGGTCTGGGATATCCGATACTTCAGGGGAAGAAACTTCTTCTGGGCTGGATAATGATACTCTCTCCTTCACAGGTTCACCAGCACATAAACAAAGGAATTCTAATAATTCCACACAGTTAAACCTAGAGGAGGGGGGCAGGAAGCACAGGAAACATAGAGTACATAGAGAGTTTACTTCGCAAATATGTACAGAAGTAAAGAATGATAATGTTTTGAACATTTCTTCCTACCTCCTCTCCTCTCTAGAGAGAAATATCTTGAATAAAGGTTTGACATATATTCCTGGATGTTTTGTATCTGAAGAATCTTTTGCAAAAGATGATGTTGACTTTTGTCGAACTCTCAATTTGAGATTATTTTTTTCAGTATACTGAAGCTACATGTGATAGTGATCAATTCAGATACCACAGGTCCTCCTTTGTACCGCCTATGAACCACAATGTATTATTATTCCAAAACTCTGCTTTAAAAGACCTGCATTTTCAATCCAGGTCTATACAGGCAAAGGGGAGTAATGTAACAAAACAAGAAATGGGAATTATCTCCAAGCTGGCTGATAATCATAACATTGTGATTGTAAGGGCGGACAAAGGAGGTGCTGTGGTTGTACAAAATTGGGATCAATATAATCTGGAAGCCAATAAGCAATTGGCTGACCAACAATATTATTTACAACTTAATTATAATCCCATCAATTTTTTTCATAAACAAATTGATGACTTCCTCTTATTAGCGGTGGAGGAAGGAATTGTCACTGACAACACGAAAAAACAACTTATAATTCTGGATCCCAGGAACCAATATATCTACTTCCTACCAAAGATTCACAAAAACTTATATCATCCCCCTGGGAGACCAATAGTGTCTGGGAGAGGCTCTTTAACTGAGCCCTTGTCACAATATTTGACCAAATATTTGAAACCTCTGATTGGGTGGGTTAGGTCCAGATTAAAGGACACCACTGAATTTATACAGGTCATCTCTGAAATGCAACTAGAACCTGGTTGGTTGCTTTGTACACTAGATGTCAAAGCTCTCTATATGAATATCCCGCATTGGGCTGGCCTGGAAGACCTTTAATATTGGTTATATAGGTCGGGATTATATCGACCAGGTTTCATTACCTTTCTCCTTGGTTTGGCTAAGCATATACTAAATAAAATGTTTTTTTCTATCGTGACTCATGTTTTTTTGCAGATCAAAGGGACAGCTATGGGGGCCTCTTTTGCCCCTATATATGCGGATATTTTTATGGCATATATTGAGGAACAAATAGTGTATGATTCTAACCATAATCTGTATCTTGATCAAATGGATATTTGGAGGCGATACCTGGATGTCTGCTGGATGGTATGGAGGTCGGATGAGAAATATCTCGGGGAATTTGATGGATATCTTAATGAAAATAATGGGGGATTGAATTTACTTTTAATTGTAATAAGGATAAGATGACTTTTCTGGATGTAATGATTATCAGGGCCACAGATAATGCCCTCACCACTGAAGTGTACAGGAAATTCCCGGAGTATACCTCTCTGCTCCATGCCTCCAGCTATCATCCACCCCATATATGCAAGAATATCCCTAAATCCCAATACATGAGGGTAAAACGTATATGCTCAGCTGAGGATTCATGTTTGCATTTCAGAGATGACCTTACTAATAGGTTTAAAGAAAGGGGTTATCAGACTGGACACATTACACATGCAAGGAATGTGGTCAATGATATGGATAGAAATGAATTCTTAAAATATAAAGAGAAGAATTCTGACACTACAAGGCAACTTAGATTGGTGACCACATATGGGAGGAACACCAGGGCAGATATTGAAAGTGTACACCAGAATTGGAACATACTTATGGCAGATAATAGATTATCAGGGTTCCTTGGGGATAGGTGCTTTTTCTCATTTAGGAATGGGAAAAATTTAGCATCACATTTTAACCACTATAAACAGAGTGGATTCAAACCAAGGGACAAAATACAACGTACAATTAAAGGACAAATTGCTAAAGGGAGCCACGCATTCGGGCATTGTAAACAGTGTTGCAGAATGCTGAAAGACACTAGCTTCAGTAGCAAAAATACCAGCACAGTATTTGAGATTCCATTTTTCGCTAATTGTAGTTTGGAATGGTTTGTTTATTTGGCGACTTGTCAATGTTCGGCTTTTTATGTTGGACAAGCGTCCAGGGCTGTGAGATATAGAATATCTGAACACATGAGTGAAATTAGGAATCAGCATGAAACTAATGCTCTTTTTAAACATACTCTAACCCACAAGACAGCATCTTTTCATTTTACAGTTACAGACAAAATTATTGGTTTTCAACAAAATAAATCTGGATGGCATGAATTGCTTAATGTCATGGAGGAAAAATGGATAATTAAACTAGGTGTATTATTTACACCAGGGTTAAATGAACATCTGTGATTGGCTTCTGAATTGATGACACAGTATAAATAGGGTGAGTTTTTTTGTATTTTTACACTGATGAAGGCTTGATATTATATAAGCCAAAACTGGTTTGGATAAATATATCTGATTTTATTCTGCCTCCACTGTCTGCTAGTCATTTTTTTTTTTTTGGTATATATAGCTTGGAGACATTTTCTATGTTGTCCTAGGTTCTTCTACTCCCACTTAGTATTTTTAGGAAGATGTGTAACATGAAAGCTTCAAAATAATATGAGATATTAGAGAGACAGCAGGGACTTATGGGTAGGGGAGGGGCCTGAGCCCTCGATCCAAAAACCTGAAAAAGGGTGCTGTTGTTAAATCAATCCGGTTGGATCCGATAACTCATCCATTGAGCAGGAAGGACGAAGGCAACATGGATCTAGTGTTATGGTAAGTACATAGCTCTAGTTTTTCTTTCAGGTGATATAAAAATGTTTCAAAAAGTGGTTTATTTTATATTAAGTGTACACTAACTGCCGTAAGGTGTACTCTAGTCTGGTTCATCATTCTGGTATTTTACACAGTAAATAATACAGCATGCTTTCTAGGTTAGTATCAGTACTAATTTTATTATTTTGTTTTTAACTTGGTGGCAAGCTGATATACGTTTAGTATGCAAATATCATGAAACATCTTTTGTTCTCAGTGTAGTTAAGAAGAAAAACAATTGTGATATTAAAATGACGGAAATACTTACAAAGCACTGAAATGTATTTTGCAATGCATTTGTGTCATTACAGATTGTATCTGCAATATTCCTCCATGTGGGAGAGGTAGACTTTACAGAGCTGTTGAGAAGTGTTTCAACATATAGTTGACTGATTCTTTTATATGCAGACTCAACCAGTGCCTAAAAAACAACACAAAGGCAACCATTAACTATTTCATTTTGATAAATTCAATCTAAATTGAAGTTTTATATAAAATTGGAGCTTATTTATTACCTTACAGATGCTGGACTGCCTCTGAACAACACTGTGAAAGCATTTACTTAAAACTTGACTGATATCAGTTTCAAAATCGTGTTCTTCCTTGCTAAAATGCCTTTTCAATATTGGCTAGGAGACAAAGAAAATTAGAAAGAAACAGTACTATAGAAACTGTACACTTTAAGCTTCACGCTATCCTTCTGATTCACTTTACTACAGTTTGTTCTTGCATTCTCTCATGCAGAAATGCCATTTCATGCTTTTGCTCACAATATGCTTTATATTGTTTTCTAAGCAATGTTTTGCAATTAATGTTATACAGAAGAGTGCTGCTAGTGCTGACAGTTGAAAAGGTATGGTGTGCATACACAGGGGCACACATAAGCCATTCTTTTTTCCTTACAACAGCTCCCCGAAATGCCAACACAAAGAGCTCCTGTAGAACTCTAAACCTGATAATAATTAAAATGTACTGACATTGCTGATATTGCTGTGCAAGCAATGAAGCTATGATTTTCTGAAAGCTGTTACTTTTTTATTCTATCATGACAAAACATTAAGCTACCATTTCTATGATTTTATCTAGAGGTCCAGCCAAGTAATCTACATAGTTCCCCAAATTGCCCCCAACTTGAAGTTGAAGAGCAAAAAAAAGTCTTTCTCAAAGCTGAAGACCACAAATAAAAATTATTTTTTCTCCTCTGAAACTATAGCAAGCTGCATGCTACAAATGTAACAAGCAGCTTGCTACAGTTAAATCACCAACAGAGTGAGTTTCAGCTGTGATTGCCAATGCAGTATCAATATTCATTTATGAAACCACAATATTTTTTTCAGCTTCATAAAGCAATATAGGTACTGCAGTGCCACACCATCAGCACCTGCCAAATGTATTCTGTAAGAGCTTGCATTCAGACAGCCACACCCTAGTTGCAGATCTGATTTTGACTGTTATGTTGTGATGACTAATAAGACTACACATAAAACTGCACCATTGGTTGATTTCTTATTGAGAGATCTACTTCACGATATGTGCACAAATAATCTATATATAATTTTGACTATTTTTTTCAGGGAAAGCCAATTAAAAGGGATCCATGGAATCCAGATTCAGAAGTCATTTAAAAATGAATCCCTAACACATGAAACTGTCAAATACTGCAAATTATGAATGATTGTTTATATGGAACTATACTTTCACTGACCTAATACCTTCACCCCAAAAAAAATACTTTGCTGTGAAACCATACCTCTCAACTGTCCAGATATTTGTAGAATGTCCAGATTTTTGCTTCATCTTTTTGGTCTTTTCATCAAAAAATGTATGCTTTTCTGGCAAATCATTGAGTATTGAAGTCACTAAATATAACATACATTTGAATTTCAGACTTCATATCCTTCAAAAAATATATGCTAAAGCAAAACCTGTTACCCTAGCAACCTTCTAATTTTATACGAGTAATAATTAGAAATTGTTCCTATTTTTTGGACCTTTGTTCACTCTATTTTTGGCTTTTTTAAGATTTTTCACAACAAACGTTTGAGAGGTGTGTGTGCAACCTGTAGTACTATTCATTTGTTTTAACGTTTGAAGGACTTTCTGCAGTTTACAAGAAAGTTATTCAGCTTATTATTTTATGTGTCTATTTTTGGTAATAGTTTTACAGATTATCACAACACTAAGTGTAAATGTAAGAAAGCAAGCTGTGTTTTCAAAAGTTCAGCTTCCAATATTGAACATATGTGTACCAATGTTTGCTTAATTTAAAAAGATACTGTAGACATATATAAAAAGTATAACATAAACACAATAACAGCACAACACATACAGCTGAATTTGATAGTCCCACAGCTGTGAACTGACAGTGTGAAAGCTCAGAAACAAACACTAGGATTTAGAAAGATTTTATTGCTTTTGTAATGTGCCTAGTGCAGGTTAGTCATTTTACGAGACAGTGAAAAAACTAGATTCAGAGAGTTGTGGCTGCATTGAGAAAGACCTCATTATTGGCTCATTGGTGTATCTCTCTGACTCACACTTTAGCTAATACTAGCTCTGTCAGACCTGATGCTGGTAGTGTTTTCCCTGGCAGCTCATGTATCAAGTTGGCATCCCCTAAAGACAGTCAAACGCACACACATTCAGACATTCAACACATATATGCACATGCATTCCTACAAACACACACACACACACAGACACACACCTCCACTCCCATATCTTCACTGAACTTGCCTGCACCTCAGCTGCTTTCATAGGAGTGAATGGGTGACCATGTTTTTTTTTAAGGCATTCACTTTTTCTGTCCAACAGGGGAAGTTTATTCAGCTGGATGATTCTCTAAATCACCAGCATCACATATCAGAAGAGACTAGCATTTCCAGGGGAGAGTACATGTCTAATTAGCAATTCACCTGGTTTACTGCATTAGCATGCAGTTCTGCTGGGAGAGACTGCCCTCCATGGTGTCACTCCTGCTAGTGGGAACCTCCATAGTCTGAGAATTAGAATGGCTTAACACAAATGGAATAATGGCTGTGTTAAGGCTTCCTGCTTGCAGTAAGACTTTCTTAATTCCAGGAGAGTGTTAATAGCCAGCAAGCAATATCCAGAATCAGCTGTTTGTTACCAGAAATGATAACTAAAAGCAGCATATGCCTGTTTAGTCATTCATATGTAATACAAACCCATTCAACTAATTATTATTTCATACCAGACTCCATCTCATTCCCTACTTCCTAATAACACCAATTGATAACACCATTCTCATTAACTTCTAAACTGCTAACCTTCTAATCTCTCAAATACTCCTAAGACTGCACGCTGTACACTACATCATATTACTAAATTCCATTTATTATCCACATTTGGCTTTTACTACTTTTTAAAATATGTACATCATGCTCACAATTTGGTATTTCAAAACATTGACCTGTTATATATATTCAAACTGTGTGCACATTGGTAATTTGATCCATATTGCATAAGTGAGGTACAAGGATAAAACCATGACTACATCCCAGGCAACACTAGTTTATTTAACAGCTGGGGAGCTTGATAGTGCAGGCAGGGAGGATGGGCATACCCACCTTAAGGGGGAGGGGCTCACATGCTCAATGACACATGTACATAATCTAGTTTCCCTGGTGAAACAACTGTATGGTGCTTCGTGTGGGTGGGCAGAGATGCCCTGCTGGATTCCAGCCATTTGCAGAAGTGAAGGGTGGTTTATTGTTGATGCCAGTTGCACCCTCCACCCACAACTTGTCTCTGAGTAGGTGTAAAAAAGAGGGGCACAGCTTAAAAAAAAGCTGAACCACCTTAATGTTTGCCTTAATGATAACTTATCAAGATCATCACATCTCCAGTGAAGGGGAATCAAATGGCCCATTATCCAAGAATGATCTGATGACTGGCAGAAGGTAGGATCAAAGAAGGGCAAAAAATGGTAATTTAATCTTATTAAAGTGTGTTCCGCTATTCAACAGCTCCTGTCTCACCATGTTAATACGGAACACTTGTTTCTTGAATTTTATTTTAATTGCAAGGTTGTGGCTGAAATTGGTCTGCTTTGCATCACTCCACTATCCCAGTCAAAAAAATAAATAAATATATCTGCTCAAGATGGTCCAGACATTTATAGATGTGGACATGTGAGCTGCAAAGAGAAAAAAAAGTAAGTGAAATCTGGGCCTGTGTCATCAGACCACTAGTGTAGGCCCTGCCATCAATGATTAAATGAAATATCTGCAAAAGTTTGAAACCTCATTAGTTTTTCAACTCAGTGAATACAAATATGCTGGTGACCATATTTTATTACAGACTTACCAGATCTTGTCTTGTGAAAGAAGAGCAGCTGGATGTTTATGAGTGCTGGGCAATATGGTCTGATGGGACATTTTTTTAGAAACCTCAAATGGGTATCGGAGGAAAAAGAAACTTTATGGTGTCAGAATTAATGACAGGCAACATGAATTTGTGAGCTTAATGACTAAATCATTGCCTTAAGAAGTCATCAAATGACCCTTTTTTATTTATTTATTTACTTTTTTTGCATATCATCTTGTAATTTTGCCAATTCTGAATGGTTTCAGGTCTATTTTTAATAAGATTTATCAACATAAACCAACAATGGCTACACAAGGTCTAATTAAAACATTTATAAAAATGTACTTAAAATACACTGTCAGAGGATCAAATAAAAATAATTGACAGGCCTAAATTAATGTCTGAAGTCAAAATTCAAATTAATAAATAAAAACCCAATGAGGCACCTGGAAATGACCGTATAATACCTGAACTATACAAAATGATGACTAAGGATGCTTTGAGCATTTTGCTAGAGGTATTGTTAATAGTTAAAGAACTTATGAAGCACCATCCTGGAAATATACCCTCATATCCCCAATTTTAAAACCTGACAAAGACTCAGTGCAAGGTTCTTCATATAGGTCAATTTCATTATTAAATGTAGATTATAAAATATTCATGGCAATCTATGACAATAAAATAAAATCCTTTCTTCCAATGTTCATAAACAATGATCAAACTGGGTTTATAATGAACAGGAACACCTATGACAATATCAAGAGAATAATATCAATAATTGATTATACTAATAATTCAAAAAATAACTAACGGTTAGTCTAGGTATTAATAGTGCATTTGATTTGGTTAATTGTGAGTACTTACTATTAGTACTGGAGGAATGCAATTTCTCAAACAATTTCTTACAATGAATCAAACTTCTCTGAAAACTCCTTTGCATATATTATACTTCCTAATCAATCATGATTAATAAAGCTATGAAACAGGATTGCCCTTGTGCCCATTGCTTTTTGCTCTAGTTATAGAACCTTTTGCAAATTATATACGATCAAATAAAACCATGCTAATAAATAATGATTTAATCCATAAAATACAATTATTTGCAGATGAAATCCTATTAATTTTGACTGATTGCAATTCTTCTCTTATTACAGTATTCCAAGCAATAGAAATATTCCAGAAGAAATTAGGGCCCACTTTTAATGAGAATAAGACTAAATTACTACCTGTTAATTATAATATTAATAAAACAGATAAGAAATGACATAAATACATTGTGAAAGATGATAAAATCACTTACTTATGGATAATCTTGTCTGATAATATTAAATATATAACAATCCTTAATTATAATAACTTAAATTCCATAAAACAAACTCTTAATAAATGGAATATTTTTTTCACTATGGAAGAGAGACTCTCCTTAATTAAAATGATTATTTTCCCTGATATTCTATATATAATACAATCTTTATCCCTCCCACTCCCCCCAAAAAAGTTATAAAATAATATATTTCTTTGTTTCTGAGATTGTTATTGTTTCCTAATAAACCTAGATTGGCTTTAAACTATCACATTAGAGATTGGACATTGGGTGGTATTGGTCTTCCAGATTTAGAATTATATTCCTTATCATTAATTGTTAAAACAATAATTTCTTGGTTGAATAACAATTATAATGCCAAATGGAAATATATTCAGGGAGGTATTTGGTATAAATCCAATAATTTAACAAAATCACATCATACTAAAATAGCTACTAATAAGAGTTCATTGGTTAGTAAATAACTACTTTATAGAAAACAAAAACAAATCAGTTAATTGTTATTATATTCATATGATAACAACCTCCTCTGAAATTTTTATTTTCAGGAACTCTGAATATAACATATGGATTTTCTTTGTATTTCCAATTGCCTACATTCAAAATAGCATTAATACATTTAATTTAACAACAATGACTATATTTAAAGACAAAAAAACTGTTATACTGGTATCAATTACTAGATAATAGGAAGTTACAAAATGTTGAGCATATATCATTAATACGTCTGAGTTAAGTAAAGACATGGCTAAAAATTCAAAATTGTAGACAACTGGTTGAATATAAGATTAATCTAATGCAACCAATAGTTAGAAATTCTTTCCCCACATTCATCGATTTATTTCTTATTCTAATGCATCAGAATATAATTGGAAAGGGACATCTATCCAAAATATATAAGGTATTTAAGAAATCAAAAGTATGTCACAGAGAAAGCTAGTTGGATTATTTTAGACTTGTTAATAATGATTCTCCCAAGTGAAGTTGATAAAAGACTAATACTCCAATCTTTAAAACAAACTACTTCATCACTAAGGTAGAGGATAGTTTCTTGGAAGTTCTCACATAGAACCTTTATCACACCACATAAAGCTGAATTGATGTTTAATAAAGACATAGGATGCTGGAGATATAAACTAAATGTTAACACTGACTGGCAGCATATGTTTTATGTCTGTATAAAATTTAAAACATATTGGGATAATCTGAATTCTCTCTCTTACAGTCTGTTTTTAATGATAACTTTATGCTGACCAAATCTCTTATTTTATTTAATACACCTACTCCCACTTGCGTCATGAAAATAAAATACCCTCTTTTATGGAGTATTTTAACATTAGAAAGAAAAGTTATCACCAAGAACTGGAAGAATCGGACTACACCTACTATGAAGGAATTTGTACACTTAGCAACTGAAGTTTGTCATTTTGAACTTATCACGATCAGGACCAGAATATCTAGAATCACCTCTTCACTGTGTCACTGTTAGACAGAGGCACAGTATACTAACCTCGAAAAAGGGCATAGCAAAATTAATTTAAAATGGGTGGCGAAAGCCAAACATACTCTGGCTAGGCTTATAAATGCCCTAGGGCAGATAGCCTAGTATGAACCTATGAATACATTATTTGGTTGAAATTCAAAGAACTGCTAGATAATAATTAATTAACAGCTACTGTTATCACATTTCTTTTTCTGTTTAAAAAGCTTGTTTTATAGTAGTAGCCATCGTAAATAGATGTTTTAGTTATTTTTTATTTTAGAAATGTATATTTGTTTTATAATATTTCTATTATTATATATTAATGTATTGTTAAAATTTTCAATGAAAACAACTGAGAAAAAAGAAATCATCAAATTAAATTATAAACTAGAGCATTTAAAATGATAGAAGGCATGGAAAAGGTCATTAAAGCTGACAGCTTCATAAGACAGAGAAGTCTGAGTCACAGGCTTTTCAGAGTCATTCTTGAGGAAGTGGGAATGAAGCAAGATGAGATATGATTTACTTCAGCAAAAATTTGTGGTGGAGCAGGACAGTCACTGTAGCCAGGTCTGGTTTACTGAGCAACTCTTCCATAATGAAATAATATCCTTTAGAAGCAACAAAGGTGAAAATGCTACCATCTTTGTTTTTTTCTTTTTGACTTTATGCTAAATGGCCTGGCATTTATTATTGGCATCACTTAATTTTCATCAAACTTAAATGGCAAACTACAAGAAAGGAAGGAATCATCTACTCAACAAACTACATGAACATGTCATTTTGATTCAAAAACTGGAAATGCTGCCTAAGGGTTTGCTCATAATGTAAAATACTCATTTTTGAACCTTACACAGAAGGCCCACCAAGACACTGAACTAAACAAAATCCTATAAACTGATAGTAATATTATTAAAAACTCAAATGCTTCTGAAATCCAATAATAAAAAGAAGACTATTAGAGTCCCTTTGGAATTGATTCTTGTGGTGCTCCTGATCCCACATAAATGGAGCAAGCTTTAAAATAATGTACTGAAGAGGGGTATTTACACAGCACAAAGTCATACATTTTTATAGTCTTCTTTGTATATCAAAATACCAAAATCCGGCAGAAAACATTCTTAAATTTATTGTATGTTTTAAAGCAAAAGAAGGTGAGGCTATGGTGATATATAGTGATACTGCAGAATGGAGTGAAAGATTATGAAATGTTACACCAAAGCTGGTTTACCGAGAGAGAGAATTATGGAAGTGGATTAGACATAGGAAGAAGTTTGAGTAGTTTGCAGGGGTCTTAAGGCCTAAACAGACAGTGTTTGACAACACATGCAGTTACTACATGTGAGGTATGTTACTTCAACAGACCTTCAAAACCAAAAGCAAGAGAAATAACAGCAGTGAATGTGAGAAGTGTTGAAAGAAACTGTCAGATTACTTGTAGATGTATAGAGAGAAATAAGACTACTGTGAAATAAAGTGACTGCAGACAGGAAAAAAGCTTACAAGAGGAAGAAAAACAAGAATGTATAATTTTGTCTTTTTGGAATGAATGATAGCAATGATGGTGGATGAGAGAGGACTGGATAAGACTAAAGTCTATGGGTGAATGGGTGAAACAGGATGTATACCAAGAAAATGCATGGGTAGGAGCAGAAGTGAATGTAGAAGAGTAAAACTGGAAGCGGTAAATGAAATTCAACATGGGGACAAACGGGCAAGAGGTTGTTGGATCTGTAGAGGCAATAACATAAGCCTATGAAGTAAAATAAATTTGAGAGAAGAAGGAGGAGACAATGACACCTTTCTGTGTTACATATAGTAGTATGGCATGCTTGAACTGAAACTGAGGCTATAATGTATGATGAAGTGTTCAGTACATATTTGAGCATCTTTTCTTCTTGTCTTTGATGGACTAGATTGATTTGGTGTGTTATATGTGGAATTGAATGTAGAATTTAAAATTATATTAAAATATGCAGTACTTTTTGGCAACACTGGCAGTTGTGAGAAGGTCTTCTCATAAATAAAAAAGTGAAAGGCTAATCAAGGTCTGTCCTCAAAGATTCACATCAGTAAGTACTTTGCATTATGACCTTAACTGCTAATGCAAACACTCAGCATTTGTACTAGGGAAAAAAGACAATGGCAGATCTCCCAACTAATAAGTATAATATATTAGAGAGAGAGAGAGCACCAGATAGGATTTTGTACTGTACCTGCTGCTGATTTTCTTAGCTTGTCTTATGCATGCTTAATATTTGTTTTGAGGAGTGTTTTCCTTGAACTTTAATAAGGTTTTATGCTACATGCAAAATACTTTCCAGGGAATTTACACATTTTATACAAAAATACTGTATAAAATATTTATTATTGAACCCATTCTGTATTTTCATGTAGTGCATGACTAGTTAAATTAGCTTCTTCGACACAGCTGACAGAATGAATTCAAACCTCTGTGTTCTCCCTTGCTCCATGCCTGTGACAAAGTACATTATTTTGACTGTGAGATCGGAATAGATAAGCAGATGCAGATCCACACCCTCATAACTATATATAACAACTCCAGGATCGCACTTCAGTGGTGAAAAGGGCATGTTGGGCAAGTGATTACTTACCCTGGGTAAATTATGATGTTTGGGTATTCCATCTTTCACTATTTTCGTCTCACATAAATGAACATCGGTCATATGGGCATTAGAATTTAGAAGTAGACCTGACCAACAAACTAGTGGCATCACTAATTTCAAGAAAGAGGACACATATCTTACATCACTTTCTCTCTTAGAGGCAAAAATAAATGACTTTCTGTGGTAGAATTTTTTAATATAGTTCACTGGAGTCTACCAATTTTATAATATCTCTTTGATGACATGCTTCTATTCTTCCTTCATTTTGTCACTCTCTGCTCTTTAAACATGTTTCTGAGTAGTATCCCATATGCCTACTGGAGATGGAAAAGGTTATCTGCTATTTGATTTTACACATTTCATGCTAATTAGATGTCCAGATTTTTGCTGGATATACCTATTTTTCAAGGGCCTTTGTACCTATTATCAGTGTCTGCAGGTTAAGAGGTATGACCCCTACACTCCCACTATAAAGTCCTATGCTTGAGAATTTAGAAAATGCTGGCACCTTAAAGACACTGCATTTTGTGGCCAGCTGTTCTGTGGGAGAACATGTAAAACCTCACAATGTTACAGCCCTGTGTTTTTCCTTTAGCCACAAGCCTCTAGCTAAACAGATGTGCATTCAGATCATTACTTCCCTTGAACCCTATGACCTCATTTCAGAAACTGAGGAAAGGATCAGAAAGATCTATGATACTGGCTCTTCTCTCACAAAAGATGAAAGTTCCATCACTGCAGTTTTTTAGACTTGATGAATTAAATGGATAAGAGAATTCCATGGTTAAAATAAAAACTTTAATAAACACAAATCACAAAAAAGATGATAAGTGCTTTCACAGACATAAGACTGCTTCTTCAGACCTATTAACAATCAACCATCCCTCTTAATTTAAAATAATAAACAACCGATCAGATGCACTAATCAACTAAACCAACTCCATGAAAACTTGGGCAAGATGAAAACCTATAATATACAACATCCTAAATCTACAAGTTCTCTGTAAAAAGTAACAAGACTATAGAGACTTATGATAAAATATACATACATAGCTAACACATCAGTGTAGAAGTGGTCGAGCTTTCAATATAGGTTTTAAAGACACCCATTCATTAATGCCAGGGAACCTATCTACACTGAGACGTACTATCCAGTCTTGTTCTCTTCTTTCTGTGAAATTCTTAAAATCACCCCTTCTGATATTCAATGTTCGAATCTCTAAGACTAAAAATTTAAAACTATGCCCCTGACCAGAATCTGACACATGTTGGGCTAATGCATTGCTCAACTTCTTATTCTTGATGTCATTAATGTGTTCCAGAATCCTATCTTTAAAAAGCCTGGTCATCTTTCCCACATAGTGCACAAAACATTCTACACAGAAAGAAAAATAAATCAGATCTTTAGTAGTACAGTCAGCATAAAATGAGGTTTCAATCAAGAAACCTTGTGTGCGGTGTGTAAATGTACCTCCTACATAAATAAATTTACAGGCTTTGCATCACCTGCAAGGAAATGTCCCTTCAAAATTTGAAGGTAGTACAGACCTATCTTTCATATTCTTATAACAAAGCTGCCTTTTCAGGGACATACTATTCCTGAAAGTAAAACTTGGTGCATTATTAACAGCTTGACTCACTCCATCATCTGAGCACAATATAGCACAATTCCTACTACTGAACATGTCATCCTAACATCTTCCCATTGAACTTGCTTATCCCTCTGGTCATCTCCCAGTCTAGGCATATCCAAAAAATAGGGTCTACTAATCGTTGGTTTTCCGACCACAGATTACAAATGCAATCATCCAGCTCTCTTTTGTTATAACCCTCATCGAAAAAATCCTTTTTTTTAAAAACCTCTGAAGCTCGCTTAGGGGTCTCATCATCATTGTACAATCTCACAACCCTAAGCACCTGTCCCCTTCTCAAATTCCGAGGTATGTGACGGGGATGCATACTAGTCTCATGTAATAGGGCATACTTTTTACGCTCCTTTCTAAAAACTACAGTCTTAAAATTACCATAAAAGTCTTTACTAATTAGTCACATAGCAGGACATTGTTTTAAAAACATAAAAAACTCAACCATACAACCCTAAATAAATATTCAATCATTGTTTAAATAAATATTGTTCCATTTATTATTTAAATAAAAGGTAAGTATAATAATTTAGCCCTATAAAATAATGAAAACAGTAGAGAAGCACTGTCTTTGAATTCTAAGTCTGATTCACACCTATCACCATATATTCCCCAATGACAGATACAGAGAAAGCAGACATACAAATAGAAGCATTTGGATTCATCCCCAGAATCTGTCACAGAATACATGGATTTGGAGGAAGGGGAAAGCTCCCTTAGATCCACTTTTTGAGACATATCCTTTGGAGAAATGGTAGAATAGGTCAAACAGAAAAGGGGATGGCCCACAGATATGCCATCCCAGAAGAATCCATGTTCCTTCAAGAGTTTTGGATCTGGCTTTTCTACTTCCTGGATGATGCTTTCCCCTGATCTCCTCGTTAACCTAGTGGCTCAGCTAGTCTGGAAGAAGCCTGATACAGCAAAACCCATACTTAAGAAATCTGTGAGAATTCTGGATGCTGTGAAAGACAGACCTCATTGGGGTAAGGGTGCCCCCGTAATGCCATGGTCATAGTGGCAGCCACAAAGAAGGAACTCTCAGAGGAGAGGTTAACTGCACATTCCCAAAACAGGAAGTCCAGAGCTTTGAACAGATTTGGAAAACAGATGTACTATTCAGTGACTTTTTCCCTGAAAACACTGAACTACTTGGCTCACATCATTTGATTCCAAAGAGAATTGACCAAAGAGATTGCCAATTCTCTTTCAGGTAACTTGCCGATGGATATCCAGAAGCCTGTAGAATTCCAGATTTCTAACCTTCTATTTTTAAATAACTCCATGCACCTGCTTTCAAATACAGTTGATGGGACAGCTAGAGCAGCTGGTACCAGTATAGCCATACACTGCCATGCCTGGATGCAGATGTGTGATTTTGCGGAGGGCTTCAATACATCCTTCATCAACACCCCCTTGATGGTACCACATTGTTTGGTCCAAAAGTTAAAGACACATGGACTAGTAGAAATAAACAAGACGGTAAAACACTTTCTGCCACTGGAATCTGTTTCTGTACTCCTCAGAGAACCTTCTCCTGGAATCAGCAAGGAGGGAAGAAAATGTGATTCCCGAAATCACACGATCCTACTCCAGGTTCTTTTTAATACCAAAGAAAACAGGACCTCAGGCCAGTGTTGGACCTAATTCACTTAAACCAATACATAAAATGGACAAAATTCTGGATGGTCATTGTACGGTCCATTTTGCCTACTCAGAAAGGATGACTGGATGTGCCTGACAGATCTCCAGGATGCTTGCTCTCACATAAAAATGCACATAGAGCCAATAATTTCAAATTCAGAACTCAGAACTCTGCCCTTTGAACTCACCACAGCCCCCCCTCCAGGTGTTTACCATATGCATGGCAGCAGTGACAGCCTACCTCAGACTGCAGGAGCTCCAAGTGTTCCCGTACTCGACGATTGGCTCCGCAATGCTTCAACCAGGGATCTAGTCATTCTCCAACCAGACCTCTTACTCCAATTACTTCATGGCTTGGAGATTATAGTGAACAGACAGAAGAGCAAACTATCCACAACTCAGACCCTAGAATTTATCAGATGCCACCTGAACACCACAACACAGATAGCCACTTTGCCTCAGCACAGGGTTCATTCAGTCCATCAATCAGCATTACAAGTACCATCAAATTCATCCTCCCCATCATCTCGCCTTATTCCAAAACTGCTAGGGGTGATGGTGTCAGCCATCATTCTCATTCCTATCTTCAGGTTTTATATGAGGATTCTGCAATGGACTCTCTCAGTCCAATGGTCCCAATGTTATCATTCCCTCAACACCCCAGTCAGGATAACCTCAGTGTGCAGAAACCACATAGAATGGTGGATAACATTAGCAGCATTAACAGCAGGTCATCCATTCTCTTCATGTAGTTACCACAGATGTTTCTCTTTTAGGGTGGGGGACACTACAAGAGGAAGCTGTTTCAAGGTACATGGACACATTTAGAGACCAATCTCCACATCAGTATTCTGAAAATAAGAGCAGTCCTTTTGGCATTGCAGACATTTCAAGACTCTTTTCCAGTGGGTGTGATTTCAGTTCAGACAGACAATATGTCAGTGGTCTGGTACATCAGCAAACGGGGGGAACAAGGTCTTATCCATTGTGCCAAGAGGCCATAAAGGTTTGGCAATGTGTGATGTCTTCCCATCACTTTCTGCTAGCAATGCATATTGCAGGTACTTCCAATGTATTAGCATACAGTTTTTCAGGTGCATTCTTCTGCCTCATGAGTGGTCCCCTTAATCCAACAGTGGAGAACAGAATCTTCCATCAATGGGGTCAACTATGATGCAACTTATTTTCCTCCTGCCTGAACATCAAATGCAGCAGTTATTATGCCCTAATCGCTCTAGTGGGATATTCACTGAGGGACATCCTGATCTGCAATTGGCCCCCTGGTCACCTTTATGCATTCCTTCTATTTCTTCTAATTACAAAATTCATTCAGAAAGCCAGAAGGGTCAAGGCTAAGGTCATTCTCATTGCCCCGTACTGGCTTTGACAAGTTTGGCTCTGGTTCCCATATCTTTATTCTCACTCTCTCAGTCCACCCCAGAAGCTGGCCTACAGGCCAAATCTTATCTACCATCCTTCCAGGCATCCTCTCCCAAACATAGAGACCCTAAAATTAACAACTTGGTTACTCTAATTACAATGTTGGCCAGGGATGCCAGGTTTTCAGAAAATGTTGCTCATGTCCTCTCTGCACAAAAGTCTAGCACTAGAAGAGTGTACCAAAGCAAATGGAAAAGATTTTTTTTCTGGGTTATGGGGAAAGATTTGGACCCTTTCTCGGCTCCCCTTCCATCTATTTTAGAATTCCTGTCTGAATTATTCATAAAAAGTTCTAGTTTCTCAACAAAGTTCAACTGGCAGTCATTTCCAATTTTCACACAGGCCATAATAAGTCTCCTATAGCTTTGTTAATGGTATCTAAGGCCTTTCTTAAGGGAACCTTTCTTCTTTGCCCCCAGTTCAAGTACATTTCCCTCCATGGGATATCACAGTGATACTCCAAGCTCTCACACACTCTCCTTTTGAACCAACATTGTTAGTGGATCTTAAGTTCTTGACATGGAAAATGATCCTTTTGGTGGCAGTCACTTCAAAACAACATGCTCTTTTGTGTAAACCACCATATTTGTTTTTTCACAAAGGCAGGATTTTCCTAAAACCAAACTTGTCTTTCCTTCCTCAGAGTCCATCATAAATCAAACCATCAAGTTGTCTGTATTTTTTCCAAACTTTTCTGATAAAGGAGATTATGCATTACACTTATTTGATATTCACAGATATTACAGACTTTATTTGCATAGAACTAAGGGTTTCAGGAAATCAGACCAACTATTCATTGCATTTTCTAAATCTAACCTAGGGCATGGTGTTTCCATAATTACCTTTTCAAGATGGCTATCAAGCTGTATATATATCATTCCACAAGAGCAGTGGCATCTTCTACAGTTTAATAACATTCATTTCCAGTTGGTGATATTTGTGCAGCTGCTACCTGGCCTACACCTTTGTATCTCATAATAAACTAGTTGTGCAGTCTAGAGCTCGTTCCTCCGTTTGGCTCTGGTTGTGCAGTCTAGAGCTCGTTCCTCCGTTTGGCTCTGCTGTTCTCAGGAGCATTCTTCTTTAATTCCACCAAGGAAATTATGTAGCTACAGATTCTCTCCCAAAGGTTGAATCAGTCTAAAAATGGACATCGGATATGAAAGTTATGTACTCACCATAACAGCAGACCCATTTTGTCCTGTTTTTGTCCTCTACAAGTTAGTTTCCTTACAATCCACCTGGCGGCCTCTTCCTGTCAGTTTCCTGTTGGACAATTCTTGATATCTAACCATAATTTTACTTCTAGTTACTTATATCCTTACATGGGGTAAATATGAGCTGAAGTATTTTGACACTGGTAAGGGAATTAAGGGTAGGGGAGGAGTCATAGCCCTGGTTCCAAAGGTTTGAAGGCGCCAAACCCAGATCCGAGTTGGATCCAAGTCACAAAGGTTGAACCAGATGAAAATAGTACAACACGGATCTCTCGTTATGGTGAGTACATAACTTTCATTTATTTTACGTCTGGGTACAGGGAAAATTGATTAAAGTGCTTTTAATGCATTTTAACATGGAAAAAGTCACTTTTTTACAACTAACCTGTATCACTGACTAAAGCTGACAAGCTTCTGCAGAAATTAGGCATCTTTTTTTGGCCAACCACGAAACAACCTATTGATTCCCCAGTTCTTCCTTCTTCTAGCCACAAAAAGAAGAAAATTGTTAAATAGTCTTTGCCACCACAGCAGGCTGCTAAAGTGCCTCAGCCTCAATTAAGTGACTCAGCTGTGCCCAAAAGTGGCTCTCCAGAACATTTATCTTTTTCCTTGGCTCCTGCTGGTGTAGTCCCTACAGCCACCATGGCCTGGGGTTTAGGCATGTCCTGTGCAGCTGTTGGGATGCACTTGGTAGGCAAGGGAATGCTGTTGTTATCACTCCAGGGAGAAGGGGCAGAGAACACCATTCTGCCTAACTAGAAAGCTCATCTCTGGGGGGGGGGGGGGGGGCGGTCCTGGTAAAAGTAGGTCTGTTTCTTCATGAATTCCTGTCAAAAAGAAGCAAAAACTCAAACATATATCTTGCCCCATCTCAGTTACTCTGGACAGGATTGATGTATGGGGTTTAGCTTACAGTTTATTTCAGGCTCTTGACCCTGCCAGTCCAGTGTGACTGTTTCTGAAAAATAAAAGAGAAAGATGCTTCATTTTTGAAAAGATTCAGTATTTTATTATTTACTTCATATTACTGGAAAAAACACAAAACATTTCACAAAATAATACATACTTGTAAGAGATTCAGTAATTTGTGTGTCACAATGATTGTGATGGGATGGATTCATTTTTCTCTCACAAGGTTTCTGATTCAGACTTTGAGGAGAGTATGGTTTGATCAATTCCTTTGGAGGGTTCTCCTTATCTGAAACTGTTTCCAGAATGAGTCAGTTGTTTCATTGGGAAAATCAAGATCTTTATCAGTCCCTAAGAAAGTATTATGATTTATTACAACTGGAATTTCCAAAATTTACCCCTATTCCTCTTGCTCTTTCAACTCTGGAGGATATTTTTTCAAAGCCTGTTATTTGCCTGACAGTTAGCCACCTTGCTGTTCCCATGAAATCGAATAGATTGTATGAAGTTCCTTAGTCTTAGGTTTTAGATACTCACCCCAGATCTAATCCAGATACTGACCCCAGATCTACTCCAACAGCTTTTGCTTTACTAAACAAGCTGCTACTGAACATTTGGTTAATATTAATCCCTCTCATTCTGACAAGTATGGAAAGGCTTTTGCTAGATTTATTTTATTTATTTATCTTATTTTACATGTGTTGACCAGTTTGTCCGACTGAGTTGAAGAGCCCTTTTTCAGCGGAGGCCCGGAGAGAAAAGCTCAAACATATTACACAATTTTCATTATAAATTTGCATTAAAACAGCAGTGTTACAGGATTATTACAAAGCATTAAGTAGCAATACAATGTTATACAGTGTCAATAATCAGGAATATAGCAAAGCTCTTTCAAGATGTATAAAATGAAATAATATGTCATTACGATTAATATAGTTTTTGGGGTAAGTGGTTATAAAAACCCAGTTTTATCATAATGTAGTTGCATGAAGGCAAGACAATTACTATAGAATGTTTCTCTGAGGTGATTAGCCTAATAGGTTTTAGAAGACAGTAGAAAGAGTAGTCAAGGAAGATTACAGAGAGCTAGTGAGAAGAGTGAGTTAAGGGCAGAAAGTAGATTAAGGTATGGGAAGTAGGGGATGTTTAAGGAGGGAGAGTGCAGTGGCAGGGCCAGTGACTTTTAAAGTACTGTTTGGTGGCTGTCTTAAATTGTTTAGGATGTGTATGGGTCCTGATTTCTAGTGGGAGCCTATTCCAGGCAATAGTGGGGTAATAGCTGTATATGTTATGTCCAAATTTAGACTTGGGTTTGTAGATTTGTAGTAGGTCTTGGTTAGAGCTTCGGAGAGGTCTGGAGGTAAAATAATGGGAGATGAGAGGGGATAGTCCTGGGCAGTAGGAAGGCTGGTATAGGATAGAATGGATGATCTCGAGCTGAGAGAGAAGAAGCTGGTGAGGTAATTCAAGGGTGGTTTAGGTGTTTTAGAGAGAGACAGTGATGGGATTTGTAATTTTGTTGGGCAGCAAATCTAGCTATCTTGTTGTATGTAGATTTGAGTTTGGTCAGGAGTTCTGAGTTAAGATTTCTGATAATTTGAGAGTTGTACATTAGACTGGGTAGAAGGTAGGTAAGAGAGAGAGTAACCTTGGCTTCAGAGCTAAGGATGTTCTTGTTATGGTAAAGGAGCCCTAGTTTTTAATGAGTCTTTTTGATACAGTTATTAACGTGCAAGTCAAATTTAAGCTGATCGTCGATGGTGATGCCTAAGAACTTAGTGCTGGATTCTACCTGAATGGGAGTGTTATTACGGAACTGTATGGAGAAGGAGGGTTTAATATTGTTGAATTTTTTAGGTAGGAAAAGAAACAGCTTTTTTTTTTTTAGGGTTAAGGATGAGCTGGTTGTTAGAGAGCCATGTTTCAAATAAGCTTAGAGGGAGAGCTGGCTATGGTGGTGACTGTAGAGTCATCCGAGTATTGCACTAAAGATGACTGAGGACAGGAGGTATAGAGCTGATTAGTAAAGATATTAAAAAGTCAAGGCCCTAGGCTAGACCCTTGAGGTACACCCATTTTTACAGGGAGGGGGGGAGAGTGCAGAGTGCCATCTCACTGATTGAGATCTATCAGTGAGGTATCTGGAGAACCATGCAACAGCATCAGAGGAGAAGTTGAGGTTATGCAGTTTGTGCAGCTTAAGACAGTGTGAGATGGTGTTGAAAGCTTTTGAGAGGTCCAAGAATAGGCAATAAATAAGTTTACGGTCATCCATGGCTATAGAGACAGTGTTGAGGAAGGTTAATAGAGCTGTAGTGGTGCTGTGTTTGGGTCTAAAGGCATGTTGAGTGGGTGTAAGCAGATTGTCCTGTATTAGATACTGCATAACTTGTTTATGAATACATAGAATAGATTTGGGGAAAATGTATATCTGCAACACTTCTCTTTCTAGGATTCTCAGATATTCAGCTGGTATGTTAAAGTTTATGATTGCTTCTTCTGAGAATATGAGGAACATTTTGGCACGTGTTTCCTTTTCAGAGGAGAAATCTGCTTTCTGTAATTTGCTTGCTTCTGTGTCTCAAGTGACTATCCATTTTTTGAAATGTGCATATGATTCTGGTGATGCCAATTCCAGGGCAGCTGCCACTGGAACTGTTATGAGGTTTGCTTAGTTGCATTTTCAACATTTCCCAGAAGATGTCAAAAATAAAATGCTGCATTCTTCCTTGGATAGAGACATAGTTTTTGGACTTTCTGCTGCACTGGCCCTTAAAAGTCTGATGAGAGAGGTAAGCTGTTTCAAGGGATTTCTCGGATTTTTCAACCCTCCTTTTCCAGATTTTCCAAGGGATTCTACTTTCCCTCTTCAGCTTTCAATAAAAAAAACATAAACAGTCACAGCAATCAGCTGGTAAGCAGCCAAGTTCAAAATGTTGTCACTTCATAGCTTATTACCCAATATTCCCCAGTTGAGATTTCTGGTAACCTTAGATTTAAAAGTTGCATATCATCACATTCCTATAGATTCAGATTTCAAGTTTTCTGTGTCTGGATCACATTTCAGATTTTTGTGGTTTGTGAAAATGCAGATACTTTTGTGGAGACACCACATTTCTTATAACCCCATTCTCCCTGTCTGCTCCAGCACAGCCAGTCACAACAGATGCCTTGGATTTTGCTTGGGAGCAGTGGCTATCTGGATAACAGTGCAGGGTGTATGAAACAGGAAAAGACAGATCAAAACACATAAACATAAAAGAGATGTTGGCACTTACCAATGCTCTCAAATCTCTCAGTTTTCTATGGTTACTGGGACCTCTTCAATTGTTTACAGACAATACTACAGTCATGTTGTACATAAATAAGCAAAGGGGGACCAGATCTTACCGTCAGCTTATAATGGTCAGATCTTACCCTAAGTTCATACTGGCCATGGTAGCCTGGGATATAGCTTTTCAGCACAATCTCACTCTGCAGGCATCTTACATACTGTCAGAGCAAAATTGTGTGGCAGACAAACTGAGCAGGACCCAGATAGACCCTCACAAATGGAAACTGAATTGGGGGTCTTCCAGGAATTCACCAAACAGCGGGAAACGCCTCAAACAGATCTTTTTGCCTCCACTTACCACAGCCAGTTTGCAAAATTCTGCTCCATGACTCTATGCAAGAAGGCCTGGAAGACAGATGCTTTTACTTTTCTATTGACAGGAATGTTCCTGTGTACTTGTCTTTTCCACTAATCCAGGGTCATTCTAAAGACTCAGAAGGACACCCCATAGATCACCATGGTAACTTCCTTCTGGTCCAGGCAATAGTGGTTCTCCCTTCTTTTGGAAATAGCCAGGGGCAATTACCATAAATTTCCTAACATACCGGTTCTACTCACAAAAGAACAGGGGTGTTTGATACATTCTGACCCCAATCAACTGGAACTGACTACCTGGATGATAGAAGTTGAACACCTTTTAGATCCCTTCTTTATCAGGACATGCAGTACATACTAAACGAGGTGAGAAAACTTGCAACTACAAAATCTTATGTTAGCTAGTGGAAAATATGTTCTAATTGGTGCAACAGTAATATCAGTGCCCAATCAGAGATTTTGCAACATTGTTTCTTAAAATAGTTGTGTGAGTTACCATCCTGTCTTATTCCTCTGTCAAGGTTCATCTTTTGCCCATTTCTGCATGCCTGACTATGGATCCACTCCTTTCTTTCCTGTCTTTGGTCAAGCAGTTCATGGAGAGGGGTTTGCATGTAAGATTGCCTAGGGAACAGTTGGTACCTACTTGGGATCTTATCTTTATGCTGGAAAAGTTAACTTTGACCCCCTTTCAATCAGCTCATCTGGCTGATTTATGGTTCATAACTTGGAATACTATATTACTTATTGCTCGAACCTCTACAAGAACAGTATCTGATTTTAAAGCTCTTATGGCAGATAAACCCTATTTAGTTACTTTAAACATCATTCATGCCAAAAGTTGTTTCAGAATTTACACTGAATCATGTCAGGCAATGGTGTAGGATCAAATAGCTTAGGCTAGTATAACATAAATCTATTAAAGTATCTACTGTTATGGTAAGTTTCTTGCACAACTGTACTTTCCAGGATCCTTAGTTCTTATCCTGCATAAATATGCAGTTTTACCTTCAACAGCACATACTGATCCACTGAATACACATATATCTGTTACATCTATCTTCAAGATATCCACATAAACTAGACAGAATGTTTGTGTGCAGTCTTACAAACTGTCTCTAAACAACCCTTGAAAGACTGGGAGATGCCTAAAAGACAAAAAAGAGATTTTAGATCAGGTTGCACACAATAGAAACCCTCTGGAAAATGCTATAGATCTGCTGTGGTGGTGAATGTACACCCTGATAATGAGAAGGCATAAATGTTTAGCATGGACATTCTACTGAAACATGTACTAATGGCATCCTCCATCACTATCCCCTTGTGGAAAAAAAAATCCCTAAATTTTTGTGAAAAGATGATGTATCCAGTATTCCACTTCTTACAGTGTGCCTGGTAGGTGCATTCCCTTGTTCATGGCAAAGAAAATGTACAGTAGATATGTTCCTCGATGCTCATGGAGATATCCGCAAGAAAACACCTGTGCATATCAGCTATGTACTTGTGATACTTTGCCATTTTATTATCTACACTGGCAAGTAAAATGGTATTTTGCAACTTAAATGGTGACATCTAGCTAGGCTTGAAACAAGTTTAAATTTTTACCCAGAGTTGGAGCCTAAGGTTTTGAGGGTAATACCACAAACAGACAGAATTATAACTCTGCAGCCAGTAGCAGAAGACCATTACTGTATGACCTAAATATAGTTGGTGGGCCAGAAGAAATGTAAACACTGTTTGCCACATTTAATCCCAGAAGGCACAGCAGAAGATAGGCTAGGAGCCATCTGTGTAATGTGATTGAGGAAGCCAGATTTTGAATTGCCTCCATATGAGGAAACCAGTGACTCTCCTCAATGATCAGAATTGTCTCTATAAAGGAACTGCTATACACTAGGATAAAAAAATACTTTTTCTAGATAAGGATGATCCCAGATTACTACAGTTTAGTTAAAATGAAGGTTGGTACCACCAGTAGAGATTGCTAGGTAAGCACCACTGACAACCAATCACCATGTAGTGGAATGCAGGGAGTATTCACTGCTTAAGAGTCTAGTTCAGTCAACAGCTTGAAAAGATCTTGGTAGCAGAAGAAGGACCAAACATCAACACCAGAACTGATAGTGCTGTGTATTTTGGCCAGCTCCATTGGCTTAGAAAGAAAAGTCATGGCTTCCATTCCAGGCAACTCTGGTTTAGCTAGCAGCCTGGGCACCTGAGCAGCTAGCATGGAGAGGTTAAAGAAGAGTTTCAAGCATCAGCTGACCCACCTCAGGGAGTCTGGCCATAGAAGGTGCACTAGAAGGTCTTTGGCTTCCATACTTGCACATGTGGCACATATCATTGTGAATCAGCTCTGGATATATGAAAGTATAAATGTGGTTCTTGTAGCAAGCATATAAAAGAAGTCACAGGTACATTGAGGAGACACAGTCACATTTTCAAAAAAGCTGGATTCCCCTGTAATGTGTGACAATACCACTCTCGGTGATTAACTTTCACCTTAAGGGTAACAGATTAGCCACTGGGCTAAAATCCTGAGTGGGAAATGAATAAAGTATTGAGTAGCCAAGATGAAGGGATGATGGTCATGTGTGGCTGTGGACCCCCTACACACACACACACACACACACACACACACACACACACACACAAAAATAAAAAACAAAATAATGTTAAACATTCAAAGTATAAAGAAGAAGATGCTTTGTTGTAGCTCTGAGATCCTGATGTGGCAACAGGTATCCACCATAACTAGAAAAAATATAAAAAGGCCTTTTGTGTGCAGTAGTACCATGACTTAAAAAATTCCTGTTCAAACTTCATATAATGGATGTAAAAACTTTGTTGTGTCTTTCGGCTTTTAGGGGTCGCCACAGCGGAACTCCGGTCCGCTAATGATTGGCAGTAGATTTTTAGGTGCCGAGTTGCCAGCCCTGATGAACAACCTTCAACAAAGGTACGCCCATTCACACATATCTCCACACAGAAGACACTCTAGCTGAGAATCGAACAGGACGTCTTACTGTGAGGCGACAATGTTACTACAGTCACTTAAACCAGAACCAGATGATTTCTTCAGTAACAAGGAAAGCCCTAACTATGACACACTGTCCTGTTATGGATCAGTTTCTGTGGAAAATAGTCATTGAAACTGAACAAGTAACTCCTCCAAAAGTAATTGTTCTCTCTGAACATTTGTTATCAGAGGGAGGTAAAGGCAACTTAAACAGCTTTTCTGAGCTGTTGACCATAACCCACCTGTCATGAATGATGGCTGTTCAGGCTGAAGTAAACATGGACAGCTGCTCTCCCACCAGTGCTACCTGGGGGAGATAGTCAGGACTGCTATGGGATGAAACTGGGAAAAAAGTCCTCTTAGCTCAATTGTCTTTAGGAGAGGGATAGGGTGGTGTGGAATTCACATTTCCTTTGACTTGACCACCTTCTTTCTCCCAAAGGGATCAAATGCTTACATAAAAAGAGGAGACAATCATACATACCTAAGAAGATGGAATTGTCTTAACACATTTTGGAGGACTTCAGTGATCTGTGATGAAAGATCATCAGAAAGGATTATGTACCTAAAATAGGTATTAGGATGGATAGGTCAGGGAATAAGAATAGCATAAGCCATGTTGATGTAAAGAGACACCTGCTACTGCCTGTAGGCCAGTCCATAGTATCTGCTATATTAAAGGTAAACTAGGCTACATAGAACCCTATTGAGGCTACAGACTTAAAGACTTTTATGCAATTTCCCACTCATATAGGTTAAGAAGCATGGATGACTCCTAAGTGAGAGCAGTTTACTGTAACAAATTATGACGTAAGGTGGCAACAGGCAATTGTAGGGAATTTAAATTCTAATGTTAATATTAACAATTCATTTCTTCTAACTGCCTTATTTGCATTTGTTAAAATATTTATCAGTAGACTAATCTGAAGGTGATAACCAAAAAATGCCTTTTCTACTCTGGGTAAATATTTAAGGGCACATAAATTTGCAAATAAATTCAGGAAATATTTTTATGTTACTGGAATTCTTTTTTAAAATAGACACCTCAAATTGCTACAGTTAGATTTCATCATTCAAGGTTCTTACAGACAATTTGCAATGATCTTATTAATTTTTGTAAAGTGCACTTTTTGATTAATTGCTCGTGAAAAGGACAAAGAATAATTATTTGTGGAGATGGAAAGTCATAAAACTGTATTCAGAATTTGATTTACTCTTATGCATTCTGTATACCTTCCTAGTGACATAAAAGTGTATGCTCTCTATTTTCACTGTATATTTGTAACATCATTTATCAATGATTATTTGATGTTATGTTTGCTGAAATTCAGTAAAATATCCTTTATTTCTCCGCTTTACTTCATACTTTCCATCCATGCCAGTGATCCTGTCTATCACCAGGACTTACAGCTCTTCCTTTCATCCCCTGACTTTCTCTGACTCAGTGCTAGGGCCAACATGGATCCTATGGGCATCCTTAGGAGTAATGCCAGCAACTGCTCTTACCGGAGGGAATTTTTTAATCTAATGACCTACCTTTGTTTTCTCCCCACCCCCTGCATTCATCTGTTCCATCTGAGAAATGCTCCCTTTTATGGACCATGCCTCCCTTCACACAGCACCTACATGAATGCCCACCCCCCAGTTGGCCATGCCCATGCCCATCCCTCCTTGCCAATGCCTCAGATGCCTGAGCCACTAAGCAAACCCGGGTCACCTGTCCATAGTCAGGGCTTTATCTGGGTACACCATGGTGCTGGCATGGCTTGTGGCTTGACACAAAAAAGTAACTATGCTATAAATGAAGTTCCATGACTTGATCTACCTGAAAAATGTCTCAAAATGAGACACATGGGAGAAACAGTTAAATGGCTCACAAACTGAAATCAGCAAAAGTCCAAATTCATTGTCCAAACTTATCAATTGAATCTCTCTGTACAGTGGAAGTGGTCTGATTCTATAATCTCTGAAAATTATGGAACTGACAGGAATGGTGAGGTAAGGAGAGGAGAGAAAAATCTGCCTTTAGATACCCTGTAAAAAGGGAAGTCCATTCAGATGATAGCTGATACAAACAGCTTGCTGTCCTACAGATGGAAGTACCTGAGCTTGGTTGTTTCCATACACCAGAACATAATTTCTAATCTATGGTCAGTCAGTGTTTAATTTTAGTTAACATGAGCAAAGACCTTTTGTCTGGCACAATCTTGACAGAGCCAAAGAAGGGTTTAATACTTAGACTCGCCTCTACTGTCTAATTAGCTCAAAGAAGTAGGATGCTGTAATAGTACATACAAAGGGTCTATATCATATTATTGAATGGTCAGTTCTGAACACCTCTGTTCATCGAACCAACAAGACTGAACATTCACCTAAGCAAAAGTGAACATCAGCAAGGATCTAACACAGGGAATGGCATTACTTGGCTTATTATTTAGTTATAGCTTGGCCTTATCCATCCCATGGTTGATAATTGCATATTACCCCAATGAGAACAACTGGGATGATACCATAGATAATTTGAGGGGACCCATGCATGAGATAAAGCATTTAGGAGCTACCCTTATAGCAGTACAGGAGGCAGTCTTGGGGTAATTTTCTGTTTCCCATCTAAGTTGCACTTGAATATGGACAGGGATGAACTTTGTATCTGATGTTATCCTTTTTCATTCATTCCTCAACTGATGGGTTTGGATCTGAGACTTGGATGCAACTTGGCCGCTTCTACCAGATCCTCAGATCCAAAACTCTCAAGCTCTTCCCTTTATCCATAATGTCCTGCCAACCTATGATACCTCAGATCTTGTTTGCTGCAATTCACCTTCAGACATGGATCCTGTCACTCTAGAGCTTTGGGAGTTATTTTCACTACAATCGTGAGTTTACATTTAAAAAAGCTTTATCCCTATTCATTCGGCTCAACCCCCTTCTAAGAAACTGGACAAAGGGAAGCCAGACTTCCAAGGATAAAGATTCATACAAGAGATCACCAGATCGCACACCCTCATTAGCTCTTTCATCAAAGGTGCCAACTAAGATGTCTAAAAAATTGCATCCGACCACCTCTGATCTGATTGATTCTTAATCCAAATCCCCCGGATACAAATACCTCTGCTCCTACCTGATCCAGTCACTTCTTGGCTCCATTCACCTTTCGTGGAGGGATCCCTCCAGAAGCATTCAAGACCTCCATCCTCCACATCTTCTCTTAAGTCTTAAAGGAGCTTATCTGAGGCTGATGTGGATAGAATGATGAGAAAATTTTGCATAACTCAGATCCAGATGGTGGTACTCCCAGCTCTGACTCCCACCAGTTCTGTGAGACAGTCATTGTTCACTGCCCCCTTGGTCTCTCTTTCTCCAATCTGACCCACTGTTTCAGAGCTATCAGAGCCATATCTGCTCCTCAGGGCTTTGCTGCTGGACTCATTCCTCAGGTGGAGTGCTTGTGGGGTTGCAGGAGCTGACGGTTTAGGAATTGTTGGCTCCTTTGCCATCGATTTCGGTTTCTCCTGGGTGCTGTGCTTTTGAGGTTGTGGAGAGGACCTTCTCTTTATCTAGAGATAGGACATCCCTGCCCTCCTTGGATCAAACAACTATACCTCCTTCAGTTCTCTGCTCTGAGCCTCATTCATCTGTTTAACTTGGATAGCCAGCCTGATCAAGTCTCCAGTCGATCCCTCAGGACATCCTTATCTCTTCCGATACTTCCCCAGACCACCCCACTGAGGAGGTCCATTGGAAGAGGATGTGTAAAAAGAGACACCTAGATTCCCCTCAGGAATCTCTCACTGAAGACACTGATTTCAATGAAGGGGAGGGGTCCCCCAAATTTCCACCTGAAGACATCTCATTTGGAGACATTCTAGTACTTTTAAACAGGAAAGGTGGTTGGTCTTCCGATACCTCCTCTCAGGAGGAATCAGTGTTACTGGAAGCTTTCAGGTCTGGCTCGGCAACTTCTTGGGTGACTCCTTTGGCTGATGAACTCATAAATCTTGTTTCTCATTGGGCATGGAAGCAACTGGATACTGTAAAGCCAATTCCTAACTGACCTGACAAAATATTAGCTCCTGCTAAGGACTGGCCACAATGGAGCAATGGGATTGAACACAGCTCTTCTGTCCGACCCCCTAACAGGGAGTCCAGATTTAATAAGTGCATGTATGCTTCAGCTACCTTTGCCCTCGAGTTGCTGAATTATCTGGCACATTTTACAAGACTACAAAGAGATTTAACCAAAGAACTTTCCAAATCTCTTTCTGTGCCCATGTCTACAAAGAACCAAATTAAAGTTTCTTCACAACTGACAAACGTCCAGTCAATATCTAATGCGTCCATGAGACTGATCTCCCATGCAGTGGAAGGTACCTCGTGGCCAGCAGGTTCAGGCACAGCCATTAGGAGACATGCCCGGATGGGACTATTGTGATTTTGTGGAGCCCTTTAAGTCTTTATTCATCAGTGCTCCCTTTAATAGATCTTCCTTATTTGGCCCCTAGGTAAAGGACAAACTCTCCAGATGTGAACAAGAGTGGAAGACCCTGTCTGCAGTGGGCATATGCTTTTCTGCTCCTCAAAGACCTTTCTCTAAGAATCAACAAGGAGGTAGAAAAATGTGGTTTCACAAATCCCAAGGTCCTTTTTAAGACTCACTCTGAGACAGTTTCCTCAGAGACAGAAGGGGGAATTCAAATGGAAGACGCCACTCCAGTGGCAGAGGTAGCCTGCAGAAACAGGGCTTCCAGAATTCCTTTTTGAACAAGCCCTAACAGCACTCCTGAAGGGAGGCCCTGCTGTTACTCTCTGAAGGCAATCAGGGGTGTTTGTCTCTCCACCAAAGAGCTTGGCTATCTACAACGAAAGATTCCTGGGTGCAGAGAAGTATATCCTGAGGTTCTATCATACCAATTTCCCAAATCCCCCCCAATACACAAATGAAAAGGATCCACACTGTTCCACCCAATCAGAGGGAAGCAGCAACACTAGAAATAGAAAAGCTGCTAGAAAAAAAGAGTAATCGAGAAAGACCCCCCCAGACCAGAGAGGATCCAGGACCTATTCAAGATTCTTCTTGGTGTCAAAAAGCACAGTGGACTTAAGACCAAGTTCTGGATCTCAGCAAACTAAATTAGTTCAATATTCAAGGTTCTAGATGGTCATAGTTCAATCCATTTTGCCTCTGCTGTGAAAGGATGATTTGATGTGCTCAGTGGATCTTCAGGATGCATACTATCACATCAAAGTGAACAGGCACGCCAGAAGGTATCTGTGCTTCCAGCTGGAAGCCAGTCATTACCAGTTCAGAGCACTGCCCTTTGGTCTTACCACGGACACCAGGGTATTCACCAAATGCATGGCAGTGGTAGTAGCTCACTTGAGAGTGCTGGGATTCCGAGTGTTTCCATACCTAAATGACTGGCTGTTAAATGCCCCAGGTATTGTCTGCTACAGGCTAGGGACTACATTCTCAAGTTGTGCATCCCTCTAGGCATCACAACCAATTACAATAAATCACAACTCACACCTACTCAGAGTCTGGAGTTCATAGGTGCTCATCTGGGCACAGTCAGTCAGACAGTCTTCCTCCTGCTCAAATCCAGACACTGAGATCCCAGGTCCGGAAAGTAATTCAATATTCTTCTCTTCCAGCACAACAAATTTCACAACCCTTGGGATCTATGGCAGCTGCTATCACCCTTGTTCTTCTGGCCAGGTTTTGCATGCAAATACTTCAATGGACCCTGTTAACCCAATGGTCTATTCTCACCATCCTTTAACCATTCCAGTCAAGACTGCACTGCCATGCGAAAGGTATCTTCTTTGGTGGATTCATTCCAATGAACTCTCCAAAGGGTGCCCATTTGTTCTCCTCTGCCCACGGTGATCACAGATTCCTTCCAACTGGGGTGGAGGGCAGTACTTGGGAAAGACAGTCCAATGTATGTGGTGTCCTGAAGAGGCCAAGACACATATCAGTGTCCTGGAAATGAGAGCAGTTCACATAGCATTGCAAGCCTTTCAAGATGTCCTCATGTCCAGGACAATTGCTATTCAGATAGACAACATGTCAGTAGTCTGATACATCAGCAAACAGGGAGGAACCAAATCTTATCTGCTTTGTCAAGGAGCAATGAGAGTGTGGCAATGGATGATCTCTTCTGGTCACATTCTAATAACAATGCACATCCCAGTGAAAACCAAGGTGACTGTGGACAAACTAAGCAGGTCCATTCCGATGCCTCAGCAGTGTTCATTCAATGTCAAAGTAACAGAGAGGATTTTCCATCAATGGGGCCAGCCATGCTGTGACCTATTTGTACCCCCCCCCTCAACAACAAGTGCAGCAAGTTCTTTGCCCTGATCCCTCCAAAAGGGGGGGGGTCACCAAGAGATGCTCTAGTCCACAAGTGGTCCTCTGGTCTCCTTTATGCTTACCCACCACTACCTTTCAGGACCAAATTTTTACAGAAAGTATTCCAGTTGAAGACCAAAGTTATCCTCATTGCCCCCTTTAAGCCTCATCAAATTTGGTTCCCCTTTCTCTGGCCTCACCCTCTACATCCACCCTACATACTCGATCTAACTCCAGACCTCTTGTCTCACCCGATGAGATAACTCAATCAGACATAACAGACCTCAAACTGACCACATAGTTTTTCCAATTCCATTGATTGATAGACAGTCCAGGCTCTTCTCCCCGGTCCATCATATTTTGTTATCATCTCAAAAAGCTTCTATTAAAAGGATTTACAAAAGTAAATGGAAGATATTTGTATTCTGGGACCTTAGCAGGGATTTGAACCCCCTTTCTGCCCCTGTACCAGCTGCACTTGAATTTGTAGCCTCAATTATCAATGAAGGGTCTAGATTTTCTACTACTAAGGTTCATTTGGCTGCCATTTCAGACTTCCACCCAGACAAAAATAACTCTACCTTAGCTTTTTCTAAATTATGTAAAGCCTTTCACAAAGGGGCTTTTTTACTTATATCTCCATTAAAGGATCCTACTCCTCCTTGGGATTTCACTAATGTGCTTCAAGCCCTGGCCCAAACTCCTGAACCTTCACCTAGGGCAGATTTAAATTGTTTTTCTTGGAAAACCATTTTTCTGGTCGCTACTACATCAGTTAGAAGAGTATCTGAATTCCAGGCTCTATCTTCCAAATTTCCGTACCTGGTTTTCCACAAATACAGGTTCTCCTTGCAGACCAACCCATCTTTTGCCTAACAAACAGTAAACAGATTAAAATGGAACAAAATTAAATAAATAGCTTCAAAATATATCCAAATAAAGCAAACAAAACTAACATTTTAGCTTTGTTTGCTTCATCTTTTGCCTAAGGTAGCTTCTGAGTCTAACATTAACCAAGTCATTAACCTCCCAGTCGTCTTTCCAAACTTTTCAAATAAGGAAGAGTACATGTTCTATCTTTCGGATGTACATAGACAACTTTGTTTTTATCTCTACAGAACCAAGGATTTCAGGAAAAGTGACCAGTTGTTCATTTCCTTTTCTCCTAACAGATTGGACAAGCCAATTTCCAAAGTTACAGTGGCCAAACAGTTAACCAATTGCATCTCCTCTGTCCATAGTAAAAGAGGACTATCCTTGCCTTAGCCTGGAGCTTATTCAACAAAGTCAGTGGTGGTCTGTTCAGCTTTTTGGTCAAGAGCTTCCGTAGATGACATTTGTGCAGCTGCAACTTGGACTTATGCTCACACTTTAATTGCTTATTACAAATTTGATTTGGTTTTCAGGAACAGAGCTGCCTTTGGCTCCACATTACTCCACAATAATCTTATTTATTATTTATTTATTTATTTATTTACATTTGTTTACCAGGAAATTCCGACTGAACACAGGCCCGTTTTCAGCGGAGGCCCGGGGAGAAAAGCTCCACAGAAAGACATGGTAGATGTTAAACAATAACAATCAAGATATGTATACAGTAGAGGTGATCAGGAGCAAATTAGGTACAATTGTGTAGTAAGCTCTAATTACAACAGTGAGAAAGAAGTAAAACACAGTGCTAAAAATTATCTAAACAGTAACTAGATAACAATAATAATAGGCTAAATCAATAACTAAATCATGGAAGGATGACCAAGCAGTGAGTAATCTTCAGTTCAGTTTAATCTTCCATGAGGACCACCCAAGGTTCAAGTAGCTGGGACTCTGTCCCATCAGTTGAGGAATGAATGAAAAGGACAACATCAGATAAAAAAGTTATGTACTCACCATAACATTCCACCTTTGTTGTCTATTTTCATTCTTCCTCAACTTCCTACCCACCTGCTCCCTTCCTTTTGCTTCTGGAAAGACCTAAGTTTCTCAGGAACCTTTGTTCCTTGTTTGAGTTCCAGCTACCTTTTCTTTTCTGTCTTTAAGATTTGGTCCCTTTATATGTAGGGGCAGCAAACTCGATCTGAGGTATGTTAGATTGGTGGATACTATGGATAAATGGAGGAGCTTGAGAATTTTGAGTCAGATCCAAACGCATCAGTTGAGGAGGAATAAAAATGGACTACACAAATGGAATGTTATGGTGGGTACATAACTTATATATATATATATATATATATATATATATATATATATATATATATATATGGATTTACTTTAGAAGCTCGAAATACTGAAATCTCGAATTTCAGTATCTCGAGCCCAAGAAGTGGAATCCACAAAACAACGAAAACTAAAAACTGCGAAATTCAAAACCTCGAATACCGGAAGTTTTGAATTTCGCAGTTTTATTACACACACACACACACACACACACACACACACACACACACACACACCATCTACCACACAAATGCACACAATCACTCTACTACATGATCTATGATATATATGTAGAATGATATATATATGTGGATAGGGAGTCTGATCCACAGTATCAGTATCTTATGCAAGATATTCCTGCCTCTCCAAACCATTCTGTTGATGTTACAGAAGAGGTTTTGATCCCTATACCAAGTATTTCTGATGTCATCTGACTTGCTGGTGTGCAGTAAATCTATCAGTAGTGGGTCAGAGGATGCCCTGTATACCAGACATGTCACCTCTTAGCAGTCTGTAGGTTACCAAGTATAGTGACAGGGTTTTACTTCAGTCCATGTAGGACATGTTGTTTAGGCCTTGTATCCTTTTAGTAAGTTATCTGCATAGGCATTTCAGTTGTTGCATTGTTGCATGTATCTGGAAAGCTACATGCCAAAGTGGGAATTGTAAAGGGGGACAATGACATCCCTAGATCTAGACAAAATCCTTTTGTTTATAAGCTGTGCAATACAGAATGGCCTTTCTTACAACAAAAGACACATGTTGGACAAAAGTTAGGTCACTGTCCACATAAGTTTCCAAATCCCGAACAACTGGTTCAGCTCTTAGGGATATAGCGTATGGTCAATGGGTAGTTCCCTGGGGTAGATGACTCCCCAAGGAATACAATAATGCTTTTTTTGGCATTTAGTTCCACTCTGTGATTTTGGCACTGGTTATTTATTTGAGATAAACCTTCCCACAGGATGGCTAATTCATTTGGGAATTCAATGACTGCTCCTAGCTTGCAGTCATCTGCAAAAACAGCCACAGACCTTTGGTATTGGCTTTTACTTCAGAACAGTAGATGCCAAACAGGAGAGGTCCCAGTACAGAACCCTGGGGGAATCCATTGGTGACTGGTCTCTTTCTGGAGGTAACTTCCCCTATTTTGAATAAATGCATCCGATTTGTGGTCTCTTTCTAGAGGTAACTTCCCCTATTTTGATTATCTGCATCCTATCTGTGGTCTCTTTCTAGAGGTAACTTCCCTGTTATGATTATCTGCGTCCTATCTGTGAGCCCGATGGAAATCCAGCAGGTGACATAGGAGTTTATTCCCAGTTTATTTAACTTTTCTGCTATGCCCGAGTGGCACAGGTGCCAGTATAATGTTCATTTTTTTTGGCAGTTTGTAGTACCTTATGTCTTATATGTCTAATAAAGTTCATCAGATTTAGATTTAAATTTGGACTGTAAACTTTTATGTGATTAAGTATAAGTAACTGAAAACAAAATATTTAATAAGTAGAATTTCCTTCATTCTACTATCATGTCAAGCACTTTATAAATATCTAATTCAAGTCAATAGTTTAAGAGCTCTGAGTAGTACTTGACTGCCAGGAATGTCCTTAGTGCTTACCCTGGTGGTGATCCATATTATATTGTGCGCCACACAGTGCCCCTGTTTAAATGCAGTACCACCCTCACTGCTGCTACTTCTTCAGTCTCTGAAATATGTTATGCATCTTGAGCTGAATACAGTTTGTTTACTCAGATCCTACTCGCAGGCTTTGAGTGCTATGATTTATTAATGGGTAATGGTGCAGACTCACGTCAGCCATGAAGGCTCTAAAATCTGTAGTATTACTCCATCAGTTTCATTCAGGCACCCTTATGGTTCTACATACCTTACTGTTAATCTGTCTGCTACTAACTAAGCATTGTCTGCCACAGGTCAAGAGCACTGCCTTCAGTGTAGCAGTTATCAGAGCAGACTATCCACTACGACAAGTAATACTTGACTCAGCAATCTGCTTTCTATTATGATGGAAGCTTACATCATGATGTTATTTTCATTTGCACCAGAAAAAATGTATGCAAAAGCAAAGCAGCAATTGTTATCAGACACAGATGGCTAATTGTACTACACATCTTGTTCAAGCCATACAAACAAAACACTAATTTTGCTTTTTGCATCTGATTATCTCTTAAACAAAGTTTAGCTGATTCAAATTATTGTTTGCATTTTAAAAGTTATTACTCACTTCCTTACTATTTAAAGGAAAACAGTCCTTTGGTAATACTGAGCTGCTGTATTAATAGACTAGCAAATAAATTATAGTTTTATTTTCTTAACTCTACCTTTCTATGAAGTGCTAACAGACAAGTGACTCAAGAAATGCAGAAAAAAAGTTAAAAAAAAAAAAAGAAAGAAAAAATATTTTTTTTTCCAAACATAAACATTACCTTGAATTCACTGCAGAGGTCCTGTACTATCAGTTTGCATGTTTCACGTTCTACTGATGAAAGTATCACTGTTGCTTGTTTGGTTTCATCAGAATAGTTAGGCAACTGGCATAAGTATTCTCTGTGTGACAGAGAGCAAAGCAAAAATTATGTCTGGAATGCTGTTGACACTCTCTTTAGAATATTAAGACAATGAAAACTAATGAAGACCAAGGAAAACTCTGACAGCTGTAGCTAATATTAAATTATAAGAATATCTTATTTATACAGAGAAATAAGATCAGTATGAAATAAATGTTAGCAATTAAATAAACCTTTTTTATATGCAGTACACATTTTCCAAACAAGCAATCAGAAACTGAACTGATTTGTTTTAAGCTGTAACCAGGAATTCAGAAGGAATGGGACAAGAGGAGACATAGAGTATCATGCAGATGCAGTATTAAGTTTTACAGATACCACAATGCAATAAGGCTATCAGTAAAACAAACAATGGAAAGAAAATAAGCTCAGTTAATTAATAATAAATATCAATGAGAGTAAAATCAGTTATAAAGTACGCACAGTAGTAAAGCCATCTGAGTCATCTGTCCAAAGATCTGTTTAAAGAAAAGAACTTGATAGAGTTTCAAAATTTTGCAAACTAATATGATGAGTATTACATAGACTACACTATGCTGTTTCACAGAAAAGGCATGCAAAGAAAAGCCATTTTCAACTTAATTAAATTTACTGGGGGAGAGTTAGTTATATTAGCAAAGCTTTGTAACTATCTTTGCACAGGCAGGGTGTGGTTATTAAAAACAGAGGACTTCAAATCTACACATGACATAGACCTCTCTTTAAATATGGTTGTATCACAACGGCTGAAAGTTGCTACCATCTACAAATCTTAACAACAGTTAAGATTAAAAGCACGCATAACACATATTTAGTGATGGTGCATGTTTCCTGAACCAGTGTCTGCCAGCCAGAAAACAGTGACAGCATTAGTAATAACAAAAATTATTTTTCAGAGAAATTAGCTCTTCTAACCACAATGACAGAAAAGGTGAAAAACAAACCTCTCCTATCAACTCTATCCTTCACAATAGATTCTTTGGCAGCTGGTAAAGCAGTAATAGTACTTGATTGTTCCTGTACTGTAAGGAATCAATGGATTTATAATTGGATTTGCTGTTTATTTCTTATAAAACTCTTGTCTCTTTAAATAGAATCCTATGTCACACTTATATTTTTACTTTGAGTCTGGAGCTTTGTACATCACTTTGATAAATCTTGAATGGATGATAACAGGGAAGCCATACAGTTTAAAGTTAAGGGTTCCATGGCTTCATTACTATATAAATATCTCTTATCTGGAATGGAAGCATCCTAGACCCCCCCCCCATGTCATCAAACTCTCATAAAGCACCATTGGTGGAGAGGGCAAAGGGTAACAAATTCTGATAATTAAGATTAGTATTCATACCTAGGAGTCACTTTGTTTTGTGTAAAAGCCCTCCTCTCCCAGTGAATTCGTAAGACAGACCTTATTCTTTTGCCTTGTACTAGAAGAATATTTTAGCCTTCAGCTGTGAAAGAGATTTGACCTGAACAGACTGAATGTGCATCACAGTCAGGGTCAGGCTGACTGGAACTGATATGATACTTTCTGGGTGGCCTGTACTATTATCTCAACTGTTACTGGGGACAGTTACTTGGTAAACTGACACTACCAATTTGACTATATTAGAGAATAATACTTTGAAGTATGTTATTCATTCAGCTGATGTGTCAACCCTACATATTTATCCTGCATATGATTTTTCATTTTGAAGTTGTGGTCACACAATTGTACAGTTTGTACTTCTTGTGTAACTATACAACTGGTCATAGAAAGGCAAATTCTGAATGCATTGTACACAGGCAGCAATTTGAAACCTCATCTATAAGAGAAAATCACTCTTCTTGAAAGGATGCTACATCAAAAATGGACCAGTGTGGACTAGTGTGGTTGGTAAAGGTGTATTACTTGTTTCTGGGTGCACAATCATTTAGCTGTCAATGTTAGTGGGGGCTGCCATTTTGTGAGTTGACATTATGAGCATGACTGTGAAAAGAAAGTGATATTTGAAATCTGGTGTTCATTCATTGGAGAATTGACTAACAGAGATCTTTCCATGTACTGGATTTTTTTTCTTGTAATTTTTACGAAGTCTCCTAAGCTCAATGCAGACCTTATATAAGTTTATATATATATATATATATATATATATATATATATATATATATATATATATTTTATATATGTTGTAGCTTTCGGCTTTTCCCGGTTAGGGGTCGCCACAGCGGAACTCCGGTCCACTAATGATTGGCAGTAGATTTTTACGTACCGGGTTGCCAGTCCTAACGCACAACCTTCAATGAAGGTATGCCCATTCATGCATGTCTCCACACAGAAGACACTTTAGTTGAAAATTGAACAGGACAACGTCTTCCTGTGAGGCGACAACGCTACTGCAGCACCACCACTGCAGTTATATTATAATATGTTTATATTGCACATGCTTCTGATTTGAATGGTCTTAAATGACTCATTTCTGTCTCCTACTTTTATTTTACTTGTTCTGTAATCAAGTGCATTATTATTCTGTACTATCTGACTTAGAAGATAGACAGTTATTCAGTTTTCACTCTCTTTTTTTTCTAATTCATGTTATTTTATTTGCCTTTTTATAATCAGTGTCTATATAATACTTCATTGTTATTTGCTGTTTTATTTCTTGTCTTACATATGACTGGACCACCTATTTAGTCACACTAATTACTGTCATATTGTGTGATCTTTTCTCATTAATATTTCACATAACTTACTTCTAATGACTGTTGTATAACCTCGGCCTTATCCATTCTAAAGCAATAATTTCATAAGCATAAACAAAAAAATAATGAAATGTAGATTATTTTCAGATATCAACACATTTTCTTAAGTTATATTGAGCATATATGTGATGTAGGTTCTTTATAATAGCCCAGACTGAGGCCTATTCAGCTCAAACAAGGTTCTGACATCACAGCTTTGTCTTGCCCATAATGAAAGTTTTGGGTTATTTAGCTAGCGCAAAAAGGTCACAGAATTACATCTCATAATGTTAAGAGTCTCAGAAACAAAGGTTCCTCTGATTTTGCTCCTAAGGAAGCCATTAAGGACCAGGAGGCAAGCATGTCCTCTGTGGCTGTTCAGTTGCCTTTGTCGAGTTAGGGAGAAAAAATCTTGCTAGCATTAGGGAAGGGATCAGGTAATGCTCAGTCACTAGGCCAGTTTGAGGAGTTTTATTTGCTGTGAGGGGCTGTCCTTCAAACCCCTCTTTTTTTGGTGATCTCACAGAAACAAATATAAGGCTAGAGATTTGTCTTGTCATAAAGCAGATAAGGATGATTTTCTGGGCTTTGGTAAATCGTTATTTAAAGCCTTTCAGCATGTACATGCCGAGTCATATGCTCATTTAAAAGGAAAATATTTTCCTTTCGCTCCAATTCTGATCCTCCAGTTTGAGGGCCACGATGTAGACCTACACTTTGTTTCTCAAATTCCCAGACTACATTATGAGAAATCTGACTCTGAGGAAAGTTACTCTTCAGATTTCTCTCCTGAAGAGTTGTATTTGCCTGATACTATTGCCAGAATGTAGGATGTACTTAAGTGAGAACAAAAGAAACACTAGAATTCAGCAAAGATGTTATCATTTGTTGCAGGTGGATTTCTAGAATCTGCAGCTATTACTCTTGTGTTGTCAGACTTAGAGGTTGTGTTTTTTTGCAGACAGCATTTGTCTGACAACAGTCAGCCGTCTGCTCCCAGAAAGTCTGATTAATTATATAAGGAGCCCCACATCCACAAATTCTTTTTTTGTAACCCCATCTCAGATTCTGTAGGAATTTATGTGTCAAAATTAGTTTTTGCCAATCTCCTCATGGCAACTAACCTCGTTCCTTCTGACAATCTTGGAAAATCTTGACAGGTTGAGAAGAAAGTTTATACTTCTTCCACTTTAGCCTTCAGGATATTGAATTATCAGACTGACATGTTTAAGTTTTTGCTGGCTTCTTTTGACAATATGAAAAGGTTAATTGCTGACCTCCCTTCTTCAGAGACCAGGGCATCTATGAAGTCATTAGTAACCAAATATTCTCTAACGTGCTCATGACTGCTGATGCTGTTTCTAGTGCAGCTGTCACTAGGTCAGTGACAAGAAGACTTGCCTGGCTACTTTCTCAGAACTTACCAGAGGTTGTCAAAGCTGAGATCTGAAAGCATCCCTGGATAAAGAGATGTTATTTAGTCGTTCCTCTGCTGAGGTCCTTAAAAGGTTGGAGGAAAGGGGAAAAAGTTAACTTAGGAGGTTACCCAGATTTTTCAACCATTCTTGCCAAAATATTACAGTAAACATTTCTTCCATTTCAGGTTCCTTTTTCAGAAAACAGAATTAAAGACTAGAGTTCCCAGCAAGGCACAGACAAACAAATTTTCAAAAAAACAGTGGTAGGATGCTAAGAAGATAGACTATATTCCCTTCCCACCTTGGGAATCCTGTAGAGCTTTCCCAAGTCTAGGTCTTTACTTTCCTCTCTAGCACCAGCTTACTTCTGACACTTGGGTTCTGAGAATCATTCCAAAGGCTAAGACTGACACTGGAATTCCATTCCTACTTTAAAAGGGATTCCTCTTCATTCAGCCAGTCAAGATTCCCTCCTTCTCTAGACCAGATGCTGTATCAGGGGGGTTATAGAACCTGTTCCCCCAGAAACGAGGGAAAAGATTTTATTTAGGGATTTGTCTGGTGCAGAATAAAGAATCTGGAGACCAGTCCTAGACCTTTCTTTCTAAACCTTTACATCATGTTTCAGCGTTAAAGATTTCAGGCACTTTTTATGTTTTCTTGTATCTGCTTTACACTGAAAGTTTTCTGTTTTTTCCTTTAGTTTGTTAACAGCAATGCATCTGACTTCTGTAAAGCCAATTGCAAGTTGCAGGGCATTCACATTTTTTCACATTTAGACAGATGCTTTATTCTTGCAGATTCCTTTCAAGTTGTCAGAAATCTCTGACTTGGATAAAAAAAAATTCTCGGTGTGGGTTTTTAGGTTAACACAGAGAACTATTCACACATCTAATCTCATAGGAAAGTACTTGTAGGATATCTACTGGACATATCCCTCATGATGGCTTTTCTTCTTCAGAGCAAAGTGGAATGTTACAAGGAACAGTTTCTGATATTTTCCATCCAGAATTTGGCATCTGCCATGGAATATCTCAGACATTTAGGTTTCATGAGCTCTACTATTCTCATGATTCCTTTGGTTAGACTTAACATGAGGAATATTCAATGGTCTGTCTGATCTGTTTGGACCCAACACAGACACCCTCTTTCACTTAAAATTCCAGCATTAGTGTTGTGAAAAAAAGAGTTCCTCTAATGAATGTATCGGTTGTCTATTAACCCAGGTGTCCCTTTTTCTCTTCCAGCTCCTACTCAGTCTGTAACCACAAATGCATCAGACTTTGTTTGGGGAGCTGTGTCCAAGGAGGTGAAAGCCTAGGGCCTCTGGAAAAGCAAAACAAAGCACATAAATGTCAGCAAAATTATGGTTCTAATAATTGCTCTCAGATATCTGGTGTACTCCAAGCCTCTGCAAGTAATCACACAGTCAACACCACAGTGATGTGGTATGTAAACAAACAAGGCGGGACCAGTTCCTATCACCTTTGTAACTAACTATGATAGCCTGGGAATTAGAGACTCAGTTCATTCTGTCCCTCAAGGCAACCAGCAACCAACATTTTGTCAACATATAGCATATGTCAGACAAGTTGAACAGGACAAGGATAGACCCTCTCCAATGGGAATTGCACTCAAAAATCTTCCAGTAATTGGGCCATCTATAGGGAAATCCTCAAGTAGTTCTGTTTGCTTCCAGCCATAACAGACATTTGAAGAAATTCTGCTCCAGGACACCTAGCACACAGGCCTGAAAGACAGATATGTTTCATTTCCATTGTCAGGAATGTTCCTGTATACCTTTCCACCCTTTCTTCTGATAACCACAGTTCCACTAAAGGTGCAGAAGGACTCTCCAAAGACAACTGTGGTGACTCCCTTTAGTCCCAGCCTTCAGTGGCTCTCCCTTTTTCTGAAAATATCAAACGGTGATTACCACAAGCTTCCTCACAGAATCAACTTATTCACATAAGACAGGGGTTGCTTGACACACCCCAACCTTCAAGTTTTTATTCAATTACTGAATTATGAATTTTAATATCTTTTACACACTTTTTTTTTCCAAGGATATGCAGCAGGTATTAAAAGAGGCCAAAGAAACCTGTACTAGAAAATCATATATAGGTAAGTGGGAAACAATTCTAGTCAGTGCCATGACAAGAACCAAAACCCTCTCAGAGTTTATATTCCCTGGTTCTGCAGTATTTGTGTGAGTGATTATCCTCTGGCCTTTCTTATTCTTCTATCAAAATTCACCTTTAGGTAATCTCTGTTTGTCTAACTTTAGAAAGTACAGTTTTGTACCTACCATAAATGTAGATGTTCGAGGATCCACATTGCTGCAGTCCTAACTATTGGGTAGTCCGCTGTCCAGTCGGCCCGAATACCAAAGTATATGGCTGACGTCGGTCACGGCGCATTAGACTGACGTCAGTACGTCAGGGTACTAATGCGCATGACCGACGTCATATCCTCAGTCTTTTCTTGCCCCAGATGTCAGAAGACCCTAAAAAGACAAGGCCAAAACCAAAACACACCAAACATACCTGCACCAAAAATATATATACAATATATACAAAGGTACCAGAATATAATCTCACCTACACAACCACCCCTAAACACAGAGGGGAAGGAGGGAGGGTAAATTGGACTGCAGCAATGTGGATCCTCGAACATCTACATTTATGGTAGGTACAAAACTGTACTATGTTCTTCATTCCACATTGCTGCAGTCCTAACTATTGGGTAGAATCCCAAAGCAGAGGTAAGGGAGGCTGGCAAATCATAAGGAAGCAGGAGCTGATAACATGCCTTGCAAAATAGCTGTGGCAAAACCAGCCCTAGACTTAGAGTAGAGAGGAAGGTGGTAATGCTTAGAGAAAGTATGCACTGAACTCCAAGTAGCTGCCTCCAAAATATCCTTAGTTGCCACCCCTTAGAAATGCTGTTGAAGTGGCAGTAGCCCTAGTGGAATGAGGCCTAATCCCAGCTGGAATCTCCTTGCCATGATGGGAATAACAAAATGCAATGCAAAACCCAATCCACCTAGAAATAGTTTGTTTTGACACAGGCTTGCCCTGAACTCAAAGCAAAAGAAACAAACAACTGCTGAGACTGTCTAAAATCCTTAGTCCTGCTCAAATAATAACGCAATTGCCTGTGTACATCTAAAGTGTGCAAAATCTTTTCCCCTTTATTTTGGGGATCTGCATAGAAAGTAGGCAAATGAATAGTTTGGTTTAAAGCCACACTAGAAACCACCTTAGGCATAAAGGAAGGATTAGTACGTAATGATACCCTATCCTTATAAAAAATCAAAAAAGGCTCAACCGCCATAAGGGCCTGTAACTCAGAAACCCTTCTTGCAGAAGTAATGGCCAACAAAAAAGCAGCCTTCCATGACAAGTATTTCAGTTCAGCAGTAGCCGCAGGCTCAAAAGGTTGTAGAGTAAGTTTCTCCAACACAAAATTGAGATCCCAAGCAGGAGTAGGAGCTCTACGTGGGGGTCTTATATTCTTTGCCCCTCTAAGAAATTGCTTGAACAAAGGATGTGAAAACAATGGTGGGTCACAATCATAGTGAGCTGAAATTGCTGCAGCATGAATCTTAATGGAAGAGAAAGACAAACCTTTGTCCAATAACTCAGTAAGATATTGAAGAGCCACACTCAAATTAGGCTCCGAAATCTCCAAATTCTTCACTGCAGACCAAAATAAAAATCTCTTCCATTTTTCTGCGTACACTTTCCTTGTACTAGGTCTTCTGGCTTCCATAATCACATTTAAAACTTGTTGAGGAAGCTGAGACCTGCTGTCTTTCAAAACAGAATATGCCAGGCTGTTAGATGAAGAGAGTGAAGCTTGACATTGAGCAGATGACCGTCCCTCTGAGACAACATGTGTGGAATCAAGGGTAAAGGCCATGGAGGCTTCCTTACCAGACTCCTCAGTAATGGGTACCAGTGCTGCCGAGGCCAATCTGGAGCTATTAAAATTATCCTTGGCTTGTCTTGTCTGACCTTTAGAAGCACCTTTGGGAGAAGAGGTAGAGGCGGAAAAGCATACACATGAAGATTTTTCCAACTGAAAGAAAGAGCATCCACTTTCCAAGCTGTGTGATGAAATCCCTTCGTGCAAAACTTTGGCAGCTGGTGGTTTAGTGGAGAAGCGAACAGATCTATGTCTGGAGTTCCCCATGACACTGTCAATTTTTGAAATACATGAAGATCCAGTTTCCACTCGTGGGGATCCATGATTTGTCTGCTTAACACATCTGCTAAGGAGTTCTGTGCTCCCGACAGAAACCTTGCCTGAAGAGTTAGTTGCAAGCTGAGCGCAGTCTCCCATAAAATCATTGCTTGCCTGCACAATGGGTAAGAATGTGTTCCCCCTTGTTTGTTGATGTACCACATGACAGTTGTGTTGTCTGTTAGAATCAACACCTGCCCTGGAAGAAGTAACTCCTTGAAAGCCATTAATGCAAACTGGACTGCTAACATCTCTTTCATGTTGATATGGAGATGCTGTAGTCTGGCAGGCCACTTGTCTTGTATCCACTTTCCATTTAGATGAGCACCCCAAGCAATGTCTGAGGCATCTGTCGTTAGAATCTGACTTGCCTCTGGCCGGGTCACAGAGAGTCCCTTGTTTAGGTGACATTCCTGAGCCCACCACAAAAATTCCTTTTGAATGCAAGGTATTATTTGAATGACAGTGTCCAAATCCTGGCAGTGCTGTGTCCATAGATTTTTGAGATACCATTGTAGCTTCCTCATATGCAGTTTGGCATTGGGAAGCACCAGAATACAAGATGCCATGAACCCTAAGGCTTGAAGGACTGTCCTTGCAGTCAGCCCGGACTGAAGAGATAGTTGATGGAAGTAACTGGAAAGATTCTTTTGTTTGTCCGGGGTTAAAAGGCCATCTGGGCTGCTGTATTCAGTCTCACACCCAGAAAGCACATGTCTTGAGAGGGTACTAGACTGGACTTTATTTCGTTCACAGAATACCCTAGGCATCTTAGCACTGCTATGACATATTCCAAATGCTGTAGAAGGTCCTCCTTTTCTTGAGCCAGAATCAGGCAGTCGTCCAAGTAAGGATAGATTTGAATTCCTTTTAGCCTGAAGTAAGCTATCACTGGAGCCAGAACCTTTGTGAATACTCTGGGTGCAGTAGATAAGCCAAAGGGCAATGCAGAGAACTGATAATGAGAATTTCCAGCTCGAAAACGCAGATACTTCCTGCAACGTAGTCTTATAGGCACATGAAGGTAAGCTTCCTTGAGATCTAAAGTTACCATCCAGTGATCTTTGCCCAGCAGAGGTAAAAGCTGTTGTAACGTCAACATTTTGAACTTGGGAATGTCCAGATAAGTGTTGAGGATAGATAAATCCAAAATTGGTCTCCACGTGTTCCCCTTCTTTGGTACTAGGAACAGGCGAGAATAAAATCCTAGGCCCCTTTCTGGCACAGGAACTGACTGAATGGCCCCTATTTGGAGCAACAGAGAAATTTGCTTGTGAGCCTCTGTTCGTTGTAGAGGAGGAATGTCTGGCATGCCTTTGAAAGGAGACAAGGTATGGAAATAAAACCTGTAACCATGGTGAATGATATCCAGAACCCATCTGTCTTGGGTAATTAAATCCCAATTTTCTTTGAAAAGAGACAGCCTTCCTCCCAGAGGTGCTGCCAGGCGAGAATGTACTGGCAGCTGAAAAGGCAGGTCATTGGGTCTGCTTACGAAAGGACTGACCCCTGCCCTCACCAGAAGTCTGAGCAGGAGAACTCCCTGTCCTAGGCCTAAAAGAACCTAGAGCTCTGCCCCTACCACGTCTAGACCTACCCCTAGACTGGGAATCATAAGCAGGATAAGTCCACCCCTTAGTAGGCCAATTTCTACTAAACTTCGGAGGCTGCACCTGCAAAAAATCCTTAACAGTTTGCATAGACTTAGCCTTGTCCTCCATTTTCTTTAAAACTGCTTCCACAGGCGAACCAAACAACACATCAGACTGTAAAGGAGCATCCAAAATCCTTGTCTTAACATGCTCAGCTAAGTTCTGATCTCTCAACCAGGCGAGCCTACGAAGAACAGAACCAGTGGCAGCCACCCTCGAGGAGGCCTGCACAGCATCAAAACCACACTGCAAGGAATGCTTTCCCACTTGTTCAGAAACATGAACTAAATCCTGCAACTCTTTACACTCAATACCTTCAGCCAGAGCATCCACCTTAGACTTCAATTGTGAAAGGAGATAATTCTGATATTTTAACATATGAAACTGACAATTCAACGCCTCATGGCTAAAGTGGAAGAAGTGTACACTTTCTTTCCCCATCTATCCAAAGCCCTTGCCTCTTTATCAGGAGGAACAGGATTTTTAACCACAGAAGCCTTCACACCTTTAGGCCCCTGAGAGACAGTTTCTGGGTCTGCCCTAGGACTCTTAAAAGATACTTATGGGCGTCAGGCACCCTATAGTACCTATCCGGTTTAACTGGGGCAGGAGGCAAAGAATCAGGATTTAGTGAAGCCTCTGCAAAAACATCTTCTACCACATTCAGAACGGGAGGTATAGCTAAAGGCCTATGCTGGGGTAAAAACAAGAATTCTCTAAGCCTCTTCCTGGAATCAGAGAAATCTTGACCTTCCCATTTAAAATGCTCCCTCATGGAATGCAGAGTCTCTGAAAAGAAAAATCCTCAGGAGGCGAAGCTGAAGGAGTAGAATCATCCACATCAGAATCAGAATAAGGAGGATACTCCTGCAAGTCTTCAGTCAAGACTCAGAAGCCTCCGAACATTGCTCAAAATTCTCAAACTCAGGTTCCACCCTAGGCCTCTTATCAGGAGGGGGCATAGAACCTCGAATCATTGTAATCAAATCCTCTGCCATTTTTAGCATATGCTTCTTAGGCAAAGACCCTGAAACACTCGGAGAAACCCCCACTGAAGCTAAAGTAGGCCTGCCTCTTAAAGAAGCCTTAGAAACAGAAGGCGAGGCCTTAACCACCTTAGGAAGAGAGGGAAGAACAGCCACCTGAGAAGCCCCTTCAGCCTGGCCTACTTCCTGAGAGGACACATCCTGTAACAGTAAAGTTTCTCCCTGAGACTCCAAAGAAACTCCTGGCAGAACCTCCGGCTCCACTGAGCCTTCTAAAGAACCGACATCCGGGACTTTCGGTTCTTCCATTCTAGGCTTCCCTGCTTTGTCCTTGTGTTTTTTGGCTGAAGCGGGCGTCGGAGCATCCGACGGCATTTTATAATTACAACGCTTCCCAAACACTAACCTGGCACAGTCTAACCTTCTCTTAATAGTGCGTTTGTTAAATCTAGCACAAGAGCGGCATCCAACAACGTCGTGCTCAGGCCCTAAACAAGGTATACACAAAGTATGGTAATCCCTATGAGGTATCTGTTTCCCACAAGAAATACAGTTATTCACTTTTTCTGACATCCGGTTAAATACTGAGGCAAGAAAAAACCAAAATATTCCCCAACGGGGTACTTAGCCAACTTTGATTCGGTCTGAAACTCTGACTTCAGAAACTTTCAGAACGCCAACCTGCACTCGCAAAATTGCTTCTGCATCGGACCATGCGGCAAAAAAGACTGAGGATATGACGTCGGTCATGCGCATTAGTACCCTGACGTACTGACGTCAGTCTAATGCGCCGTGACCGACGTCAGCCATATACTTTGGTATTCGGGCCGACTGGACAGCGGACTACCCAATAGTTAGGACTGCAGCAATGTGGAATGAAGAACATCACCCCCTTTCTACCCTACCTGAAGTGAAACTGTTTTTTTTCTCACTTCAGTCTACCTAGAAGGCTGATGGCTCCTTCTTGGGATCTTATTTTTGTGCTGGAAAAACTTACACTGTATCTTTTTGAACCTGCTCACAAAGCTATTTGAAGTTCTTATTTGGAAAACAGCATTGGCCATTGTTCTGACTTTTGCAAGATGATTGTCTGAAATAGAAGCTGTTATACTAAATCATTCCTAGCTCATCTTTTACAGAGATAGAGTAGCACTGAGAACAAATCTCTCCTTTATACTTATTTTTTTTCATAATCATCTGGAGCTACTCAGTTCATCTCCTTGTTTTTTTTCCCAGAACCAAAAAAAAATGAAGGAGAAACAAATTTGCACAGTCTAAAGGTCACTGGCACCTCAGGTACTAGACTGACAAGACAAAAAAAAACTTTCTGGACTTCTGCTGAACTGCTTATTTACTGTGAAGGTAAGAAAAAGGGACAGTCAGTGCCAAAGCAGACAAGTTTCTAAATATTTGTCTTACGCGTTTCTTATTCTCATCATAACAAGACAATTTTGGACAAAATCTGTCTACTCTATCATGGCTCTGGCTACTTCTGCTTTTTGGAAAGGGACAAATTCTAGAATTATACAAGAGGCAACAACTTGGCCATGTGTAAACACCTTTAGCAAGCACTACAAATTAGATTCCTTCTACATTTCCAGAACAGGCTTTGCTGGGGCTATTTTCCAGGGAATATAGGCCTCTGATCCTTCTTCCTTTTTCATTTCTTTGTCAGCTGTGGTATTCATCCCACATACCTTAGGCTATTGCAACAGTGATCTAATGATGAGCGTAGTACAATTGTGAAAGTAAATTTAACATAACAATAGAAGTTTGTGTAGATCATTGTTGCAGTAGCTGCACCCTCCCTCCATCCCCCTCTTTTTTGCTATTGTTATATCAAAGAGTGATACTGTTATCATTACTGTTCCTGTCTGGCAGGGCTCTAGCCTCCCTCTTCTGAGGAGGAAAGTTTTGATGCTTTGGTGCCTTAGCCACTGGCTTTGTACTGCTCTCCTTGCACTGTACAGCGCCAGGGGTGTGTGGAAGGTGTCCTAAATCCACTAGCTAAAGTGATTTTATCTGGACTTATCCTTTATACTCTGAAACCTTTAAAACATGGTAGAATGTCCTCATATAGCTTAGGCTACTGCAACAGTGATCTATTCAAACATCTGCATTTACAATACATTTACTTACACAAATGTACTTTTTATCACCTCTCACAATCTATGACTCTGTTTCCATCTGCAAACTCGAATAAAGAATTTGATTTCTAATACTGAAATATGTATTCTTGGGTGAACGGTTTAGAAAAGTGTTGTATTGTGGTGTTTCATATAAAAAATTGTCTTGAGGTTCAGAGTGCTTTGTAATAACTTGTTTGAAGGCTTCTATGCAGCATGACCTCTATTTATATGACAAGTTCAGCTTTCACAGTTTACAAGTAAAAGTTTAACTTCACAGAAACAATAAATTATATGAAGGTAAAAACCTAAAGCATATTTTCTTGGAAAATACAACCTTCTTGAATTGAAATAAGCAACAACAATAAGCACATTATATAGCAAAACATCAGTGCATTCCCAGAAACTTTAGGAAATTCACCCTGTAATGCTTAGAGAACCTATAATTGCATGGCTCTTTGTAATCTTGTGGTAATAACAGGACATGAGTTCACATGGCTTCCTGAATCTGAGCAGTGCTTTTAACATTTCACAATGATTTTAAATTATTTAATTGATCAATTTATGTATTTATTCTTTGTTATCAGGGTTAGTCCCACAAAGCTTAGCTTCTTTTCATGGGAGACCCAACATGGTATTTATACTACTAGGGAAAATTTGACCATGGCATCAGGGAACTACCCTACTCTTTTTGATAGGTGTGATGGGAGATTTTACATCCAGGTGAGCTACACCAACTCAAGCAGATGGAGCCTTGGTTTAATGTCTCATCTGGAGGGTGATAATAAATGAATGCAAGAGTAAAGAGAGAAGAAAAAGCAGACTTCACAATATTAACATTAATACTCTAATTCATATTAATAGACATCACAAAAATATTTCATTATTTGCTCTTTATTCATACTTCAAGAAGGTAGGGAGTTGAATTTAAAAATGTACCATGCCTCTTTTTTTACAGACAGTATGAGTAACATCTGGGACAAGGAAACTATGAGTCAACATTTTTAACAAATCTGAAAGGCAGACATGACTATTTTAGAAAAGGTGGTTTCACTGATGATATTAGACATGTGGCTGGATTCAATAAAGCCTACTTGGTCTGTTTACACTGTGTGCACCTCATGGAACAATGTGCACATGGTAGCCCACTGTTTTGGATTCAATACGTAGCACTACACAGTGTGTAGAGCCATGCACAGCCATGCAAACAAGGTAAACACTGTGGTATGCAAATTACAGCATAAGGGGCTAAATTGTATGCTAATTAACCAATCCAAGATGGAGGAGCTATTCAACAAACAATAAAGCAACCGTGCAGACTCAGTGCTGATTTTCCCTGTGAATTCCAAAACCTATTGCAATACAGCCACAAAAGGAGTCTACACAGAAACAATGTTAGGGGCTGCTGTTGCTTTAATTCATGTGCATGTGCAACAAGCTGACGTCTATGCTGCTGCTGCTGCTAATAGACCAAGGCCAAGAAAGAAAAGAGTTTTCAGACCCCAGGTAACTTATCACAATCTACATTATGTGGAAATTTTAGAGTGCTACAGGGTAGACAGAGATGCACTACATGAACTCTGCAACTTCTGTTGTCTTCAACTCAGAGCCAGGGCAAGTCAAGGGCAACCCATCCCAGTGGAGACAAAAGTATGTGTAGCAGTTAGAATTTTAGCTACAGGTACATTTCGGGGACCAAAGGGGACATGATGAGGATATCACAGGCATCAGCATCCAGGATCCTCCAACTCCCGAATGCTATACTCCAACATGCTAGTGACCACATATATTTTCCCCATACTCCTGAGCATAGGGACAGAAATATGCAGGAGTTCTACCCTGTAGCACAATACCTTGAAGTACGGGGTGTCATAGATTGCACACTTGTAGAAATGAAGGTACCACCCAGGGAACAGGGAAGGCTCTACATTAATAGAGAGGGTTTTCACTCTATTAACTGCCAAATCCTGTGTAATGCCATGGAAGTTATCTTGAACGTGTGTGCTGGCAAACCCAGGCAGTTACCACGATGGACCCAGCAGATGATGTGGCTGATGTACACCCACAAGGATGCTGTCCCCCTCCCAGCAGACACTGTATCACAGACTCCGCCCATTCCAATGTGTCATTCATCCAATCCATTGAATCGGCAACATGGTGGAGGAAGTCACACATGTCAGCCTGCGCCACATCTACAACCCTAATCATTTCTCTGGAGGAACTATGGGAATGTGTCTGTGCCTTTGTGATGGCCAAAACAAATGTTGAGTGGCACAGGAAGAGACTATGAGAATGTGTCTGTGCCTCTGTGATGGCCCAAAACGAATGTTGAGTGGCACAGGAAGACACACCTGGATCAGGTGGAGGATGAACAGCAGGCCTCCTCCGAGCACCCCTAGCAACCCTCTTGTTTGCCACCTCGCCCACTGCCAGAGTCAACAGGCACTGAAGCCACAGTAACCACACTTACCTGATCTATTGTCTAACCTTCCATCTGTCCAATATCTGGGGGCTCACTGGAATGGGTAGGCATAGGCTTACTGGCTGTGTCTGATGGAATTTCAGGGGATGGCTGTATGTCAACCTCAGTGTCAGATTCAAAATCTGTACCCCCTGGCTGTGCCTCTGTTTGGCCACCATTATCATGGGAGTCTGCTGATACTCTGACATCAAGTTGTAGAAATCCCACACTTCCACTGTCAGGATCACCTGTCATAATAAGCAACAAAATCAGGAAAACATTAACACCCACACTACTATAGACCAATATATGCTAACAAAATAAAGGTGGTGCCACTATTACACAGCACAGCAATACACACAACAGTCTTGACATCATCACACATGAAATATTTCTTTAGACTGCTCATCAGTACTGACATAAAAATGTTTGGCTTACCATGTGCAGATGATGGTATGCTCCCTATGCAGGATGGTCTTGGAAGAAGTTAAGCAAAAGGTAAGGACAACATCATCACAATTAACAGTAATGCAGGGGGTAAAACATTTTGCCCATTATGTGTCCATTAACTATACTTTCAACAAGAACGTGTATGACAAGCCCAACCTAAGCCCCATGTGTAATCAATCAGAATGTGTTGGTAACTGTAGCAATCTTCAACCCCCAATCAATTTTTTGCTAAACCAAACTAAGGTATTGTTGTAGATATTTTACTATGCAACAGTATTTAACAACTGAGATACAAAATCCTACCTGGAAGCTTCTCCTGGGACATACTTGCTGTCCCCGAGACAGTAGCACCAATGTCAAGGACATGCTGTTCTGCACTTTCCTGGGATCTATCTAGATCCCTGACAGTGGCCAGGAACTCTTCATTTGCTCTTAGTGGTGGCTCTGTAGCAGGCTTCCCTCCCCAGTACCCATCCAATCATTGGTCACTGCAGCTGCTCTCCTCCGTGCAGATGAGATATTGCCAGTGGTTCTGTGATGCACCTGATCACCTGATCATATGTCATGTTATGCTAGCCTACTGAATTCACATCTACAACTATATGCTGCCAAATTTGCAGACTGTCTGACATATCTCCACATCCCCTCTCAAGCAGAAAGGCACCATGTCGCCTAAAAGCTTCCACAATGACCTGATTTTCAGGGTCACTGAAGGGTGGTTTTCAGGGCTTGAGACAGCTGGATGCCATAGTCCTACATGCCCTAAAACACAACAGAACGATAATACAAATAGGTATTACATAACTGCAAAATAACTGTTTCCAGATAAAACAGAAAATGTAGCATTTTAATATTACCTGCTGGAGAAACATAAAACAATCTAGAAATTTGAAATATGAACAACAGGTTGGATACCAAAAAAAAAAAGGAGAGTAACAAAAGCAAAATATCCTTGTTTCTGCAATGACAGAAATGCAGCTTTTCTCCCCCTCCTCCAAAAGAACAGGCAAATGACAGGCACATTTTGCTAACAAACATAACTGAAAATGCTAAGAGTGATATCAAATGAAATGTCCCTGAAACATGTCTATAGATTTTACAGAGAACATTCCATTTTAAGGTATTGACAATCATGTATACCTGTGAAATGCCCTGACAAACATGCCCATGCCATCAGTACACTGCTAACTAATGTGTACAGAAAAAAGTGTATAATTTGCTAATCAAATATATATATATTAAACAGATTTTTCTGAATGACATTTCAGCATATGCAATATATAGCTGAAAAACGCAGGCATGCCCTCTCAGGTTCAACAATCTTCTGTGCAGATATATCTCAAAATAAGAGAGTCTTTTCTGTGTTCTTCACATAAACAGGTCTCCTCACCTTAAGGTTCCCTAGTTACATGGTTGCCTTTTTATGGTGTAGATTCAGGGCTGTCAGCCCAATAAATATGCAAATGAGGTGCAACCTCATTAAAATTGCTGAATCCCAAATACTTGGCTCTGTGTAGGAGATGTAAACATAGTGCAGGCACTCCCTCAGTGTTTGTTGCTAATGGATTGCAACGGTGAATGATTACTGATAGGGAGAATGAAAACACAATAGCAATACAGACTGCCCTAACTCCAGTGGGTGTGTCAGGTTAGACTTCCAAAGTGTATAGAAGTAATTTTATAAGGGTTAGAAATGTAAGTAAATACACAATTCACAGGTTCTTTTCATTAACATCCAACCTCCCCTTCAATTGCTGACAGCTGTATATTATACCCATGTAATATTCTCACACATTTTTAGGACAAGGATATAGAATGCCTTGCAGACTGCATGTCTCAGATTACTGGTCAGATAAGACAAGAATGTACAACAAACACAGGTAAGACAGAGCTACATTTTCGCAAGCAATAGTCATAAATGGTTTTTTGATCACTCGGTGCACTACATCTGAAATTAATACATGTACAAATAACTGTTATATGGTTTGTTAGTACTGTGGATGGTGTTGCAGCTGGTGATATGCAGAATGATTTCAGTTCCTTGTGGCAAAGTAGTTTGTAGGAGCAAAAAGAAATGAGGCACCCTTACTGTATTCTGAAAGTTCATTGGAGTGAGATTTCAAATCCAGACCTATGTAGAAATATTTCATGCGTATTAACAGACATTTTGTAGTGTTTATTTCATAGATTTCCTTTCTTCATTTGAACTACTTTTCCCTCTTATTTACTTTTCAGTTCCCTGCTGCAAAGCTGTTTGTGTGGCAAGGAAGGATAAGGCACCCTAATTATGTTCTGAAGGTTCATTGGAGTTTGCATTCAAATCCAGACCTATGTAGAAATATTTCATGTGTACTAACAGGCATTTTGTAGTGTTTATTTCATAGACTGCTTTTCTTCATTTGAACTACTTTTCCCTTTTATTTAATTTTCAGTTTCCTGCTTCCAATCTGTTTGTGTGGCAAGGAGAGATAAAGCACCCTTACTGAGTTCTGAAGGTTCATTGGAATGAGAGCTCAAATCCAGACCTATGTAGAAATATGTCATGTGTACTAACAAACATTTTGTAGTGTTAATTGCATAGATTTTTTTTTTCATTTTAATTACTTTTCCCTTTTCCTTATTTTTTCTTTTTTTTTTTTTTACTGCAAGTGTTTGTGCAATGTGCTGTTTAGCGCAAACAAGAGAAATGGAGAAAAATTAATGTCAGGTTTGGCTGTGCTTATCCTGTTTCGCACAACACTTAGCAGTGTGCAAACTGGACTAGTGCACTACACAGGAAGCAGACAGAACACCTGCAGACAGGGCATCTGTAAAAACGCAAAGGTCAAAAACAATACATTGTTGCAATTTTTGCTTTCCATCACCAAAAGCCACTAAGCAGCATTGCACAGCAGTTAGCAAGGTTCCCCAACACCTGCAATCACAAAACACCTGCAGACAGCCAATTATTAAAAATGGATGCATTTGATTAATTCTGTTGGGCACAGCGCAAACACGCTAAGTAGCATTGCATGGTAGTTAACACTGGGAACTTAAGAATGAGTAAGACATTATGGAAATGGCATGCAGATAGTTCTGTGGCAGCAGGTGTAAGTGTAAGGCTGGAGTACAGATGGTCCTGGGTTCTAGTGCAGGCTGTGCAACCTATTTTACTGTTGTGACAGTGTAGTTAATAACAATGAACAGAAAAATAGAAAAATACTATTTCATCATTCTTGTGGAAACAGGTGTAAGTGTAGGACTGCCACACACATGGTCCTGGGTTCTAATACAGGATATTCCAGACAGTTTTATTATTGTTCCACTTACCATTATATTCACTCTCATTTATAACACTTTAGATAGTGCAGCTGCTATGACTTGTTTGTATGAGGGATAATACACCCTTACTTTGTTTTCAGATGTACGACTGAAAGTATACTGTCTACTAGTTATATAAGTATACTTCTGCTATCTGGGCATGCATCCTCTTTACAATTACATAAGACACATATACAATTGGATGTTGTATAAGAACCTTGTCAAGTCACACACATACATGTGTAGCATGTCCAACTGTCAGCTGTATTTATAAATGATTCCTGACTATGTCTGAGCAGCACTTCTTGTATGGCAAAGATGGAAAATCAATGTTGTGGAAGAAAATGTTTTGTCCTTTATGCCTAGATTTGAATCCCACACTTTAAAAATCAATTTTGTCAGTGTATAAAGCTCAAAAGAAATGTGTCAGGTCATGACATTTATGCCCCCAGTGCATGTCTGCAAACTTATCTCACTTAACAGTTACCTCCCATTTTCAATATATATTTCCAAGCTACAGCAGCAGACACCCCTCATACTAAGGTCAAGTGTGTGATTAACCTTCCTGTTTTAAGTATTTATGTCAACTTGGCTTTTCACTGCTGCTCTTCACTTAACACCGCACAAAAGCAGTTGGCATTGTTGATGGATTTGTGCACTACCAATAAATGCAATAACTGGAATTGGCAGGAAAGCATCATTTTCCATTGCTCTAGGTTGGTGTTAGAAATAGCTGGAGTTAGTGGGGAAGCTACCACATTTAGGGCACACAGGTGGGGTGTCCAGGATATTTACTGGACTCCTGGTAAAGCACCATAGACAAATGCTTCTGCAGGCTGGTTATGGTTCCTAGTAGAAAGTCTGAGGCGTGGAATAGTTTAGCTCAAGCTGTATCCAGTGCTACTGGCATCCCACACATGGGAAAACAGCGTAGGCATCATTTTAAAAACCTATGTAGACACAAAAGGGATAGCTTCAACCATTGGTTGAATGAATTTGAGACTGTGGACATCCCACAGTTGTGTAAGTATGATAAGACAGAATTTGTAATACCTAGGAAAGCTAAATATAGGTAACACTGGTACACATAATTCTCTTCTGTTCTTTTCTGTTCTTTCCCCAGCTAACACTGACATAGAGTTCAACAGACGGGCTCATGTTACTCGATTGAGAGACTGAGGGAAGCAAGTGGTATGTATGCAGCACAAGAGAAGTATTATTGTAGCTATAAAAGTTAAAGATAGATTTTTGGGTTTTTTAATACAGTTGTAGCAAATTCAGCATGCATATCCTAACTGTAATAGCAAGTATGCATGCATTCGTCTGTAGCACAAACCAGTTTTAGGAGTCAAATATAAGACTGTAGTCACAAGATCTAGGTTCAAATACCATGAGTAACAAATATACTGTACTGGATTTCTTTAATAAATATTTACATTAAATTAAACTCTATATAAGTGGCATAAATGTCCTGCTGTTAACTCTAATCTGTATAATTGGAACACGCATATGTGTAATATATGCACATTTCAAAGATTATTTTCAACAATCTGTAGTTATAGTGTGAATTGTTCAGGCATATACTTAGATGTAATACGTCAAAGAAAATGGCTGTACACTACTGTTAATGCATTGTAAGTCATATATGATGGTACTAATTTTATCTCTTTTTTCTCTCACCCCAACCCTTATCTCTCTTTTTTATTTTATATTACATGTCATCAAATTGCCTCCATTTCAAACATCTGTACCAAATCACTAAATGCTACTCAGCACAGTGAAGTATTCCAGACCCTGTGGATCAGCCTGCCCCAGCACCAATGTCCAGCATGTCTGAGAGCCAACCTAGTAGCACTGCCTCTGCTGCCCCTGCATTACCTGCACCCTCTGGTAGTATTGCCCTGGCAGCTGGTGCAGTGGTACCCTCCAGGAGCAGTGGCAGAGGTGGTGATTTCATCACCCACCAGTAGATGACATGGTTGGTGATTAGGGTTGTGCACCACACCATTGGCGTATGCCTACACCAGATGGGCAGGCTGCTATCCCTCATGGTCCATAGGAGGAAAAGACATCAAGCACTCTAGCCACCAATGGAGTAAGAGGACAGTGATGACAGTACAATGGGTGAGGACTCGATTCTCACTGTCTCCATGTTTGACAGGCATGAACCAGTGGTGTCCCCTTCCTCATCCCTATCATGGTGTCCCTCAACCTTATGTGTCCCTCATCATCCCTGTCTCTTGTCTTGTCTTGTTTGTTCGCATTTGCTTCCTCACCTACCCAACTTACCTGTCTCAGAAATACCTGTGTCCCTTACCCAGCATTCCTCTCTTTCTATATTAAAAAAAAGAAAAATATGCACCTGTCCCACAAAAAAAATATCGTCCCATTCATAGCTCTCCTTTTCACACACATGTCTTCTTGACGCACTTGATTCAGTCCAACTGGCTATACATGATTACATTGTTGTCACCCCTCTCTCTGGAGGTGATAGTCCACATTCAGCTAATATTCTGCACATATTATCAGCTTTTACTGTTGAAGAAATGGATAGTCATGGTTCTTACCTACCTCACTCATGCACATTCCTATATTTCCTTCCCCTGCTTGCTCCCCATTTTACCACTTTCCTATCTACCTCATTTTAACACCTATAATCTTGTCAAAAAGTAGAATCACATACAACACATATAAGAAAAAGCAGTGAATCCCTTCATTTTTTGGCCTCTGTGTTTGAGTGGCATTTGGCATTTGGCATCACCCACCAATGCCAAGTGACAGTGACTAGCCCTGTGATGCTGCAGTTACCTCCACACAATGCCACTTAACCCTGCTGTGCTATGCCAACACACAGTAATACATGCTGAATGTGCTATAAAGAATAATGTCATTGCATATCACTATTTATTTAAAAGTATTAGATACACATGGATTCGAACCCAGTATCATCTGGGCTCAAAAAGAAACATGTCAATGCATTTACACCTGTTGCCACAGAGTCAGCTAAGCAGCAGGTGTGTTTCATGCACTTAATACTATCTCTCAGAATTTTAGCAATGCAGCTCACGTTTGCACACTACTTAACTATGCACACACACAGAAAAACTAATGTAAATGCGTATCTCAAATGTGCAAACACTTTGCAACCATCATACAAACTCGCTGCTCACCACTGTTCTATGCCAAGGCAAATTTAGTATGTATTAGTGCTATTTACTGTCCATTTTACTCTTTATGCCATGAAACTACATGTGAAAACAAACTGAACAATATGTCACATATTTACAATGCAGCCATATGTTGCCTCCTCCCATGCACTGCAATCCTGGTGCCTCCAGTACTTTTTCACAAATATATCAACTAGACTACATTCATTAATATCAAATGTGTGATATGCAATGCATGTCAATCTGGTAACATGCAGAACTAGAACTATCTTCTCAGTTGAACATGCCTACACATCCATCAACTGACTCTGGGAACTACTGACCCATAAGCCTAATCAACCTTATATGCAAGGTTATGGAAAGATTCATCATAGACCACAGGGACATAGGTGATCTTCAACACTCTTGACCTGACCCATACTGGTTTTATCAAGGGTACAGCTTGCTTATTAAACCTTGTGTACTTCTTTGATAATGTTCTCAAAGGACAAACAGAACATACCACTATCTTGATTTAGTCACTATCTTGATTTAGCCAAGTCCTTTGACACAATCCCCCTTTCAGGTATCAGAAAGAAACTCTCCCATCGGAGGATTAACCCATACATTACTAGATGGGTAGCCAACTAGCTCACCAACAGAACACACACTGTCAAAGTTGGGGAGTTTACCTTCATCAGTAGACCAGTTACCAATAGAGTATCACAGAGATCTGTGCTGGGCCCTCTAGTTTGGAAAATATTTCTCTGAAGACCAGGTGAACATAGATGGCCTGTGGCTTACCAGTTTTGCAGACAAGTCATTCAGTGATGTTAACATATTACAGAAAGGCCTGACACAGACAAATGATTGCTGCCAAACTCATGGACTGAAACTTAATGCAAGAAAATGCATCATTGTCCCCTTTCGCAAAAAGTAGCCCTGCTAATTATGCTATACACAGCACACTTCTAAGCTCTAAGTCAATGGTGTGAGACTTGAGAACACAGGTTGATAGCAATCTAAACTTCAATCACTATGTGTCCACAGTGGTAAGGCATACATTCTCCATTGCCCACCTTGCAACTAAGGGCATTGCATCTAAGACCAGAGAGGTTATAGCTTTGCTGTGCTCAACCCTTATCAGACCACTAATTGAGTGCAATGCTGCCTTCTCTATGTACCTCATTAGATACCTGCAGCAACTGGAGAGACCACAGAGGTTTCTGACCAAGAAATTCCAGGGCCTCTAAAGCATAGTATACATGAAAAGATTGAAAGCCCTGTCACTGTACTCAGTATCATACAGGCTGCTGAGAGGTGACTTGTGCCTTGCCTACAGAGCAGTCTGGGACCCTGCCCTACTTTAAATGCTGGACATCCACAAATCAAATGGGACAAGAACAACTTGCTCCAGGGATCATAGATTCGTCTGTGACATAAATAGAACATGCTGGAAAGACCGATATATCTCCCAGCAATTGATGCTCCTCTGTATTAGGCTTCCACTGCATGTAAAGCAGTCTCCTCAATGACCCTATTCAAGCACAAATTTGACAACTGGATGGGTGATTATAAATTCATCCCAGGGGTGGAATCTATATCCCACATGGACAGGGTCAGTCAGTGATGATAACAAAATCATTGTGCTAACAATGAACATCTATCTATGCTCAATAAGGATACTTGGGTTTTTACGGCTAGGCTTGTAAAGGCCCTACAGCCATTAGCCAAGTAGCTTCTTAGGAACCTATGAAGCTATCAACCTGTGCAGGCCTCCCATCATCTTCTCTCCTACATCCATTAGTGATGACATGCACTATAAGTTGTCCCGCAGCCTTGTAAAAAATCAGACTTGTGCCATGGTGCTTGCATAAAATACTTTGTTCTGTAGTCTGTGTACATAGATAGGAGTTCTGATCTCACTGCAGTCAATCGTGTGTGTGTGTGTGTGTGTGTGTGTGTGTGTGTGTGTGTGTGTGTGTGTGTGTGTGTGTGTGTGTGTGTGTGTGTGTGTGTGTCTATCCAGAAGAACAGAAGTGTGTACCCTGCAGTTACCATTCCAATCCCATGGATTGACAGTATGTTGATACCTGCACATGCCTACAGATCCAGTTCATGCAGGCCTCCCAACATTTTCTCTCCAACATGCCCAGCTGAAGTCATACATTATAAGTTGATCTGCAGTCTTATAAAAGTCAGACTTGTGCACTGGTACTTGTGTAAAGTACTGAGTTCTGTAGTCTGTGTACTTAAAAAGGTAGTTCTGTTCTCACTGCAGTCAAGTGTGTGTGTGTGTGTGTGTGTGTGTGTGTGTGTATGTCTGTGTGTGTGTGTTTGTGTGTGTGTACTTGCTTGACATTACAGAGAGCCTTTTACACCAGCATGTAGGACATTGTTATTGCCATACTCTCCTCACCAGACACTGCTGGTGTCATCAGCTATAAAATGCTGTCTGAGGCACTCCAAGTCAGACTTGAGCTGTAGTGCTTGCCTTAAATACAGAGTTCTATAGTTTGTGAACTTAGGTAGGGGCTCTATTCTCACTGCAGTCAACTGGTGTGTGTGTGTGTGTGTGTGTGTGTGTGTGTGTGTGTGTGTGTGTGTGTGTGTGTGTGTGTGTGTGTGTGTGTGTGTGTGTGTGTACACTTGCTTGACATTACAGAGAGCTTTTTACATCAGCATGTGGGACACTGTTATTGCCATATTCTCCTCACCAGACACTGCTGATGTCATCAGTTATAAAGTGTTGTCTGAGATACTGCAAATCAGAATTGAGCTGTGATGTTTGTCTTAAATACAGAATTCTGTAGTCTGTGTGTTTAGCTAGGGATGGGTTATACTCTCACTGAAGTCAACTGGGATGTCTGTGTGCACTTGCTTGATATTACAGACAGCCCTTTACACTAGCATGGCGGGTACTGTTGCTGCCATATTCTCCTCACCAAACACTGCTAATGTCCTCAGCTGGGTCTACTTTATTTGCCCGAACTTTCATTTGCCCGACACCCATTTGCCCGACCCCATTTGACCGAAATGTCATTTGACTGACACTTCATTTGACCGACACTTCATTTGACCGACAAGTATTATTGGCTTCGCCCCCCACACCCCCCATTGTGGGGGGCTGTGCCCCTACACCCCCCTAACTATATATTCTAACTCCAGGGTCGCACTGCAGTGGGGAAGAGGGCATATCCCATTTTCTTGCCAATAATACTTGTCGGTCAAATTAAGTGTCGGTCAAATGAAGTGTCAGTCAAATGAAATTTCGTTCATTTGGTCTCGGGCAAATGGGTGTCGGGCAAATGAAAGTTAGGGCAAATGAAGTAGACCCCCTCAGCTATATCTGATTTGTGGATGTGTACTATTCTCACTAAGGCAGGGTCAGAGACTGTTTTGAAGGCCAGGCAGACGTCACCTCATTCTAAACACTACAGATTACAGTGACATGGATTTCAATCTGTCCACATACATCATGGCATGGTTTGTAGGCACTGTCTTTTCTTGGTGAGTAACCCTTGTGGTCTCTCCTGATGCTGCATGTGTCTGTTTTGGTATATGCAAAAGAGAATATTATACTCTATATTAGTGTTCTGATGAGGTTCGAGTACAGTGCTGTAATATAATCTTGAGATTGGAATACGATGCCATGACTTACAATGTGCATAACATAGGCTTTCAATACCAGTGGGGACACTTGGTGATCGAATTTCATATTGCTATGTACGTGTGTTTTCAGTGCTTGCATCGCTTGGTTTCAGTACACCAAGACTGTTGTCAATGCTGTAATTAGCAGGGAATTCCACTTTGCAGAAGGACAAAATAAAGACACATTTTTGCATTTATTTGTAGACCATGTGGCTTTATCACCAATCATTTGTCTGTCTTAGCCCGTCCTGTAGTATGTTATCGTCATAGGTGGACTCAATGATTGTACCCAGTATGTACGAATCAGCAAATGTGGTAAGCCAAAGGCCGTGTACTTTAGCCTGAACTGTTGAGAAATAGATTACAAACAGTAAAGGGCCAAGCACAGATCACTGGCGTATGCCAATGGTGACAGCTCTACTGGTGCAGGTTGATTCACCAACTTTCACAGTATGCGTTCTGTCAGTAAGCCTATTGGGTACCAATTTAGTGACATATAGTTTAATCCCCAGCTGGAAGAATTTGTTAATGATACCGGTATGGGGGATTGTGTTCAACTATGCCAGTTGAGGATGGTCAGTATGCACTGCCTTACCTTTATGCAGGCCTATTACGCATAATCAATGGGCTGTGACAACATTGCAAATCTTCTATCAAGTGACTCATCGTATACTCCTTCCTGACATAGTTGAATACACACTTCAACACACTCTCCACACAGACTATGTTCCTGTAGAAGGCTGCACATCAACATGCATCCATGTGAGTTGCAGGGGACAGCACGTGGTGCACACATGTTTAGACACATCCTGACTCTTCTGATCTGTAAAGTAGGCCAACATGTTATCACAGACCTTTTCTAAATGGACACTAGTGATATCCCAGTCATATGAAACAGACCTGTGTGAGTTGTTAATGCTACATCATGTCTGTTACATCTGTAAGATATCCTCAAAGAGGTCATTGAAGGCATGCAGGACAACAACACTATCATCCTTTTGATCTTGACAAGCCCAAGGCATTTGACACAAATCCACACTGAGGTGTTCACTCAACACTGTCAGATGTGGCCATATACACCATATCACCAAGTGAGTAGACCACTATATCATATATGTGACACCTAAATAGGTTGAAATGTGTAAAGTGACATCTATCTCAGGTGCAGTGATCAGATCTGTACTTCAAGGCTATCTGTTAGGCCCTTTCCTGTCCATTGTTTAAATGACAGACATCACAGATGACATACACATCCTGTGTCCAAATAGCTGTCTGAAGGACTACAGATTGTGGGCAATCATTGACTCCAGCTGTGATATTAGTATAGTACAGACAGTATCAACACACACTAATGATTGCTGCTACAGCCATGACAACACATTTAATGACATGAAACATGGGGGTATTTATTATGCCAGGAAAACAAATATACAACCCAAGTATAATTTAGACCAATAGGTATGTGACCTGTGTCCTGGGGGAGATGGTAAGTGGAACATCCACCAGCATGTGGCAACAGCACTGATTGCTCCCTTGTATGTAACACAACTACTGAGTATGTGAAGGACATCCACATCAGAGGCCATAATACCTCCATAGCTCACAGCCTTCATCACACCAATAACTGAGTACAATGTACCCTTTTAATGCAGCTCACTACACATCTTTCAGTGATGTGTAACTGAAGTGTTAGTCAAATCCACACTTCTCTCCCATCTGTCCTCCAAACGGGAATGCCCTTCACATGCTCCCACCCAACTCCCCCACCACCAACCCCTCATCAAAGCTAACAAAAATCTCATGTTATAAGCTTTCCACAAATTTTATGGATGCTGGCCTCTGGCCTATCTTGCACATAACCTTATAATAACATCCTCCTAAATGTAATGTTACTTATATTTTAGTGTAAAATAGATACTTCTGTACTGATCTTTACTATGTAACCTATTCTGTCTACTGTGATGTTGGTCAAGTACTTTTTTTATTATTTAGTGGGTTTTTTGTAACTTTATGACTTGTAATGTTCTGTGACATCTGGTGTGTATTTACATAATGTTGTTTTAGTATGTACTGGAGCTTTTCTCCTCAGGTCTCCACTGAAAAGGGGCCACAAGCCCAGCTGGACTAACCCAGTTAACAAACAATAAATAAATAAATAAAGTGTACCGCCTTTGCCACAGTGAGCTGTCACACATCTTATTAGCCATACCTACTATTCTTTTTGTGGCATAAACATTACTGTCTGATGGTGTAGAACCCCCATCAAGTTGTTACACCACATGCATGTATGCTACCTGTTCCGGTGATGCACACAGTAAGTACATACATACCTGTTTGACAACATTAATGCCATGGTAACATTTGTGACATTGTGGCTTGTGCCATATATATATATATATATATATATATATATATATATATATATATATATATATAAAATATATATATATATATATATATATATATATATATATATATATATATATATATATATATATATATATATATATATGCACACACATACAGCACCAAGTACATATACATATAACACCAAATTTTATATATATATATATATATATATGCCATGCACACTAGCCAACTAGCTTATATTGATCATAATGTCACATACAGGTAAAGCAGTGTACCTCCTAACACACCCAGCAGATGTTACGGTGCCAGGACAGTGTATGTGATTACCTTCATGGAGTGTGGACATGTCATAATAGGTGCACAAGTATATTTGTGCAGAATCATCTCTGATCACTCTAAATCGCATATGTTGTGTCAGACATATGGGATTACTGGTGGTATTACTCTGATATTGTCCATGACTGTGATTGCTTCTTTTAATGTTGTCCATTAACCTTTACCTGTATCCCACTTGCTGGAGGTCTCTGCTGAGATTACACTCATATTCAGGTAAATCATTTTGCACAGCTTCACAATATGCACCCTACCCTAATTGTATATAACATCCCTGATAGATGTCCTCTGCATTGTTCATGTAAGGATGCTTATCTCACAAAAACATCTTCACCATGTTATGTCACCTTGCATGACAGTCACATAATACACATTTTCACTGTGCAGTCCCTAATATATCATATTGATATGTGATTGGTGTTGCTGCTACAACTGTCTTCCATTAACATGCCCTCATCTGCTGTACATTAGGTTGTTTCACCTGTCCTCATTCCCTGTGTTCATTCCTACAATTCATCCGTATGTCCCTATTCAATACACACACACTTGCCCTGAGTGTTTATCTTGCATAGTAGTTCATGTACCCTTAGAGATCATTTGCACAATTTCAGTACAGAATGCCAGGAATGGGATGTCACAATACTCTGCACTGTATATACTGTCTTGTACTGTATCTGGACCATATACATAACTATAACACCTCTCAAATGTCCAGATTTTCACAGAATGTCTAGATTTTTGCCTTGTATTTCTTTTGGTGTGTTCCTTATCAAATTTGTGGTTTTCTACAATATCACTGGGATGATCTCAGTACTGATGTGACTCAATAATTACATACATTTAAGTTTCAGACTTTAAATCCTTCAGAAAATGTATCTTAACACCAACCTCTTGTTATTCTAACACATTTCTAAAGAGCAAATATGTCAAATCTGTCCCTAGTTCTGAGTCATTGTTCCCTCCATTATGCTGGGCTTTGTCCAGATGTCTTACACTAAGAGATTAAGAACTATGAAAACTAAGAGATTAAGAACTATGAAAACTATTATCTGTTAAGCCCTGGTGATCATTGTGGCATTCCACGCAAAACCATGGACCTTTTGTGCTCTGACTTAAACAGGATTGCTATGTGTGTTGGCTTACACAGTTTCCTGGCTGGCAACACTGTTGCCAGCCATGAAGCTGCACTAATTTACATTTAAATGTGGTGCGCGGCATGAATATGCAATGAGCGCTGCTGCTCACCACGCATCACCACATACACATGTAAACTCCATGCAAGTTTCACACAAAGCCTACACAGAGTTTACTGAATCCCAGGGATGATGTTATGAAAAACACAAAGCAGTAAATTTCTGTCTGTGAATTGTAATACTGTTGATGCATCTTTTATAAAAATATTACTGATGACAATTAGAAGATATTAAAAGGGAAAACAGAGTTGTAAAAATCCATTGGGAAGAACACTGTTTATTAATTACCTGTCTGGCAATTTGAAATGTGTAGATAAAGGGGTTCCCTGTGCATCTGTACATAAGACAAAAAAAATGGTACTTTTAAATGTGTGTTCTGTGCATAACGCAGGTAACACTTTTGAAATGTATGTTTTGTGCAATATGCAGACAACACTTTTGAAAGCCCATATGCTAGTGTAGTTGATTATACAGGAACTATCATTGTCAACTCTACAACTGTTTATCTACTGCTTTATATTTATAGTTTATATTGCTCCTTGTGATTCATATAATACATGTGATATATTTTATGTTCGTAAAGCTGAAGTCATAACTAACTCCTCTATGTTCAAATACATGCTACTAGGAATAAGCTTGCAGATTATTTGCTAAGCAGGTATATTACTGACTTTCAACATTAGATCACTTTTACAGTGGCCTCAGCAATTTGGGTTACACCTTGCCAAGAATATAACCAACTGGCCACCTTTTCAAAGCTGAAGGATGCCTTCCATGTGTTCTATAATACCAGGAGCTCAATCAGAGCTCCATATCAAAGGCAGTTAAAGCACCAAAAGCTTCAGAGCTTTTTCACCACCAAAGTGCACTCCTTCTGTGTGTTTTTTTTCTGTAAATTAGCATTACTTTGGGCTTGAAACTGATTTGTTAGGGACTATCATTCTGTATGAAGGGATATTACAACAGTGAATGCTTGTGGAATCCTTTTTGTTTAAATCAGTTTCTTGAACATTCTATTACATATTTGTATTGAGATTATGTGTTAGGGGCAGGTCTTGGTGCTTTTGGGAACTGTCAGTGTGTTTTTATTAAAAAGGCCGTTTTTGCTGTCATTGGGTTTACCAGCTCTTTCAGGCTCCGCTACCCATTTTTGAGGTTCCTTCATGGCTGAATCTATGGAGCAGTTACGTGTCTCCTTTGTGGTTCACCATTTGATCACTGCTTCAGTAGCCTTAACTATATCTGGTTATATCCTACATACAATATAACAGCCAGTCAGTTTCCAGATCTTAAGGGCACCGTCCACATGCCCAGCCCATTGGCAGCTCAAGCAGGACTGAAGAAAATCATTGGTTTTGGTGCCAAACCCTACCATGTTTTTCTGACACCGAAGAGCATTCCTCCTGCAGTCTTTCATGGATTGACAGTCAGCTTTGGGGGAGAACTTCCACCTTAATAATGTTTAACCTAAACTCAACTTTATCTGTAAAACTAATTATTTTAAGCTAAGAAAACATGTTTTATTGGACTGTCATATGACTTTCATTCATTTTTTACAGTAAAATGCAACTTTTGTGGAAAAAATTGTTAAAACCAAATTTTTTCTTTACTTTTCTGCTTAAAACTTGTTTTTCTGAGGTAAGCATTTGTGGTATTTTTCACTGTGTGTGTGTGTGTGTGTGTGTGTGTGTGTGTGTGTGTGTGTGTGTGTGTGTGTGTGTGTGTGCATGTGAGCGTGTGTGTGTGTGTGTGTGTGTGTGTGTGTGTGTGTGTGTGTGTGTGTGTGTCCACGTGAGCGTGTGTGTGTGTGTGTGTGTGTGTGTGTGTGTGTGTGTGTGTGTGTGTGTGTGTGTGTGTGTGTGTGTGTGTGTGTGTGTGTGTGTGTGTGTGTGTGTGTGTGTGTGTGTGTGTTTTTTGTTTTGTGGAAAAATATAATTTTTTTATACTTATTTTACTGACTGTCACTGCCAGTCTTATTGGAGCTTCAGTCTTCATTTGAAGCTTCTCCATGGAACAACTTACTAGTTCCATTGTTCTTCTTTCTTCCAGACAAGAAAAAGAAGAAAGTTTATAGACAGCCTTTGTCCTTCTAGCAAGCTACAAATTAATCTCGCCCGTAGATGGGTGGCTGTGCTGTGGACATTTCTGGTTCCTCAGACCATTCATTTTCTACCGTGGCTGTCTCTAGTGTAGTCTCTTCAGCCACAATGCACTCTGGGTTCGACACCTCCTCTGCAGCTGTTGGAGTGCCCTTGATTGTCTAGGGAAAAACACTCTTGTCCATCTCAGAGGAAGAACCAGTGCATGCCTCTCTGCGTAGCTGAACTTGGATTCCTTCCTCATGTGTGATTTGCCTGACAGGAGTCGGTCTGCTTTTATGAAAATTCCAGCTAAAAAGCAGCAGAAAGTTAAACATTCCGCTGTCTTGGTTACTTCAGATGGGAAGGATTTATCGAGCTTATTTCAGGGCTTATTTCAGTCTCTTGGCCCTTTTATATCTGGTGTTACTGGTAAGACAAAACTGATTCTTCATTTTATGAAGATTCCCAATATATTGAACAAGAAAATCATTTTGAGGGGACAACTTCTGCTTTCTCTCCTGATTCAGACTTAGAGAAGAGTATTTTTTCTGATGGTCCCTTAGAAGAATTTTATTTTCCTGAAACCATATCCAGAAGAAACCAATTGTTTCAGTGGGAACATAATGATACTCCACTATCCTTGAAAACATATAATAATTTATTACAGCTAGAATTTCTTGAACCCACTTCTGTTCCTCCTGTCCCTCTAGATTTGGAGGATGTTTAAATTACAGTCTGCAAACTATGTGTCAGTGAACCTGCTATGACTAAGAAAGTGGATAGAATGTATAAAGTTGCTCAATCTTACAAATTTAAATTTTCTAATCCCACAGCTGACCGTGCAGTAATTTTGTTTGGTAAATCCTGCGACTGTTAAACATCTGGCAAACCTTAATCTTTCCCCCTCTGATAAGGATGATAATTCCCTTGATAGATTTGGGGGGAAACGTGTACACTTCTGCCAGACTTATTTTTACAGTTTTTAATTGTCAAGCTCACACAATAAAGTTTATGCTTGAATCATTTGAGAATACAAGGAGCATTATAACCACCTTTCCCTCTTCTGTGGAAAAATCTTCTATTAATACTTGTATTGCTTTTGTGTCTCAAGTGACTAAGCACTTTTTGAAGTGTGTTTATGATTCAGCTAATATCTGTTTCAGAGCAGCTGCTACTGGTACTGTTATGAGAAGGTTTGCTTGGTTACATGTGCAAAAATCTACCTGAGGATATTAAAGCTGAAAGTTTCTCCATTGGATAGGTTGTATTTGGACCACATCTTGCTGACAGTGCAATGACAGAGGGAAACTGATTTTGGGGTTACTCAGATTTTTCAACTTCCCCCTAATTTGTTAAAGGTTTTACACCTGCCTCTGCACCCTTTTATAAAAAAGCAAAATAAATTGACACAGCAAGATTCTGGCAAACAAGCAATCAAATAATGACAAGGGGGATCCAAAATGAAGGAGGACCCCCACCAGAAATATGGATAGTCAAACTAGTCTGACTGACTATCTGGAGAAGGCCCTTCCCCGTTCCCACCCTAGCAACTCTTTAAATCGTCCTCAAAATCTGTCTGTCTGTCTGCCTGTCCCTCTGGCAACAGATATAAGACATATGGTTTCTGATAGTGATACATCAGAGATACAGATGGCAGTGGTAATTCCTCCCTCTTTTTATGGGGATTCCTCCCCAGCCACCAGACAAAACTTCTTTTCCCCTTCTGTCATTTAGGGGGTAATATAACCTGTTCCTCTTTCTCTGATAAGAAAGGTTTTTATTCAAGAATTCTGAAAGAAGCCTGTTGGAAACCAGTCTTAGAGCTTTCTTTTCTAAACCAGTTTGTGAAAGTCCCAGCATTCAAAATGTTATCCCTTCATGACCTGTTAACTCTGATTTCCCTTTTAATTTTCTTAGTAACTCTAGATTGAAGGGCTGCTTATCATCACATTCCTATACCCTCAGATTTCATACAATAAGGTTTTCTGTGTCTGTATTACACTTTCAGTTCTTTGCATTAACTACTACAGGGGATTTCACAAAGTGTCTAAAGTCACATCATATTGCAGACTGCTAGGTATTCACAGTTTTCCTTACTTAGATTATTGTTTTATCTTTGCAGAGTCTTTTTCAAAGTGTCAGGAATCTCTCACATGGATGATAGTTCTCATTCACAGACTGGAGTTTCAAGAGAACAACAAAATTTTTTGTTGACTCCTTCTCATAGGATTGTTTTCCTGGGGTGTCTTCTAGATAGCTCAGTTCAAAGAGCTTTTCTTCCACAGGAAAAAAGTAGACATATCTATATCTCTTCTTTTCCATGCAGTCCAAAGCTTCAACAAGGGAATTTCTCAGGATACTATGGTTCATGGCACCCATGATTCCTCTAGCCAGACTCCACATGAGAAAGATTCAATGGTATCTAAAATCTATATGGTTCTAAAAATCAATGCCCTCTAACATTCCAGATTCTTGTTTTGGGATTTGCGAAAAGGGAACTGCATTAATGGAGTGACCAGATTAGTCTAAATCCAGGTCTCCCATTTTCCCTTTCAGCTCTAACACTATCTGTAAGTACAGACACCTCAGATTTTGCTTGGGGAGCGGTATCCATGGGGGTAAAAGCACAGGGTTTTTGGAACTAAAAGAAGATACTAAAACACATAAACATTAAAGATGATGTTGGCATTTGTAAATACAATGAAAACACTGTCATCTGTGTTAGCATGTCTGTTAGGAGATTCCTGTACATTCTCAGATTAACTTGTATTGTATGCCAGCATGTCTAATTGTGAAAATGTTAATAAGTTTTAAAATACTGAGTATTTCCCTGTTTATACAAAATGTTTAAATACTCTGTCATTGTTTTGATACATTTCTAATTGCACTTTTCCGTGGGAGATTCTAAAGTACCAACTGTCTGTGGAGAATCAGCTGATCAGTAGGTGATATCATCACAATGTTCCTGGTTGCTAGGTGATTATTGGAACATAAGATTGACATAGATCGATGAAAAATAACTTCTTCAAACAGCTGATTGTTATTTTTAAAATTAGACTGTTGAGACTGTTAATCTGGACTATAAAAGAGACTGCTGAAGTCAGTTGCAGGTCCATTAGTTAAGAGGTGCAGTCAGTTACAGTGCTGAGCAGTGGATACCCAAGAAAAAGGACTAACCATAAACTGTAAGCCTGCCTTTACCTTGCTGATATGTTTAGATCAGGGACAGTATTCTCTAATTAGATTAGGAAAGTTTATTTATTTAGATAGGGTTTTTCTAAGATGATGGACTTCTATCCTACAATTTAAATTTATATTTCTGGTGACTGAATTCTGATGTTTATTGAAAATTATAAGTAAACGTTTTTCATTACTTTAAATTGTGGCTGGACAATCAGTGTATTCTTTAGAGATTAGAGAGTGCGTATACCTGTTTGATACTCGGCAGATCTCCTTGAATGCCTGGCTGCTTCTGGTCACAGCTATCATTTATTTTGATATTTAATTTTAATAACTGATCACCCTTTGAAGGGTGTGTAGACCTGCCTGACTCTGGTGGCAGCATTTACCATATGTACTGGGAAGGGGACACAGCTGGAAATCTGGGTCAGGATTCCCATAAGTTTTTGAGTGTGAGTGAGTAAGAGATCTTAAACTGGAGCACATTGCTCTGAAGTGTATAATAAGGGATTACATTTGGGGTGGGCAGAGGTGTATATAGTCCAGTCCCAGGAAATAGAGCATGTTCCTGTTGTGCTCTGTATGGAAATTGTGGAATTTTACCCTTGTGTGCTCTTTGCTCTGGTGTTTTCCATGACTCTCCCACACTGAAGTCAGTAGTGTGGACTGATGCTCCCTAATTACTGACCCAGGTTTTAAGAGGAACATCACATTACTGGTGGCAGTTCTGTGGGATATTAACTGGATGTCACATTATTGGTGGCAGTCCAGTGGGATATTAACCAGACATCACAGTAGTAATAACTGCTCACATCACTCTCAATCATCTATGGTCCTCTGGACTATTAAAAGTGATTAAAGACAGCACTACAGTGATGTGCTACAAAAACAAATGGGGGGGGCAGATGTTACCCTCAGTACAGACCAGTCATGGCAGCCTGGGATATAACATTTCAGCACAGTCTTGCTTTGCAGGCTTCTTACATTCCATCAGAGTAAATTTTTGTGGCAGACAAGCTGAACAGGACCACAGCAGACCCTCATTAATGGAAACTGAATCATGGGTCTTCTGGGAATTTATTCAGTTGTGGGGAAATGCTTCAGCTGGATCTATTCACCTCTGTTCACAAAAAATAACTGGCACAATTCTGTTCTAGGACTCCTATCAAGCAGGCCTGGAAACAGATGCATTTTCATTTCCTTGGATAGGAATGTTCCTGTATGGTTTTCCACCCTTTCCACTAATATCTATGGTTATTCTGAATATTCAGAAGGACTGTCCACAGATCATTGCGGTGACTCCCAGGCAAAAGTGGTTCTCTCTTCTTTTTGTAAATGGCAAAAAGCAATCACCACAAGTTTCCTTACAGAGTGAATCCACTCATGCAAGACAAGGGGTTGTTTGATGCACCCTGAATGAAGGAACTTTAGCTAACCGCCTGATTGATATAGTTTTAATTATTTTTTAGGCACCCATTTTCTCATGAAGTGAAACAGGTATTAAAGGAGGCTAAGAAACCTGCTACTTGGAAATCATAAATTACTAAATGGAAAAGATTTTCTAGTTGGTGCCAAGGTAAGAAGCAGGGCCATTTAAAGGTTAATATTTCTCTGGTTCTATGCTATTTGGTGAGTTATTATTCTCTGGCATTTCCGACTCCTCTATCAAGGTTCATTTGTTGACTATTTCAGTAAATGTTTTTGAAAGGAGTGCTGTACATTTGGCCTCCTAGAACTCATGTGGCTCCTCCTTGAGATCTCATCTTGTTTTGGAAGAATTAACTCTTGCTCCATTTGAATCACCCCTTCAGGCTGACTTGAGGTTCATAACATGGAAATCAGTTAAGAATATCTTTGTTGTAAGCTCTCATGGTGGGTCGACCTTATTTTGCTTTCCACAAAGTTAGGGTTTCCTTGAGCACTAACCCTTCTTTTATGCTAAATTGATTTCTGTTTTTACTTTGAGCCAAGCTGTCTATCTCCCTGACTTCTTTCTAGAACCTAAAAATGAAGGAGAAAGGATTCTTCATACTCTGCTTGTCATCAGGCAACTCAGCCATTATCATAAGAGAACTCAAACCTTCAGAAAGATGAGTTATTCACTCCCTATGAAAGTAGGAAAAAGGACAAGCTGAGTCAAAGTAGACTGTCTCCAAATGGTTGTCATATTCCTCTTCCATTTGTTATACCTACCACAGCAAGTCAATTCTAGGCAAAGTCAATGCACACTCTCTCAGGGCCTTGGTTTCATTAACATTTTTTGGACAGTGGTGGATTCTAGAGAACCTGTAGAAGCAGCATCTTGGTCCTGTGTACATACCCTTATAAAATACCATAAACTAGATTCATTTTCCAGCCTAGAGTAGGTTTTGCTATGACCATTCTCCAGGGGCCCCTATAACCTCATCATTCCTGCTCCCAACTGAAAACAGCGAATGCTTTTATATTGAACTTAAAAGAACAAAACCACACAATGTCGAATGTATGGAAAAAAATTGCTGCTCCAAAAATAAAAAAAATGTACAGACAAAATACAGTGGGGGGCTTTGCCCTCACACCTCCCAATGAGGGGGGCTGTGCCCCCCCCACCCTCCTCAACTTAAATATACCAACTCTGAGATCGCATCACAGTGGAGGAAGTGGCAAAGTCCTAAGAATGACCCAGTGATTTTTTTTTCCCTGGGAAAAAAATCACTGTTCCGGCCATTCGACATTATGTGGTTTAATTTTTTTAAGTTTGATTTAAGAGCATTCACTGTTTTCAGCTTTCGCTCTTCTGATACAGACCCACTGCATAGCTGGGAAAGTTAGTCTAAGCCTGGATAGTACACCTACTTTGGGCTGGCTCTTTTGTAGGGAGTTTCCCTGAAAACAAAACAAAAAAAATAGCTTCTGTTTCAAAGGACAGGGAAGACTTGCTGGGATTTGTTAAGGAGTTCATTTTTGTTTTTACTTTACTTATTTCCTCTTCAGGGAAGAAAGGAAAATAGTTCCCTCTCTTTTTGAACTCTGGTTTTCAGACAGAAGAGCAGGGATTGGATGGAGAATGTTGTGTTTCAGGATTTTCTTCACAACATAATGATTCTGATTAAGTGTTGCTTCAGATTTCACTCCTGGGGACAATTCTTTATCTAAAATGAAAGGCGTTATTCAGTGGGATCACAATGAAGTTCCTATTCCCTGGCAAATGTTTTCTGATTTATTACAGTTGTATATTCCTCAGTCTGCAACTGTTCTTCCTATTTTATCTGCTTTAGGCAATGTTTTCTTGACACCCTGTAGTTTACCTGACAGTCAGTCTCCTGTTCCTAGGAAGTCTAACAAGTTATAAAGTGTATCTCAGACCCACAAGTACTTGTTTTCTAACCCTAAAGCAGACCCTGTAGCAATTTCTTTATCCAAAACTGCTTCTGCTAGAAATTTTCTAATGCAAATCTCATTCCTTCTGACAAGGACAAGGATGGGAAAGCTTTTGACAAGTTTGGGAAGATGGTTTATTCTTCTGCCAAATTAACAATCAGAATTTTAAACTGCCAAGCTTACATGTTAAAGTATTTACTTCACTCTTTTGAGAACCTGAAAATGTTAACTGTTAACCTTCCCTCCTCTCCTCTGAGCTGAAGGATTCTTTGAATGCTTGTTTTTTTATCTGCTTCTCATGTAATTATACTTCTTAAATTATTTTTATAACAATGCTGATACTGTGTCTAGGAATGTTTCTTCTGGTCAGTCAGGAGAATATTTGCTTGGTTGCATTCTCAAAATCTTTCTGAAGATATGATTTTATGAGCAGGTCAATGAAAGCATTTGCATTTCCTGATAAAATTACAAGGTTGATTAGAGGATGTATGAGGAACCAGAGGTGAAAATTAAAGTAGGGTGGTCCTCTCTGATAAGTTCTGTTCGAGCACAGAACCAGACAGGGGTGTCCTCTTCCCCTTTGTTGTTTGAGTTATATTTAGAACCACTGGCAAAGAAAATAATGGACTTACAAATTCAGGATATAATTGGTATGGCAGTCAAGAAAAGTTAGCTTTATTTGCAGATGACATTATTTTATACCTCATAAAACCAGAAAAGCACATTTCAGTGTTGTGGAACATTCTGAGACAGTTTTAAGGCTTTATGGGATACAAAATTAATAAAGATAAAACAAAGGCAATAGCTGTAAACTACATGCCCACACATGAATTGGTTCATCAATGCCCATATTTATAGGTACATGATAAAATAAAGAACTTAGGAGTATGGATTAAAAAGGATTCTACTATGGCAGCTAAGCATATGTAGGAGGAAACTAGACAAAATATATTATAAAAACTGAGAAATTTATAGCTCTATTTTATGGATATGGATAGCAGAATACAAGCAGTGAATAACAGTATTGCACTCCCAAAAATTGAAAAACATCAATTTGAAAGCCTCGAGACCCCTTTAAAAACAGAAGAAATTACAGAGGCAATAAAAAGTCTAAAAAGCAATAAAGCCCTGGGCCCTGATGGCTTCACTTCAAATTTTTATAAATTTGCTTCAAAACTTGCTCCTATTCTTCTTAAAGTCTTCGAATACATTTGTAAATTTGGATTTACTGATCTATATTTTAACAACTCTAAAACTATCTTTCTTCACAAACCTAATATCAACAAATCTAACCCATCGAATTATAGACCTATTTCCCTTATCAGTGTAGACGTTAAAATTCTGACTATGGCTCTAGTGAATAGAATTTTAAAAAATTCTTCATACAATTATATCCCCACAGCAGTCAGGAATCATGAAAGGAAGACAAACCTGGGACAACACACTTACCTTAGATGCAGCCATACACTTTACTGCAAAACACAAACTTCCCATATACCTTATGGCACTGGATGCCACAAAGGCTTTTGATAGGGTAAACCATGAATTTATGTTGTTAACTCTACAACAATTCAACTTTCCAAACAACTTCAAAAATACAATTAAAATCCTATAAAACTCTTCATACACTATGCTAGTCATCAATAAACTACACTCATCTAAAATAAAATTAAATAATGGTACAAGACAGGGGTATCCCCTCTCACCATACGCCTTCAGCATATATATCAAACCCTTATTTACATATTTAACACAAAAAACCTTTCAACATATACCCAACATTCTGAGCAATAATCTTGTCTTTTCAGACTTTGCAGACAACCTCGTTGTATATTTCCACCTACTCAATACTAACTTAACTAAAATTCAAAATAGAATTGAAATCTTCCCAAGAACTTCGAACTATGAAATTAACTCCTCAAAATCTCTTACCTTTCCAATTAACCTGAACAGTCATAAAGAAACTCTTTTTCCTATAACTCAAATAAAGTTGAATTATACTCTTAAATACCTATGGATAACAGTTGATCATAATCATAAGAACTCCCTACAAAATAATCTCCTTAAAACATGGACAAATATTGAGAATGATTTAACCAGATGGAAAAACATGAAATTCTCCTTCCTGTCTAAAATAACAATAATAAAAATGAACATTCTACCCAGAACACTGTACCAGTGTAATGCAACAGATAACAATATCCCTTTAAACTTCTTTAAAAAAATAAACAAAACCCTAACTAAATTTATCTGGTTCACCAAAAATCCTAGGATCTCCTTATCAAGATTAATGGTTCCTAAAAACAAGGGATGACTGGGGTTACCAGATTTCAGATTGTATTATGACATAATACATGCCAGCAGAGTCATGTTAATTGCAGATCATAATCCAAGTGAATGAATTCACTTTCCTCAATGGGTTGATCTCTGGCACACACGTGAAAATGTGCAATATAAATCCCAAATCACTGCCCTTCATAAACATATCTGTATTAAAAGACATTAAACTACATAACCTAATGAAATACAAAATTAACACATTTCAAAAGCTTTTCTCTTCACTAGGTCTGTCAAACACATTCATTCTCATGCAGCCCCTTCACTTAAATCTAAACTTAAAACTGGGTAATAAAATGATAAACATGGACCAATTCCCTCAAATTAAAATCTTAACTGTATGGGATTTATTTCAACTCAAGGATAACTCCCTTAATGATATCAAAGTAAAATTTAAGCTTAGTAACAAATATACAATAATTTTGAGACAAATCAAAGAGATAATCTCTGCTTTGAGGAGCTTCCCAAATAAGGTACAGGAAGAAATAAATATTGCTACATCACTCCTGAAATGTCTACAAATTAAAAAGAAGATGTTATCAGTTACTTACAACCTAATCTCTACCACTAAATAACAATCTTCTATTACATTTGCACAATATTGGAGAAACAAAAACTCCAAAATGACTGATGTCCATCTCTCCCAAGCAATCAACAATACAGATTTGCCCCTTTTAAGAAAATATTATATACCTAATTAATGATACATTATAATGCATACTATACCCCAGAATGTTTAAAGAGTTTCTTCCCCTAACACTTCCCCTTTCAGTCCCTTTTGCCCCACAGTGACAGCCGACCTCTTACACATCTTATGGTACTGTAAATATGCACAAAATCTATGGAAGTCCCTAAGGATTAAACTTACAAAAATGGGATATGACAAACCCAGTCTCTCCTGGGAATTTGCTATACTGCATGTAGGACATACTGACATACCCACTACCGAACTGAGGATTCAGATTGCTCTTTTTATGTTAATTAAGCTCTATATTACACAGAACTGGTTAGATCACTCTAAATTGGACTGGGATAACTTTAAGAACATGGCATTCAAGTATATTTTATCTCATAAACTAACTACTAACAATGTTAACAAACACGTGAAATACCTTAGCTTCTGGAGTATTACTCTACATTCTATCCTAAAATAACATAATTGTTTTGTACCTATTGTCCTATAAAAGTATTATCAACAATTCCTCCTCAAAAGAGATTCAATCCATTGTGTTCTCTGATGGTTACCTATATGTGTGTCACAGATACAAAAATAAGAAATACTAAACTTTAATAAATGTAATTAAAATCTTAATGTAATAATGTAATACTATTTGTAAATAGTTGTACATATGTGGTGTTTATTCTTTATTCTATTCCATATTAAAGTTAACTACTGAATTTTGATTTTGTGCCAATAACAATATTTTGTATTAATAGTGTTAACATGGACATGTTTCTTCTATGAATGTTTATCTTTTTCTTTTTTTCTCTCTCTTCATATTTAGAAAACAAATCTTAAGTGTACTTGCCGATTACTTGAATCACTAATGGCTTTATCTGTCAATGAATACTGATCATTTTCAGTTAAACATCTTCTGTTATAGTATATCACAATATATTTACTGAAACTAAAATAAAATAAAGATTTGAAAAAAAAGCAGTGAAAATGTTTTTAGTCCCTTCAATTTTATACACAGGTTGGGCATGTTTTTATCACCCATAGAAGACATGGACAGCAATTAATAGAGTTAAAGGATTTTAGGTGTTAGGGGAAGTGGGATAAGTTGATCTTTCCAATAGAACAAAGCGGTTTGGGATTACTTGATTTGAAGTGGTATTTCAGATCTACACAGTTAAGGCTCCTATATATAGTGCAAGCAGAAAATTATATTTCAAAGTGGAAAAGGATGATGATGACAAAACAGGATTTTGGATGCAGATCCCTATGGAGAATAACAATAACCATACAGAATATTATATTCATAAAGTAGCAGAAAGTATTCTAAGAACTAAGCTAACACAGGGATGGAGAAAGGGGATTCTGCCAATAGGGATGACTGCAATTATAGGTGCAGAGAATAGGCAAGAGGGGACTGGAATTTACTGGAAAAAATGGCAAAAGAACCAAGGTATTGGGAGCAAATAATTAGAGAGGGAAAGGTAACAGAATGGAAAGAAGCCAAGAATTAGTTTGGACTGCAGGCTAGAGACTGCCTTCCCTATCAAGGATTGATGTCAGAGTATAGGCAAAGAGAAAGAAATAGTGGTATCCTAAGTGAAAGATCAGCACTGGTAGAGATTCTAGTAAAATCTAGAATAGAAGCTGATGTTAAAAAAGGGATCATTTGTAGGGCATATAAAACATTGCATAACTATAGGAATCATCAGAGGAGGTTAGAAAGGAATGGAAAGAGAGATTGGCTAAGCAGTTCACAAAAAACATTGGGAGATATATGTATGGCTCCCAAATATGCAACAAAGTCTACTAGATTTAGGATCTTTGCTTGCAAGTGTTTGCATAAGTATTTTTATATCCCAAGCAGACTCCAAATAATTTTTCCTCAGGCAGATTGCAAACACTGGAGGTGTGATGGGGACGATAGAGGTAATTGAGAACATATTGTTTGGGATTGGGTGTAATGAGTTGGCAGACTTTAAAAATTCCCTGCAGACTACTCTAACACAAATACTGGTTGAGCAAATTGGTGAAATCGAAGGAAATGATTTTTTAGCTATGATACAGAACTGGAATTGCCTAGACAGAGTAAGTACTTGATGAGGTTAATTTTAGTGGCTGCAAAAAAAGCAATTAGTATAAAATGGAAATCAAAGTCAAAATCAACTGTACTAGAAGCAGTGGAAAGGGTAGGAGCAAATTACATAGAAAAAAATCAGAATTGTGGGAACAATATTTGTAGAATAATGTTTTGGTGGAGGAATGAAGTGTAACAGAAGGTAGGAACTGAATGAGCATTATAATGTTTTACAGACAATGACTGGATAAATCATAAGTGATGTTTAACATTTCCAACTGAAAATATGTCAATATGGTTTGTTTTCATTTATATAAATGTATGATTGTCTATGTCATAAGTGATAATTTAATGAAGATGTTTCCTGTTTAAGAAAATAAAGAAAATTAAAAATGATTCACTGGAAAGAAAGTTCTGTTTGGCCCTTTTACATTTAAGGTGCTTAAAATTTTATGAGAAGAAGAGAAAGTTGAATCAAGGGGTGACCCAAATACTTCATCCTTCCTTTTTTAAGACAAATAACATTTTTTCTTCCTCCTTATCCTTTTATTTTTTTCAAAAAGCAATAGAAGCAGCAAGGCTCCAACAAATGTGATTTAAAAAGCAATGCAAAGGAGGCTCTAAATAGAAAGAGAAGGCCTTTCAAAATCAAGGACAGTCCAAAATGTTGGAATGACTCTTTGCCTGTTCAGCCCACGAACTCCCCACTCCTCGGTAATCTCTCCCTTTCTCTCTCAGTCTAATTCTTCCCTTGTGACATCACATTGTTTCAGACAGATCAATTCTAAAAATCATTCCTTGCATCATCACATTGCTTCAGACAAATCTGTTCTATAAGTCATTCAGTAGGGATACACTTGGCAATGGGAATCCCACCCTCCTTTCCAGAGGAATTATTCCTTGCCCAGTAAGCCAAATATTCCCATTTCCTTCAGTTATGGAACAGATGTTATCTTACCTAGTCAGAGAATCAGTCCTTGCCTCTCAGATGGGAAAATGATTTTATTCAAGGATTTTTCTGGAGGCAAAGAAAGAAGGAACTTGTAGGCCTGTGCTAAACCTCTCCTTTGGAAATCTTTTCCCTTCAAGGTGCCAAAGTTTAAAATGCTAGCCTTTTAGACCCTGTTATCTCTTGTCTCATTATTAGTTTTCATGATAAAGTCATATGTAAAAGACACCATTTCTTAAGATTTTCTGTATCTGGCTTACATTATTAGTTCTCTGTCTTACCCTTTGTAAATACCCCCCTGGCAGTAGATAGTCCAAAGTGTCTGGCTCTAGTAATTGCTTCTGCAGAATTCAAGGCATTCACATTTTTCCACATTAGCATGATTGTCTTATATTTCCAGACTCTTTTTTTCCCTTTTGTCAAGAGTCCTTTGCAAATATTCAGAATCTTCTACTTAGTCTGAGTTTTCAAATCAGCTTATGTAAATGTTCTCTTATCGCTTCACACTGAATAGTTTTCCTTGGATGTCTGTTATAGTCTACCTGGGGAAGAGATTTTCTTCTTTGAGACAAAGTAGATATGTTCCAGTGGTTCTTCCTGTGTGCTCCAATCAAAACTAGGTATCTGCAATGGAATTTCTTAGGATTCTGGGGTACATGGCTTCTATGATTCTTATGATTTTCTTGGACAGACTTCACATGAGAAAAATTCAATGGTACCTCTTGTCAGTCTGGACTTTGCATCTGTACTATTTATTTTTCAGATCCTATTTCTGAGGTTTGAAAGGAGAGTGGTTCTATGGTGGGTAGATCAGTTCTCTTGGAATCCAAGTCTACCATTCTCTCTTCAATGTCCTCTTTAGTCTGTCACAATGGATGCTTTAGACTTTGGATGGGGAGCTATGTCCAAAGGGGCTAAAGTGCAAGGTCAGTGGAACAAACAGGATAGACAAAAGCATATAAATATTAAAGAGATGATGGTGGTTATAAATGCTTCAAAATCCCTAAATCATCTCTGGTCTCCAGGAATTCTGCAAGTTTTCACAGATAACACCACAGTGATGTGGTACATACATTAACAGGGAGGTATCAGATCTTTTCTTCTTTGCAGACTTGGCATGATAACCTGGGAGGTAGCATCCCATGTCATTTTGACTCTAAAGGTTTCATACATTCTGTCAGAGCAAAACATTGTAGCAGACAAGCTAAGCAGGACCAGGACAGGCCGCCATTAAAGGAAGCTGCACCCAAGGTCTTCCAGGAAATGATCCAGGTCTGGGAACACCTCAATTAGATCTGTTTGCTTCCTCTTAGACAGACAATTAAAGAAATTCTGCTTGATGATTCCATGCTAACAGGCCCGGAAGACAGAAGCTATCTCATTCCCGTGGATGGGAATGTTCCTTTATACTTTTCACCCTTTCAAAGGTAGTGGTGGTGATTCCCTTTTGACCAAGGCAACAATGGCACTCCCTTCCATTGAAACTGTCCAACAGCAATTACCACAAGCTTCCCCACAGACTGAATTTACTCAAGCAAGATAGGAGTCGTTTGATACACCCAAACTGAAATCTCTTTATTAGACTGCCTGGATGATCGAATTTTGATACTTTTTAGTCAGATTTTTTTCTGAAGACATGCAGCAGGTACTGAAGGAGGTTAAAAAAAGTACAACTAGAAAATAATATATCTATAAATGGAAAAGATGTTCTAGTTGGTGCCATTCCAATAGACCAGGATCTTCTAAGACCTGTTAGTCCCTGGTTGTCAAGTATTTGTGTAGTTATTATCCTCTGACCTTTCGTCTGCACTTAGATCCCCTTTTCTAAATATTCCCAGGTCACGTTGTTTTTTGAAAGACGTTTTACATACCCATACACCAAGGAAACAGGTGACTCCTCCTTGGGATCTGAATTTTGTGCTTGAGAAGCTTACTCTTTTTCCATTTGAACAGATAAAGCAGTCTTATTTGACGTTCTTAATGTGGAAGACTGTTTTGATTATTGTACTGACTTCTACTAGAGGAGTGCCTGAATTGCATGCTCTTATAGTGATTCACTTTCCACAAAGTCAGGTTTCTTAAAGAACTAATTCTTCTTTTATGCCTAAAGTGGTCTCTGAGTTTACCTTGAGTCAGTATGAACCTCCCTGTCTTTTTTTTTCCAGAACCAAAAACAATGAACAAAAAGAAGATATTAAAATGCACAAAGAACCATCAGAAAATCATCTAAACAAATGTTCCACGGGTCATGAACTATGCCACCACAATAACCAATAGTCCACAATTAATTCATTAAATAGCTAAGTACTTTTGTCCTCTAGATTACTAGGACCTTATCAGAATCAAAGACACAAAGAAACACCACCATTAAACTACTTGGGGTTTGATTTCAAAAGACTTGCTCTCAGTGCAAGTGACCACTTACACTGCGTGCAGGTCTTTTGGAATCTGGTCTGTGTAGCAAGCTTGTTTATTGATAGACTTTACACCAAAGTAAGTCACTTAAACTGAGAATAGGTCTTTTGGAATCAGGGCAAACTTATACTGAGAGCAACTCTTTTGAAATCTGGCACTTGAATGCTTGTTCACATGATCACCAACAAGTGATCCTATTGTTACAAATCCTATAATAATACACAAAATGTTTTTGAAAACTATTTAGAATAAAATATAAAAAATACATTATTAAACACAGTTGTAATCCTGTTAATAAATATAACCTTGTAAATGAATATTTATACAAGTCTCATAAAAAGACTACTGCTCAAACTCAAACCCTGCTCTGTCTCCGATGACAACTAACCTCCTACTTGCCAAAAATTAGCAGCTGACTCTATAGCTTACCCTGTCAGCATCCTCATCAATTGATCTATATGTGAATCCAAAGTACCTAACATCTGGAAAATGTCCCATATCATTCCCATTCACAAAGGAGGTAACTCCAGAGAACTTACAAACTTTCGTCCCATAGTCATACTTTCTCCCATCTCTAAAATAATGAAAAATGTATCCATATTCAACTTTTGAAATACTTACAACATAACACCCTACTTACAAAAACACAACATGACTTGTGCCCCTGCCACAGCATAACTACAGCCCTCCTAGCCTTCACTGATAACGTAAACAGAGCTAGAGACTCAGGCTGCTATGTATCTGATCTATTTCTTGATCTCTCAAAGACGTTCAACGTTGTGTCACACTCTTTACTGTTGAACAAGTTATCTAACTTAGGGGTTACCCCATACACACACTAAATTGGTTCTATAGCTACTTATATAATCGAAAAACATAAACGTAAAATGGTCTAATGTTATCTCCCCCTTTCTGCAAACTCACCAGTGTACCTCAGGAATCCATACTAGGATCTCTACTTTTTAATATTTTTACTAATGACCTACACTCTGCATACACAAGTGGAACACTCATTCAATATGTGGATGACTCCACACAAATCTGTACCTCTCACATACTACCCCAGTTTCTCTCCAATATTCAGTTAACTTTTTTCTGTTGTTGAATCCTGGCTCACTAATTGCCAGCTATTTCTCAACCCCAAAAAAGAGTAAGTTGCTTCTGTTTCTGCCAAAGAACTGTACTACTAATCTAAACTTCTTCAAAATTCTTTCTTCTGATAACACCACCATTGAAATTGTCCATCACACCAAGCTACTTGGCATAATCATTGACAATCACCTAAAGTTTGATCTCCACATACAACATAACATAAGGAAAACTCATCAGAAACTTGGCAGACTACACAGAAACAAACACACCACCCTCACCTCTTCTTCCAAAGTCACCCTTGCCAAAACGTTCCTTCTACCCTCCCTTCACTATGGAGCACCAATACTTACCAATTTACAGGGCTCTTCCAGATCCAAAAATGGAACAATGCTACAATAAATTGGCCAAGTTTGCCACCAACTCAAAAAACAGAACCCATTACTGTTTGGCACTAAAAAACTAACCTGGATAGAATTCCACAACTACTTATTCTATACCCAACTTTGAACACTCCATAACATGGTCTACAATCCCCTAACCTGCCCAGATCCAAACAACATCATCAAATCTTACAACTCAAACAGATCACTTAAGTACACAGATAAAGAGCTCCTCACTATATCCAAACCCTACAAGTCAGCTGATCTAAGCCTATACTCCCACTATATTACAAAAGCATGGAATTTTCTTCCAGTTATTGAGAACCACTTCTAACCTACTTGCCTTAAAATCTGTACTGAAGCAATACATGCCATTGTGCCAAAACAGGCTAACATTTTTCTCCAGATCAGGCCATACTGAATTTCTCTCTCCTCTTCTGAACTTTTTCTAACTGTTTCTAACTGTATCTTTTACTTGTATATATTAAAATATAATGACTAGTTGCCAAATACTCACAACATGTGTGCTTACTCCTTGGAACTATTGTAATTACCATATTTCTGTGTAATTTTTATGTTATTTGTAATTATGTATCTACTTGTAACTCATGTAATTTCCAAGTTTCCACAGAATTTTTGTTACTTGTTCAAAGTCTGTATATGCCTGTAACTGGAGAGTTTCTCCCTGGGCCTCCGCTAAAATTGGGTTCTTTTTGACCCAGTCAGACCATCCCAGTAAACAAATGTCAGATAAATAAATAAATACTTTATTTGCCTTTAGTTTTAAGATGTTTGAAATGCATACTGTTTTATTAAACCAGACATCTAAGCATTAGCTCTTAGCTGCTATCAAGTTTTTCTAAGCCCTAATAAAGATTACAATCACCACCCCAATGATATTTCAACCTTTTAATGCACAGAGAATAAAATATTTGTGAAAGTCGAACACAAAAAGGTATGTCTTGCCAGTGCACTTTTGTGGTCCACGTATTTAACATTGTGTACATGCTGGTAAATCCATTAATGCAAGACTTTTTTTGTTTTTCCAATATAAAATGTCTCACCTGATTTACAGACAGCCAAACAGACCACACCAAAGACTGGCAACTATATTTACCTTGTCTCCTCCATTTAGAAACACATCTGAAAATATAACCCACTTCACCTATGTTTACATACTGGCATTGTTTACAATTACCATGGTTAACTGTATTTACATGACCATTCTTATATATTCATAATATTAGGTTTTCTGCTATAGGTAATGACAGGACCCCCCCCCCCAATAATATTTAAAGGGATCTCCAATTGGTTAAAAATTTTCCAATATTTTGTAAGGACCTCCATAATGGTCTTACTGTTGGTGGTAATTGGAGTAATACAAGAACAAAATGTACCCAAATTGTCATTGTTAGAATGGACACTTACCATGTTAAACCCTTTACATAAATGGGATTAAAATCAGAATACCTTCTCCCACAGATTTCAGAGACAATGTCTTCTAATAACTTCTGTAGGTGGCCCCTTTCACTGAACATATCAACCAGTTTTGTACCTCAATAGCATTTAAGTCTAGAAACACAAAATAACTGAGTCTTAATAATGTCATTTTTTTGTATGAAATGGGTGATAGCTAGAAAGCTGTACAAAAATTTACAATACATTGGTTTAAGATATATACTACAGGACAAATTTTACTCATTCTTCCTGTTATGTTTGTCATTCAGAATATTAATAACATCATGATTCATGGTATACTTAAAACTAAGAAAATCAGTAGTATTTCCCAAATCAGCTACAAACTAATATAGTTGTGATGTAGGTCCTTTCCAAATCAAAAAATGTCATCCAGATATCAAAACTAGGAAAAACAAAACTTATATAAATGATGTAGGAATACAAACTGTGACTCTCAAAAACATAAAACTAAACAGGTAAAAATGGGAGTACATGCATCTCCCATAGCTATACCCTTTCTTAGCTATACCCTTTGTTTAACGAAAATACTGGCTTAAAAAAACATAAAATTGTCCTTCAAAACTGTTTCTGCAAATCCATTAATTAAATTTATGTCTAGGTTTTTCATGCATGAGGAGAATTTTCCCAATTCAGTTCCATGACAGATGACTGAAAAGAAATTAATTACATCCAGAGTAACAAAACAAACATTGTTAATTAAATACCGTTTAGTTTAAATAGTCCAAAAATTATAGGAATCCTTTAAAATGTGATGGGAAACATTTAGAATCTCCTTCAATTTCCAATCAATATACTTTCCAAGGGTTTCAGTCTTTGAACCACGAGAAGAAACTCTCAGTCATAGGGGTGAATTGGTGATGTCTGAATGGACTTTTGGAATTCCAAAGATGGTGGGTATTTCAGGAAATTCAGCCATAATATAAGTGTAAACAGAAGAAGCCTTGTTATTATTCCAGTATGATTCCTCCAATATCAAATCTATTTTATGATATACCACCAAAATCCTGTTCCTAGATATTAATTCATAAGTGCCATCACTAATGAGAATTGATTGCATTTTTCCAGAAGAATCCAAAGCATTCATAAAGACCCCTCTCCCCCGTCTGGTTTCATATAACTGACAATTTAATTAGACTGCATTTCATGTAAAAGGTCACTTTCATCACAGGTCAGGTTGTAAAACCTCTTACCCGTAGGAATTCTTAACAATTGCAAATGTAAATCATTCTCACCCAACTTCTCAAATAATTGAATCAAGGAATGTAACGGGATTATAAGTACTTTTTCTCTTAAGGCAACCATATGCAGCTCAACTCCAGTCCTGAGTAGAAAACATTTAATTAAAATTAAGCCCCATAGTGTACATTTTTAACTCTGTTAGTGTAGATATTAAATCAGTAGTACCATCAGGGACACAGTTGAACCCTTTAATAATAAACAAACGATGAAGAGTAGAATTAACTTCAAGAATGTTACAATTAAAAAATCATAATATTCTGAAAAATAGAAGCAGTACCAGTTCCATGTTCAATCAGTTCAATTAAAATTTGTCAGAAAGCAAACAATGAAACACCACAATGTAAAAATAGTAAAAGGGCACCATGAGAGGGAGAGGGGGAGAGAATAAGAGGGGGATACTAAATGATAGTGTACATTGTCAGGAAGAAGGCACTCTGGGAGTTTTGGATGAAATGACTGTGCAAAATAGAAGGAAATAATCAACTACAGCAATGTAGAGATTAAGAAAACTTTTTAAAATTTATTTATGAAGGGTTTGAATTTTATTCCGTGTAAAAAAGTGACATTAGCAGACCCCTGATAGACTTAAAATTATTCCTCAGAAAGAAAAATTATTTGGAAGTCATGTTTTCCATGGATTATAAAGGGGCAAAGCAAGATCAGCTTACTAAGAAGAAAAGTGTGTTTAATCCACCACTTCACCAACAATTAAAGAACTTTAAAGTTTTAGTAGAAAAGGAACTCAGATCAATTATTAAGAAAAGTAAAGTGTATACTAATCTACTCCTTGAAAAGAAAATATTGTTGGAGAAGCTCAGAAAGAACACACATTTGAGGGTTATGAAACCTGACAAAGGGGGTGGGATAGTTTTAATAAACACTTTGGATTATATAGCAAAAATTATGTCTGGTTTAAATGATGAGAAACCACAAAAATCAGCAACCAAAACTAGTACAAAAAAAAAAAGCAGAGCAGTGTGTAGAATCCCAGGACCAAACGTTAATGAAAATAAGCAATTTCGTCAGGTACAACCAAACTTCTTCAGATAAAGAAAAAAGGTTATTTGTCCTACTTATACCACATTTGAAACACATCATGGTCCAACAGCCAATGAATCGAAAACAATAATAAAAAATGCAAATTGCAACCTGCAACCCTAATAGTAACCCTTTGTTTACCAAAGTATTTAAACATGTAGACATTTTTTTTAATATAATAGAACAAATATATGAAAAATATGTATATGCTTACAAATATATAAACAAACATTCATGCTTGTTGACAGACATGAGTTTAAAAACTGTACTTATTATCTTTCAAACTGTATTAATTTTAAAGTACTGGAGATGGAAATACTGTCATTCAACCCAGGGGGGAAACATGCATTCAAATAAATTTGCCACCAAGTTTTTTTATTGTTCCAAGTATAGTTTCCAAGGGCCATTATAGGGACTTTTTTGAACCTGATGCACGATCACAAATCTAAATTGATGTTCAGGGTACTTGATCAAATGCCGATATAAGGCATTAGTCTTCTTCTTGTGGGCTATATCATACTGATGTTCATATATTCTCTGAGCAAGTTTACGTTCAGTTTTGCCTACATAAAAGGTAGGACATTGCAGGTACAAAACAATAAATACCACTGACTGGGAATAACAGGAATATTTTCCTTTTATACCAATATTTCTTCCCATTATACTAACATTTGTACCAATAAAAATGTGTTTGCACTGACTACACATTCCACATGGAACCATCCCCCCACTGTTAGTGCTGTTCTTAATCACTTGCTTTTTCATAATACTTTTTAAATTAGGCGCACGTCTGTACACAATATTAGGACGTAACCCCAGTCTGTCCTGGATACCCTGGTCACCCATAATGATTTTCCAATTTTTATTCAAAATATCAGTAATAATGCAACTGTTACTATAATATGTAGTAACAAAAGGGAAAACAATTTCTTTGCCCTGGGTTATATTCAGGGTACCAGATCCCATCTGAGACACAATATCCTGATTACCATTCATCAAAGATGCCATACTTGCATCTTCCTGATATAAGGCAAAATCCTGCAAGAGGGACTTACATTCACAATTATTATGCTTGTTAACCACCTCATTAGGAATTTTAGTCAATAACCATGGTGGGTAGCCTTGATTGGAAAGCATGCTTAAATGATGAGTACAAATATTCTAGGGTATCTAGGAATGAAATTAATGTAGCCCATTATAGGATTGACTGTATGTTAAATGACCTATTACTGGAAGGGATGATCCATTTGGAGACTTTAAACTACCTTACCTTGGAGAAGCACTTGGTCCCATCAATATTTGGCATCCATAAAGTACATATAAATATAGAGGATCCTCCCCTGAGGCCGATAGTGTCTGCAAATGGTTTAAAATATTTATCCCCTAGCTAAGTTCTTAGATTTAAAATTAAAGACGGTATGCACTGTGTATTCTGGTATTTTAAAAGACTCTTGGGATTTTCTCAGGAATATTAAGGTGGATTTATATCCTGAAGAAATGCTATTTGTTACCACTGATATTATTGATTTGTTTTTGGTAATTCTGCACTCTACTGGTTTACTTTTTTTGTGCAAACTGTCAAGGAGGAAGAATTTAATTATTTAGAGTAACTATTTCTGGAGAGGGGCTATGATAAAAATGTATTTCAAACTGTAAAGAATGAAACTATGGTAAATGGTGAAAGAATGTATTCCACCAATGCAAAGCCAGCAATGAATTCAATTGTAAAAAGGAATTCTAAGCATAGTGATAAACTATATTTTATTACTTAGTATGCCAGTGATACTAGCAAAGTTTGTGATATAATTAAAAACAATTGGCATTTCCTGATAACTGATAAGGAAACAGAAAATGTTATAGGTAGAGTGCCCAGTTTTACATATAAGAACAAGAGCAACTTAAAACAGTTACTTTGTAAAGATCGGCAAAATAACACTGTGTCCTCACTGAATCTTGGAACATATCCTTGCAACAAATGTAAAATGTGTCAATATGTTTTTTCTTCACAACAGTTTAAACATTCTATTGTGTCCTTTACATTTCAGCCCAGATTTTATGCTACTTGTAAAACAACTGGCATAATATATATGGCAGAGTTCACTGAATGTATATGTTTCTATACAGGGAAAATACAGAAATGGCTTAGAGATAGAATCTATCAGCATATGTATGATGTAAAAAATAATAACAAACTAAATGCTCTAGCTAAGCATACAATGGAATTCAGAGTCCTACAAATTGTCAATAATGACAAGAGGGGGTAATTTCAACAATTTAATTGAAAGAATTGAATTAAAGTGGATAATAAAGCTGCAAGTGCATGTATACCCTGGGTTGAACAATTATGTCTGCATTAAACCTGAGCTAGAAGCTCGCTCATTTAAATAAGATGAAACATTAGTTAAAAGACTTAATTGATGTATTTTAAGGATTGGATTTATTTTAATGATGTATTTAATTGATTAATTGATGGTGCTTTTGACTATAAAATGTCTAGGGATTTTATTGTTTTACTGAAGACTTGAGAAAGCATGGCTTGTTCTACGTGAAAGCACTTGTCTAAATAAACCTGTTTTAAGCCATGGTGATCATCTGATTTTTTTTTTGCTTCAGGGTATCTAGAAATGAAATTAATGTAGCCCATTACAGGATTGATTGTATGTTAAAGGACCCATTACTGGAAGGGATGATACATTTGGAGACTTTAAACTACCTTACCTTGGAGAAGCATTTGGTCCCATCAATATTTGGCATCCATAAAGTACATAAAAATATAGAGGATCCTCCCCTGAGGCCGATAGTGTCTGCAAATAGTTTCAAAAACCTACTCCCTAGCTAAGTTCTTAGATTTAAAATTAAAGACAGTATGGACTGGGTATTCTGGTATTTTAAAACACTCTTGGGATTTTCTCAGGAATATTAAGGTGGATTTATATCCTGAAGAAATGATATTTGTTACCACCGATATTATTTATTTGTTTTTGTAATTCCGCACTCTACTGGTTCACTTTTTTTCAAGGAAGCATTACGGGAATACAAAGGGCTTTCTAATAATGAAGTTAAAGTCTGTTTAGAGCTCATGGAGACTATATTGTATAATAACTTTTTATATTTTGAGGGAGAATTTTTTAAACAGGTGAGTGGGGTAGCTATGGGGGCAAGTTGCACCCCAGTTATGCTAATATAGCACTGTCTATTTGAGAAAATAAGTATATTTAAATTCTATTTATACAAGATATTAGAATTTTTATAAAAGATACCTTGATGATATATGTATTTTCTGGGTAGGGATGGAAGCCAAATTAAGGGAATGTTTAGACTATATTGATCATACGACAATTTTTTTGAAGTTCACTTGTAGCATTTCCATGGATAAATTAGATTATTTGGACATAACTATTTATAAATTAGATTAAAGTAGAGGGGTAAGTCCAAAATACTTCAGAAAGGCACCTTTTCTAACTCTTATTTGTACTTTTCTAGTGCCCACCCTTTTACCCAGAAGAGGAGTATTATAAAAGGGCAACATATTAGGGCATCTAGAATGAACTTGGATGAGTCTGATTATGTGGAGGAGTGTGGTGAACTGGAAAAGATGTTTAAAGAGAGAAAATACCCCCCCCCAAATTAATTGAAGAAATTAAGAAGGGTAGGTTCAAACCAATACTGGGTGAAGATTGGAAGAATGGAGAGGAAAAGAGTGTGGCATATAAGCCTCATGATGAAACGGAGGGTTGTATGGGTCAATAGTGGGGCATACATCATGTATTATAGTGCTGATGCTAACAACATTAAGGAAGTTATTAGTGCCAACTGGAAGAAATTAGATGTTTTTTCTGACCTGGACAAATTAGTAAGGATCCACTTAAATTTGTTTTAAAAAGGGGCAGAATATTGAAGAATTACTGGAGCAGCAGCCCATTAGGAAAAGAGGAGGGAAGAAAGTTGGTACATTTAATTGTGGGGTATGTGTCCAGAGCCCCTTTATAGCCAACAGGAAATCTAGGGGACAGAAGAATACAAGGTATGACTTACTCTAATTGCAACAGTGTGGGAGTGGTATATTTAGTGGAGTGCACAGGATGCAATGCATTCTAATTAGGGAAGACCATACGTCAATTCAAAAACAGAATATATGAACACTTGCACGATATACAGATTCAGAATGAGAGGATTGCATTGTACAAACATACCCTACAATGTTCCAAGGCTAATTTCAGCTCTTTAGTTTTAGAAGAAATAGCTCAGGATCGTAGAGGGGGCCTGTATGAAACCAGAACAGAATACAGAAAGGTTCATTGGCAATTGATTTTGGAAGTCAATAGAGGCCCGAGGTTTATTGACCAGGTTTCCCTGCTCAAGTGTTAAAATTGAGGGCAGCTAGACTTTAGAATAATGTTTTACCTGGATTCTTAATTTCTAGTTATTAAGGAACTATTACTGGAAATGTTAAATGTGCTTAGAATGTCCCTTATTTTTTCAGGTGCCTGTTACAAATAATACACATTGTTTTAGGTCATTGTTTACACATAATTATATTTTATTGCTTTCAAAATAATATTATGATTCTTCATGGGGTTCCTTTATATTAATATTTACAGAGTGTAACTGTTTTTTAGCCAGTAGATGGCAGTGATGTATATAAAATTATTTTGTGTTCTAAACCTTTTTGTGCTTACATATTTGGATATATTTAGGTGAAGTATATTTTATGATGAGTCATTTATTTAAGAAGAATTTATATTATTTCCCATTTTACACTATAGTACATTTTAAAAGAGTAGTTTATTTTGTTACAAATGCATAGGTTTGTGTGAAGAACTGGTTTTATTCATAGGTTCATAGGTAGGTACTAGGCTATTGGCCCTAGGGCCTATATAAGCCTAGCCAAAGGTACCCTGGCTTTCGCCACCCAAGAAAATTATTTTCCTGTGCCACTGTCGAGCAGAGCCACAGAAGTGATCCCCGGGGTGAATTTCCTATCTCCCATCCAATCATCAAGATTTTTCTTGAAGAGTGCTAATGAGGAGCTTTGTTTGATATAGATAAGTAGTTTGTTCCAGAGTATGGGAATTTCTGGGACAGGAATCTATCCCTCCAGCATGTTCTGTTTATTGTGGTGACGTTGTTTAGGTCCCTAGAGCATGTAGCTCATAGGGATTGGGATTTCTTTAAGTGGTTTTACACATTGCACAATCAATTCATTTAATTTATCTGAATTAGCGGTGGTGGTGCTGCGGTAGCGTTGTCACCTCACAGTAATACATTGTTCTGTTCGATTCTCAGCTAAAGTGTCTTCTGTATGGAGACATGCATGAATAGGCGTACCTTCATTGAAGGTTGTGCATCAGGGCTGGCAAGTCGGTACGTAAAAATCTACTGCCAATCATTAGCAGACTGGAGTTCCGCTGTGGCGACCCCTAACCGGGAAAAGCTGTAAGATACAACAAGGCAATTGATTTTTCAATGTTTCAGTTATTCAAGTTTGTATTAATTTTCTGAGTGTGTGTGTGTATATATATATATATATATATATATATATATATATATATATGTATATATATATATATATATTATGTGTGTGTGGAGTGTTTTGTAGTATCTAATCCTGGCACATAAGGATGAAAACGTGTGTATTTGTTAAGTGTTCATTCAGTAAAGATTTGTGAGCTTATATCCTTGAGTATCTGTGGTCCGTGGTGCCCTTTTACTATTTTCACATTGGTGGTGTTTCAATTAAAATTTCCTTCTGCGATTCCTTTGATTCTGCTACTGTTGAAATCCCCCTTTCTATCTTTCTGTGCTGTCCATCTCTATTTGGAACTTATCCCCCCCACCCCCACCCCAGGAGATCCAGTCATTATCTCTGATGAATATGACTGCATCTTTTGGCAATCCTTTCAGATCATTTTAAAGGGGGCGCATCCAAATGGGCCTCTTTTGGTACAGATTCAGTCTTAGTTTCCACAACGGAGAGTCTAGTCATGCCATGGAGCTATACGGCCCCTTCTTTTAATATACAGGATATATGTTCTTGTTCATATAATGCCTGTCATCACAAAGTAACTTTTTTCATTTTTGCCCAAACAGAAGCAATTCTCTTGTCCACAGAAAGAAACAAATTATTGTATTTGTTGTTAAAAACGGAAATCAACATCATGTGTAACAAACTTTACTAGGGCAGAAATTTCACTATGGAGTTTGGAGAAGCATCTTTCAGTGCCCTTGGTTAGAATCTTCATATATTCCAGTCCAGTTTTATCAAATAATTCTACGAGTTCAGAATGCAAAATAGAATCTTCTTCTATGCCATTCAGAAATTTCCAGAGATATAAGCCCTTAGGTACATGCTATCTACTTATGATTTCTCTAAAAAACATATTGTCCATTTGTAGTGATTTTAATTAAAAAAAGCCTTTATGTAACTATTCAACTTGCTGAATCCAAAAACAAGGGAAAAATGTATTTATACTCAAGACAGCTCAGATACTACCTAGTCAAAACTCAGTCCTTCAGGAAAGCTGACCAGCTGTTTGTCTCCTATGAAGGTAAGAGAAAAGAACATGTCTCAAAGCAGACTATTTCTATGTGGTTGTCGTGTGCTATTTCTTTTTGCTATTCTCACCATAACAAACCACTTCCAGGCAGGGTTAGGGCCCATTCCATCAGGGCTTTGGCTTCTTCAGTGTCTTTCTGGAAAGGGGTGCACTCGTATTCCAGAGGAAGCAGTTTAGCCCTCTGTACATTCTTTTACAAAGTACTACAAATTGAATTCCATTTTACAGGAATACAACAGAATTTGCTAGGACCATCCTTCAGAGGCTCCTGGATTCTTAATTTCATCCTCCCTCCCCCTTTTGGTGTCTAAGCTATATCTAAGGCTACTTCAGCAGTGATCTAATGTTTAACATAATAAAGTTGTATAAGTAAACTTACCAGAACAGTAGATGTTATAAAAGATCACTTTTGCAGTGTCCTTTCCCTCCAACCCCCTTTCTGCAGCAATTGTGCTGTATTGCCAGGGTGGGATGATATATGCAGTTGTGTACTTAGTTTCTTTTGCTTTTTATTTCCTTTCAGGGCTATTACCTCACTTCTTGAATCAAGAAAGCTGTAAAGCTTTTGTTGCCCTAGCTGCCTTTTATATGGAGCTCTGCTCAAGCTCCTGACAGTTAGAGCTGATGTAAGGCACCCTTATGCTTTGAAAAACTGGATGATTAGTCATATCCTTGGCTGGATGTAACCCAAATAGCTGAGGCTGCTGCAAAGTACAGTTGTGCGCACTAACCATAAATGTAGATGTTCGAGTGTATTCACTGTTGCAGTCATTACATTTGGGTAATCCTGCTGGCAGGTTGCCCTCAGTTGGCCTGAATTCCAAAGTCTTGGGTCCTGCATTGGCTGTCATCACCCCTTCCCTGACGTCAGGTCGTCAGGGGTATAAAAGAAGCAGCCAACACCATTTTCTTTAGTTTTTCTTGCCCCAGATGTCAGGTGCCCCCAAAAAGGGTAGTCAAAATTTATATCTATATATAAAATAACATGCAGCAATATAAACTTTACCTTCATCCACAAGCAAATACACCACATAGGTTGTATAAATCAGAGAAGGAAAGATAGGTTCCATCAGAAGAAAAGGGGGGATGGCGGGTGGGTAACCTGGACTGCAACAGTGAATACACTCAAACATCTACATTTATGGTAAGTGTACACAACTGTACTATGTTCTTCATGTTTCACTGTTGCAGTCATTATATTTGGGTAGATTCCCAAAGCTATGGTTGGGAGGCTGGAGCTAAACAGCATTAGGAGCGGCTATGAGACCCTGCAGAACTGCAGTGGCAATGCCTGCCCTGGATTTGGAGTAGAGTGGCAGATGAAAGTGCTCTGTAAAAGGTGTGCACTGAACTCCAAGTAGCTGCCTCTAAAATATCCTTGGTTGGTACTCCTCTGAGAAAGGCTGCTGAAGTGGCTGAAGCTCTGGTGGAATGTGGCCTAATGTCCTTAGGCACTGGCTTGCCATGGTATAAGTAGCAGAAATGAATGCAGTGGCCTATCCACTTTGAAATAGTCTGCTTTGAGATAGCCTTTCCTTGTGATCCTGCAGCATAGGCCACTAGTAATTGCTCTGTCTTTCTGAAAACTTTGGTTCTGTCCAAGTAGAATCTAAGATGTCTGTGTATGTCCAAAGAATGCAGAATTCTTTCTCCCTTGTTCTGTGGATTTGGATAAAAGGTTGGCAGATGAATGGTTTGGATAAGAGCCACACTGGACACCACTTTAGGCATAAATGTTGGGTTTGTCCTCAGGGAGACCCTGTCCGGATAAAAAAATGATAAAAGGTTCCACAGCCATGAGTGCCTGTAGCTCTGAAACTCATCTTGCAGAAGTTCTGTTTTCCAAGATAAAAACTTTATATCAGTAGTAGCAGCTGGCTCAAAAGGAGGCAGGGTGAGTTTTTCCAAGACATAGTTGAAGTCCCATGCAGGCATTGGTGATCTCCTTGGAGGCCTTAAATTTTTGGCTCCTCTGAGGTACTGTTTTAAAAAGGGATGTGAAAAGATTGGTGGCTCTGTATTGCAATGAGCCGAAATGGCAGAGGCATGAATTTTAATAGATGAGAAAGATAGGCCTTTGTCCAGCATCTCAGTTAAGTACTGTAAAATCTGAGGAATATTTGGCACAGCTGTATCTGTTCTTTGTGCCTTGTTCTAAGCACAGAATCTCTTCCATTTTCCAGCATAGGATTTTCTAGTACTCGGCCTTCTTGCTTCCAAAATGACATCCATCATAGCTTTGCTGTGAGGTGTGTTTTGTATGATTACATTATCCGCCATGCTGCCAGGTTTAAAGTCCTGAGCTGGCTGTGCAGGATCTGATTGTTTTACTGGGACAGTAGATGCGGTACTTGAGGTAGGGTCCAAGCTGGGCACTGAGACAAGTTCCTTAAAATTGGGTACCAGTGCTGGTGGGGCCAGTCTTGTGCAATCAGTATCATCTTTGGCTTCTCCTGTCTGACCTTTAGGAGCACCTTGGGGAGGAGAGGCAGAGGGGAAAAGGCATATACTGATAGGTTTTCCCAGCTGAAGGATAGGGCGTCCACTTTCCATGCTTGTCTGTGATAAATCTTTGTGCAGACTCTCTTTAATTGGTAGTTGTGAGGGGAGGCAAACAGATCTATGTCCGGGCATCCCCATTTCCTTGTTATCATGCTGAAGACTTGTGGATCCAGCTGCCACTCGTGGGGATCCATGAGGTTTCTGCTTAGTTCATCTGCCAGAGTATTTTCCCATCTTGGCAGGAATTGTGCCTGCAGATGTACTTGGTAAGTCAATGCTGTGTCCCACAAAGTCATGGCTAGTCTGGAAAGGGGGTAAGAATGTGTGCCCCCCTGCTTGTTTATATACCACATGACTGGTATGTCCTGGTTGAAGTAGGTCCTTGAATGCTGTCAGGGCATTTTGAACAGCTAGCATCTCTTTTTGATTGATATGTAGATGCATTTGGTTTGAGGTCCATGTTCCCTGAATGCATCTTCCTGCCATGTGGGCCCCCTAGGCATAATCTGATGCATCCATTGTTAGTGTTTGCCTGGCTGGAGGCAATGTGAATGGCTGTCCCTTGTTTTGGTGACAAGCTTTTGCCCACCATCGAAACTCCTGTTGCAGGCAGGGAATGAGAGTAATTATAGTTTCCAGGCTTTGGCAATGTTGAGTCCAAACACTTTTTAGGTACCATTGAAGTTTCCTTACATGCAGTCTTGCATATAGAATTAGTAGGATGCAGGATGCCATGAAGCCCAAAGCCTGCAGAATTTTTCTTGCAGATAACTGGGCCTTTGTTGCTAACATTTTGAAGTAGGTAGTCAGTTGCCTTTGTTTGTCTGGCATGAGATAAGCCATCTGGGCAGTTGTATTTAAGCTTGCACCCAGGAATATTACCTCTTGAGAGGGTACTAGTTTTGATTTCTTTTCATTGACTGTGTACCCTAGGCATGTTAGAAGTTTTTTCACAAATGCCAGATGCTGTAGGAGGATGTCCTTGTTCTCTGCTTGAATTAGACAGTCATCCAAGTAAGGATATATTTGTATTCCTCTTTGTCTGCAGAATGCAAGTACTGGTGCCAGGCACTTTGTAAAGACCCTGAGTGCAGTAGATAAGCCAAAGGCAGTGCAGAGAATTTGTAATGCATTGAGCCAGCCTTGAATCTGAGGTATCTTCTGCATATTTGTCTGATTGGGACATGCAGGTATGCCTCTTTTAGGTGTAAATTTACAAGCCAAGCGTTCTTGCCCATCATGGGCAGTAGCTGCTGCAAAGTCAGCATTTTGAATTTTGGTATATCCAGGAATGTATTCAGAATTGATAAGTCCAGTATTGGCCTACAGGCCTTGTCCTTTCTGGGTACCAAGAACAGTCTTGAGTAAAATCCTTGTCCCTGCTCTTGCTCTGTCACTTGTTGAATGGCCCTCATGTCCATGAGGGATGAGACGTGTTTTTGTGCCTCTGCCCATTGATTTTTTTGGCAGATCTGGCCAGCTGTTTGCCTTTGGCAGGGTATGGAAATGGAACTTGTAGCCTTGTGACACAATATTTAGAACCCACTTGTCCTGGGTTATAATGTGCCAATTTTGAGAAAAAAGTGCTAATTTTCCCCCTAAAGGTGCTGCCAGGAAATAAGTGCTTGGTGCAGGCATGGGGAAGTCATTGTGACTGTTTCCTGTAAGGTTGTGATTTGTCTTCTCCATTTTTGGAGGTAGAAGCACCCCATTGCTTTGACCTGTATGAACCTTGCACCTGGGATCAGCCTCTAGGGCATCTGGGTCTGCCCCTTTGAGGTCTGTCCAACACAGGAAAGGACCAATTCTTTGTTGGCCAGTGTCTACTAAACCTAGGTAGCTGTACTTGTAAGAAATCTTTGACCATTTGCATAGATTTAGCCTTGTCCTCCATTTTCTTTAACATCTCTTCTGCCTTAACACCAAACAAAGAATCATGCTGTAAAGGTGCATCTAATAATTTAACTTTAACATGATCAGGCAGATTTTGTTCCTTTAACCAAGCATGCCTTCTAATTACAGAACCTGTAACTGTGACCCTGCAGGAGGCCTCTAAAGAATCAAAACCACATTGCAAAGTATGCTTTCCAACTTGTTCAGCTGCATGCAAAATATCCTGCATTTCCTTGTTTTCTGCACATTCAGAGTTTAACAACATTTTCTGTTTAAGCAATGCCATGACATGTTGCTGATATTTGAGCATATGGAACTGACAGTTTAAGGCCCTTATAGCCAAGGTAGCAGATGTGTAAACCTTTTTCCCCATCTATCCAGTGCCCTAGAATCCCTGTCAGAAGGGGTAGGATTTTTTGCAGCGGAAGCCTTAACTCCCTTGGGACCCTGAGAAATAGTTTCTGGGTCTGCAGCAGGGTTTTTAAAAAGGAATTTATGTGAGTCAGGAACACTGTAATATTTGTCAGGCTTAACAGGAGCTGGAGGTAAAGAGTCAGGGCTAAGGCTAGACTCCGAAAACACATAATCTACAATGTCTAACATAGGAGGGATGGCTAGTGGCTTGTGCTGAGGTAGTAACAGGAAATCCCTGAGCCTCTTTTTAGACTCTGAAAAATCTTGGCTCTCCCAGTGAAAATGCTCCCTCATGGTATGTAAGGTTTACCCAAAAGAATAGTCCTCAGGAGGAGAAGCTGAAGGTATGGATTCTTCAGCATCAGAATCCTCATAGGGGGGAAAAGAATATTCCTGATCAGAAGAGGAATCAGAAGAAATGGAAACCTGATCTGAAGATTCATAGTCAATCTCTTGCCTAGGCCTCTATCAGGAGGGGGATGGGAACCTCTGATCAAGGTAATTAAGTCTTCAGCCATTTTGAGCATCTGATTTTTGGGCATGGAGTCCTGTACACGTGGCTCTTGAGGTTGCTTCTTTGCCTTTGAAGGTGCTTTAGTCTTTGCCTTTGAAGCTGGTTTAATGTATAGATGTTTGGGTCTGAATACACCCTCAGAAGCCGGTGCCTGCTCAGTGGCTCCGGACCCATCTGGATAAGCGTCCGAGGCTCCAATACCTTGAGTTTCCAGTGGCATGGCCAACTCCACATGGTAGTCGGTAGCAGCCTGCGACTCTAAAGTAGCACTAGTCAGGGGCTGCGAAAGTACCTCACTGAGAACCAGTGAACCGGCGACTGGATTAGGAGAAGCTTCATCGTCGGTTTTGGGCCTTGGCTGTCTTTCTTTTTCTTTTTTTTGCGTTTTTTGTGAACTCCAGTAGTCGGATGGCTTTCTGATGACATTTCTGGATAATTAAATCTGCATCCAAAATAGTTTAAAGCAAAATCATACTGACGCTTAATAGTGTGTTGATTAAATCTAGCACAAAACTGACAACCCAGAAAATTATGATCAGGGCCTAGGCAAGGAATTATTTGCTTCCCACAAGAAATACAATTATTAACTTTTTCTGACATCGGTTCTGGAGCAAGAAAAAAGTTTTCCCAACGGGGTACTTAGCTTTAAAGAAGACTTCGGATCTGAAATTCGAACTCAAAAATCTCAAAAGTCGGCCGATCGGCACTTGCAAACTGCTTCTGCTTCGGGCACCGCGCGACAAGAAAAACTAAAGAAAATGGTGTCGGCTGCTTCTTTTATACCCCTGACGACCTGACGTCAAGGAAGGGGTAACAACAGCCGACGCAGGACCCAAGACTTTGGAATTCAGGCCGACTGAGGGCAACCTGTCAGCAGGATTACCCAAATGTAATGACTGCAACAGTGAAACACGAAGAACATCAGTGATCTATTAGCACATCTGCTAGTGCACAACTGTACTTTTGTGCCAATTTTAGTAAAGTCAAGCTTTTCATTTTGAATTCTGTAGAACTAGATAAAAGGGGTGAAGATTTTATATCTATTTTGTTAAAAAGGGTAAATAAGATGGCAGTTAAAACTGAATGCCACTTCCTCTCCAGGAATAAACGATTCTATTTCCTTAAAGCATGTTTTAAAATTAATGTCTCAATGAAGACAAATTATTCATTCACTTATCTGACATGTTTTACAATGGTAGTGTTTTATTAAATATTTGCTTGGTCTTCTCATTCTGATGAGGTTTTGTATGGTTATAAGATGAAAACAGTTAATAATAAAGTTATATATTATATTTTAATGCCATGGATCTGCACCTGGGATCTATGTGACAGTTTCTTTTTTGTCAATCTTTAAAAGATAATTTGCAGACCAAGAAAGTGATCACTCTGCAAAACCTTGCTATGATAACCTTCTCATAAGCAGATTAGTCTGAGAGGTTAGATGTTCTTTTTTGTTTATGATCAGGATACCTGTTATTTATTAGTTTTTAACTCATAATACTACATATCTGATCAGTGACACTGTAGAGAGTTGTGACTTTGCTACAGTCACCTCTGAACATATGTTGTGTATTAGATAAAAGAACTGAAGGACTACCATTTCATCCCTAGATGTATGAGTCCTGGAATGTTTTTACTTGTATTGACTCATCTGTGAGATTGCAGTTGTGCAAGCCATTTTCTTTACCCTTTGTAACATGTCAATCATAGTTTAGGCAGGTGTTTATTTGGACAAATCTCTCTCATCTAATTTGTGGTCAAGGGGCTTATGATTTGGATTCTCATAGTGGGCCCTAAAAGGCCATTCATGTTGATAAATTCTATTACCATATTATACACCAATATTTCTAAAGTTTTGGCAGCTGCATATTATTCAGAGATGTGTCTAAATTTATAATGGAGTTGAAAGATTTTACTGATTTGTTAGGGGGTTACAGCAGAAGATTTCTAGGGTAACAGAATGATTCATTAAAATAAAGAAAAAATAATAAATACTAATAATTTGAGTATGAACAGATTTTTTTTTATTTGGTGAAGACATTCCTTTGTACTCTGTTTATCTTGCAGGGAAGGCAAGGGCATATGAATTGCCTTTAGGAACAACTTTGAAACTAAGTTGGGAAGGAAGGAAGTTCACTCCATGGCATACAGTCTTGGGGTCTAGATGATCCAGGTTCAATTAGTAATGCAGATGCTGAAGAAGATAGCCAGAGTAGAAATGAAATGAGCAGGCCATCTTGATTCATCCATATTAGCAGGACAGGTATGTGCAGATCCTGCTGTAGGAATGCCATTTGAGGATGTTCTCAAATGCATATTTCATGCAAGCACACAAAACTTCAGGAGTACAAACACAGCCGAGAAATGCATCACAATCTAGCCAAGCACTGTGGGTGTGCAAAGGCCTGCATCTCCCTGGGAGTCAGCATACTGACATTTCACGGTGCCCGCTGTAAAAGGTGGGGGAGATGGAAAAGCATACAAAAAGTCTCCTATCACTGCAAAATGGTTAAGCTCCTTGGCTCTTACGGCATATATGGATGCTGGGGGAAGAATAAAACAAATGGATTACTAGGAAATTAGGTCTTAAAGGCCATGGGGTAACAAATGCCAAAATCATGTTTTAAAAAGTTGAAAAGGGAGTAAGGAAATGGGTTCCTGGAAGTATAACTATTTGTGTTATTAAATTTATGTTAAAGAGACTATCAGAAATAATATTTTGTAGAATCAGCAATAATGAATTGTGAACGAATGCTTTGCATATAGTTTATACCTCTTCTGAAGACAGTCTTTTTAAGTCAGACCAGTATAATTAGCAGCAATAGTTTTGAATGAAACAACATATATTTAATTGTGCTTTTTTTGTCTAAAGGTAAGAAAATCATGTTGATAGCAAGGGTAATTTGTTTCCTTTCGTGACTGTCATGTTCTGTCTCACAGACAAACTAATGCTTTAATGTTATCGACAAAATCAGGGGTATTGCTGTCCATGAACTGCATGTGTAGTAATAGGGACTAGAGAGTTTAATATCTTTAGTAGGGTACAGGTACAAATTTGTAGAGTGGCATTTATATCAGCGAGAGAATAGTGATTTGCACAGTTTAATGAAGCCAAGTACTAAATAGTGAGGAACTCCAAAGGAGAGAATAAATGCCTTTTAATAATTAAGGAAAAAGATTTAGATTTTTACTGGACTACAGGTGCATTCATTTAGAATGAAATATAACTAAGACAGGATTCTTCTAAATGGATTAGGTCTGGGAGGATATAGACTAAATGGGGAAAATTGTAGTTGGATATACAGTTGGTCAGCTGTGAGTGGTGGGGTCCTTGCAGTTTAAAGGTACAATCCCCAATGAGTATAATATATTTTTTTATCCACTGGAACATTTTTATGAGAAGACTTGACAGGGTTTGGATAATGACCTACAGAGTAATATATACTGCACATATGTATGTATATGTATATATATATATATATATATATATATATATATATATATATATGTGTGTGTGTGTGTGTATATATACATACACAAAGATCCTGTGGGCTATCAGATCCAAGGCTGCTATCAGACTATGGTTCTGAAGCCAAACTCCTTTCCCATAATGCCCTGCACCACCCACTCTCCCCATATCTCATTTGACACTCTTGTGGATGGATGTGGTCTCCAGAAATCTGCTCAGATAAATGCTTTCTAAATGCCTCAAAGTGTTTTGGAGTAATTATGCTACCCTAGTGTTTAGACTTCTACTCCTCTCCCTTTTTACTGAGAACGTTTAGCTTTTTGTGGATTATTCTTGTTCTTTGGTAGTATATGACCTTGAAGCATTTTCTCTTTAGTGTGTATTTTTGTGTGTGTGTGTGTGTGTGTGTGTGTGTGTGTGTGTGTGTGTGTGTGTGTGTGTGTGTGTGTGTGTTTGTGTGTGTGTGTGTGTGTGTATGTGTGTACGTGTATACTGCTTAGGCCATAAGGGCCTTTTATAAGGTCATAGTTAAGCATTAGGCTAGCTGCCCTTACAGGTCATTTTATGCATAGCCAATTTCCCTTTTTGTACTCAAAATAACCTATCCCATTTGGTTATAGACTGGCCTTACAAATCTCGGTCAATAATTATATATTATTCCTAATGAGAATAACTGTGATCATACCATAGATAGTTTGAGGGACCCATGTATGGAATAAAGCATCTACATTTAATCTGTATTGGTGTTTAATGTTTTCTCTCCTCACATTTTTCTTCAGAAAGTTCATTTGCTTTTGGGATTGTTGTTGCCCTTAAGTGATGTATGACTTTGAGTTGCTTTCTTTTGTGTGTTTGTGTGAGTATAGCGTTTAAGCTAAAGGGACCATTCCCTATTCCATGTGAGAGGCTGTGGGTTGTTGCTTGGCTTTTTCATTATGTCTGAGAAGACTTCAGGACTTAAAAAGTGTACTGAATGTGGTCAGAAGTTGCCCCCACAGAACTCACATGACCAGTGCATGTCTGGGGAGCAGCTGATCTTGATCAGGATTGCAAGGCCTGTGCCTCCTTCAGGTCAAGGGCCTTGGCTGATAGATGTGTTAAGATGGATTGTGAGAGGGCTCCTTCCTGCTTCCACTGTTTCAGTGTCTCTTTCCTGTGTTTCTTCTACTCCTGCTAAGAATACCTTGGCAAAGGCTAAGAAAGACAGAGATAAGGATAGAGGTAGTACAGACAAAAAAGGAAGAAAAGGATAAAGACAAAGGAAAAGAAGCCAGGAAAAGATGTTCTGAGTGCTTAAACTCAGATGAGCTAGTACAGTAGGACCTCAGGCCCTGTATTTGGCTCACACCTTGGATTTGGCACCTTCCCAGTTCCAATCCCCAGCCTCTTCATCAACGACATTGGAGCTGTATCTGTCCTGACATTCAGACATCCCCATTTCTTTCCTGGATGTGGCACCAGAGTTGTCCTGGTGCTATTCACCAATTCTAGCTACCACCTTGAATCTGGTGCTCTCACTGGAGCCGTCACCCCCTCAGGTCCAGTCTCCTTCAATTAGGGTCAAGGACTTAGATAGACCCTTACTCTGACTTTAATGGCTTCTTCAAGATTTACAAGGTCCTCTCGTAGCATTAGGGAAGTAGATTTGGTCAAGACGAACTGGACATTCTACAGATTGACTTGGGGATCATTCCCTCCCCCTTTTCTCTGAAGGTGGAGAGAGCTGACCACTTTGACTTCTTTCTGTTTTCTCCTTCACTGTTCCAACCTTTGGATCCGGTGGTTCCAGATCCAACTCCTGTCCACATGATTCTTTTGTTGGTGCCAAGAGAGTGGCTGCCTATGGCTCCATTGTTAGCTTTGATGAGCTTGACTTTGGCCTTTTTGGAACTTACCACATCCTTGAGCTGAGAGTTTGGTGCTGGAGGCATAAGGTTAGGGCTGACTCTGAGGCTTCTGGAGCTGTTCCTGGTCCTTTGGGCCTACACCTTGAACATTTTAGCTCCAGTGTCAGCCTCAGATTCTGACAGGTTGGCAGCTGGCATTGATGCTTACTCTTGATCTTTGGACCAGATGAGGTCCTTCTCCAATCTACTAATCTCTGAATCAACATGGAGGACCATGGAGAAGATTCTATCATGCTTAAGGGCTGGAAAATCTTGCTCCTTGTTGGATCCAGCCCAATCCTCTGATCTACCTGGAACTTCAGTCATGCATCTCCTTGTTCAGGGACAGCATGCATCTCAAGGCCTCAAGCAGCCACAGACCTTGAGCTCCCCTGAGGCCTTCTTGTCTCTCTAGTGCCCCCCCCCCCCCCCCGTGGAGCTCAAAAAGCAGTAGTGTAAAAGGAGTCACCTAAATTCCCTCATGAATCATTGGCAGAGAACTCTGACCTCAATGACGGAGAACGTTATCCAATCATGTGACAGTGTCTCTTTTGGCAGTCTCCTGGAACTGATGAGACAGAGATAAGGTTGGACCACTGAAGCCCCTTTCCCTGAGGAGTCATTGGTTTTTGAGGTCTTCAGTGCATGCCATTCCATTGCCTGGATGGCACCCCCCCCCTCCCCAGACACACTTGTTGATTTAGTGTCTGAAACGGCATGGAGAGAGCAGGGCATGGTGGAACCTATCCCTAGAAAAACAGACAGGATTTTAGTTCCACTCAAGGGTATACACATTGGAGAAAGGGACCTGCAGTCAATGCCACTGTAGTAGCTGCAGCCACCAAAAAGAAACTCTCAGACAAGAGTGCATTTGTCTGTCTGTCCTCCCAATAGAGAGTCTAGAGTGTAGAGTGTTGGACAGATATGGGAACTGCATGTATGCTTCAGCCACTTTTGCTTTCTGTAGGCTGAAGTGCATGGCACACCTGACCAGACTACAGAGGGGTTTGACTAACAAGAGTGCCAAGTCCATAGTATCCCAGATGACATATGAGACTTATAAGTCTGTGGAGGCTCAGTTTACTACCATGCTGTAGATATCCAAAGTATCCATGCGTGAGTTATCCAGTGCAGCTGATGGTAAAGCCAGGGGAGCTAGAAGTGCAGTTCACCATCATGCCAAGATGCACATTTGTAACTTTGCAGAAGGGTTGAAGATGTGTTTTTTGAATCCCCTGTTAAATAGCTCCACTTTGCTACATCCCAAAGCTAAGGAAACTCTGACCAGAAGTGAACAGCATGGTAATACATTGATTGCCATAGGGGACCAATTTTCCACCCCTCAAT